>NC_027753.1:28635095-28637569 GCF_000695525.1 Brassica oleracea var. oleracea
TCCTTCTAAAAATTATAATATCCGGCGGATATCCAGATCCGGATTTAGATCCTTAAAATAAATAAAAAATAATATTAATATAAATAAAATATTAACAATAATTTAAAAATAAAAATATATATAATGTTTTTAATTATTTCTATGTATAATATTACAAAATTTACATAAAATTTATATATACTATTATAAAAATAAAAATATATTAAATAAAATTAGTTTTTATATATAGATATTACTATTTTGAAATAGTTATTAATAAAATTAACGGATCCGGATATCCGGACTAAAAAATCAAGATATCCGGATCCGGATTCGGCTTTGACGGATCCAACATTTTACTATCCGAATCCGGATTCGGTCTCTTCGGATATCCGGATTTTCGGATCACGGATCGAATTCGGATCTCGGATAAAAGTTTCAGGCCTATAACTAGGTTGTATTTTTCTGAAATTATTATTTTATTTGCCAAAATGAAAATATGGGACCAAGGGGAGACTTGGTTGACTTTAAATAGGAAGGACAAAAAAGGAGACAAAGCAACTCTCCATCACTCCATCAATGTCTATGAGAAGTTTTGTGTCTGAATCTGAAATAGCCAACTTGTTGTGTGGATTCGTCTTAGTTATTCTGCCGGACACTTTACCCATCTTCCCTTCCTCATCTCTGACTTTTCTTCTTCCCGTCTCATTTTTCTTTTTACAAATTCACCCAATGTCATATATGGAATTCTAACATACCCCATTTGTATATGGAATTGTCAAGACCTTTGTTAAATTCTATTTATTGTCATTGCCCCCTTGGTTGTCTTATGACGGATGCATGACATACTAATTTCTCAAATCCAATTTATATTATGTAATTATAGATTTTTTTGTAACATTCCGATTTTTGTAATATGGTGATATATGAAAATGTTTAAGAATATTATTTTAACATTTTATGTTATAAATCATTATTTTAAACTAAAAAGACGTAACGATCATAAGAAGGCAATGATAGAGTTCATAAATCCAGGTTTATCGTAATTTTCTAACTTAGAATTAGTTGACGATAAGTTGATACTCCTATCATTTTATATATTAATCCATTAACTATTTTTCCAACTATTGATATGAGACTTTTTTCATTAACACTTTTTCAAGCTCAAACATGGACAATTGTGGGAACAATATTTACGGAGTGCCCATTTATCAGGTAGCTCTAGCACTACAAGAAAACAAGCGAAATCCGACGGCCATATTCGTCGGAATGGCCATATTCCAACGACATTCCGACGAAAACCGTCGTCGGAAATATCTGGTCGGAAAAAAAAAATTTGTCGGAAATTCGTCACAAATTCCGACAAGTACCGACAGACAATATTCCGACGGATATTCCGACACATTTTTCATCGGAAGAATTTCGTCGGTAATTGGTCAGAATATATTTCCGACAAATCGTCGTCAGAAAAATGTCCGACAAAATTCCGACGATGATGTTACTCCGATATTCCGACGACAGCTGAATCCTTCGGAATTTCCGAGAGCCCGTATCCGTCGGAGTCAGTCAGAAATATCCGACGGACAATTTCGTCGGAAATATCCGATGGACTATTTCGTCGGAAATAACCGACGGACTATTTCGTCGGAAATATCCGACGCATCATGTTCGTCGGAATATTCCGAGGAAAGATGATCGTCGGAATTTTCTGACGTTACCTGCCGTCGGAAATTTCCGATGGAGAAAGTTTTGTCGGAATATTTTTTTTTTATTATTTCAAATAATTTAATTAATTTTTTTTATAAATCAATAAAAACTGAAATTAAAAATAATATTATTCAAAAACGTTTTACATAAATTAAAAATTCAAGTTATTAAACATACATAAATTAAAAAAAACATTTTCAAGTTTTTAAACAAAAAAAACTAAAATTCATTGGAATTCATCTGGGAACAAACGCTTCATCTTGTCAATGATCTCGTTGTTGGTCTTCTTCTGATCCACCAATTCCGCAAGAATTGTAGTGTTCTGCGTCTCTAACGCTTCAATCCGCTCATCCTTGTTCTGCAGCTGCTCCATGATCATGGGATCTGTGTATGGAGTTTGTGAAGAAGAAGGACACGAAGACGCACGGCGAGCCAAACCGACCAAACGTCCTTTCTTCTTTGGAACCGTCTATATAGAAAAAAAAAATATTAGTAATCAAATTAAAATAATAATGAAAGGAAAATTAAAAAGTTATCTATTCCACCATTTTGTTGATTTGAAGTTGGTAAAGGTTGGTGGAAGCTGCCGTAGAATCGTCATCAGAGTTCACCGGCTGAGAAGCTAGGAGTCCTGCTTTTTTGGTTTGCACCAAATCTATGACATCTCTGATGAGGGAATCCTGAATTTCGCCTGTCTTCTTGTTAGTATATGCTTCCTTCATGACATCAACATGATCAACGGGATTACCGCCATTTGCTTCAACCTAAACACAAAGTTAATCAATAAA
>NC_027753.1:28637604-28641318 GCF_000695525.1 Brassica oleracea var. oleracea
ATATATATTTTAAATAAATAGAACTTACAAGCTTATCCTCCTTAGAAGACATAATGCAAGCCCCGAGGTTGTGGACAAAAACACATTTCCCGCCATGATCACTGTTGCGGTTGGCTGCGTTTTTGGCGGACTTTTCCTAAGTCTCCTGCTTCCCCCAATGCACCTGCAAGTCCTCCCAAACTTGGGTGTTGATATTCTTCGGTATCTTGCCCTTGAGCCATAGTTGCTTCCACTCATAGATCTGGTTCGTATAGGACTCCACGACCTTCTCGTGGAAGGCCAGACGAACAGTTTCGGTTTGCCCAGACTCCCAATTGAATTGTTGCTACAAAAAAAACCGAAATTAGTAAATAAATAAAAAAAGTTAAAAGTAAAAAAAAAAATTTGAAAATTAAAAGATTACCGCAAAATTACGGAACCATATCTCCTTTTCTTCGGAAGGCATCATACTGTAGGTCTTGTATCCTCTGCGGAGCATGGAATACATCATTGCATTAATGCAGGCGGTAATGCCGTTGTGTGACTTGTTGAACCTTAAAAAAAATCAAATATTAAGTTAAAAAATGAAAAAAAAACAAAGATTATATTAAAAAAGAAGAGAAAAGTTACCACGTAGTATATCCTCGTGGTTGGGGATGAAGCATCTTGATATGATCTCGACCAGGTTGTCGAACCAATGTCACAACTGGCATGACACCGGGCTCATATCGAGTAGATGGATCCTGAGGTGGAGCTGCAGGAGGAGAAATCGAATTTTGCTCCTGCGATGATTCCGATACACGGGAACTACTCCCTGAATGAACTCGCTTCCGAGGTACGGGACGACGCTGTGCTGCTGGTGGTCTATCAGGACCTCCAGACCTACAAAATAAAATCCGTCAAAATAGTCATATATATAAAATGAAAAATATTATAAATGTTTATAATTCTTAAAATCTAAATATAACTTAAAAATGTTTCTAATTTTGTAAAAAGTTCATATAAACATATATATTAATAGTAGTAAAATGCTTTTATATCATTTAAATGTTTATAATCCCAAAAAAATAATAAGTTTTATAAAAATGTTTATAACTTTGTAAAAACGTTTATGTATATTAAAAAAATATATATATAATTAAAACGTTTTTTATATATTAAAAATTATAAAAACGTTTTATAAATATATTTCACATATACAAAACGTTTTTATGTTAATAAAAAAATTATATAAATAATTATAATTCTAAAAATCTAATAAATTTTACCAAAAATTAAAACGTTTTATATATATTAAAAATTATAAAAACGTTTTATAAATATATTTCACATATAAACCTTAAAATCTACAAATCTAAAATTTTCAATCTACATATAAACAACAAGCTAAAACCAAATCTAACGATATGTAACTCCTAAAACTATCAATTCTATCCTAAATCTTTAGATTCAAAACCTATAATCCACAAATCTAACATTCCAAATCTAAAGAGGGATTCAAAGACTTACATGATTGGGGAAAAGATATGGAGGAGTTGGAGGATGTTACGAATACGTTGATACGTATATGAATTATTTTGCTATACGAAAAACTTTATAAAGCCTTTATATGTGAACTAATTTCATATCATAAACTTACATATGTCATATTTGGATATTTTAATTATGTAATTATGCATTTATAATAACTTTGCAAATCTAAAATAAAATTCGTCGGAATTCCGTCGGTAATTTCCGACGATATTCCGACAAAATCTACACTTCCGTTGGAATTCGGTCGGAATTTACCGACGGAATTCGGTCGGAATTTACCGACGGAATTCGGTCAGAATTTACCGACGGAATTCCGACGACCTTTAAACCCTATCGAAACACCAAAATTATGATACTCCGTCAGAATTTTGTGGGAATATTGCGGTGAAATTCCGACGGATCCGAGAAATATGAATTTGGGGATTTGATAACAACAATCTTATGAGCACATACAAATTTTTGATAGTATGTAAATGATTTACAAGAGGTTTAACTGAAATATTCAATTGTTTCACACACTATATTATACAAAATCAAAATCTAGTCTTATATACCATAATATGTTTGCATAAGTATAAGTGTTATTGGAGGATGTTACGAATACGTTGATACGTATATGAATTATTTTGCTATACGAAAAACTTTATAAAGCCTTTATATGTGAACTAATTTCATATTATAAACTTACATATGTCATATTTGGATATTTTAATTATGCAATTATACATTTATAATAACTTAGCAAATCTAAAATAACATTCGTCGGAATTCCATCGGAAATTTCCGACGATATTCCGACGAAATCTAGACTTTTGTCGGAATTCAGTCGAGATTTCGTCGGAATTCAGTCGGAAATTACCGACGGAATTCCGACGACCTTTAAACCCTATCGAAACACCAAAATTATGATACTCCGTCAGAATTTCGTGGGAATATTGCGACGAAATTCCGACGAACTTCATTTTTATTCTAATTTTTTGTTTTTAAAATAGGACTCCAACAACTTATTTAAAAACTCTTGTAACTTATTAAAAAACTCCAATAACTTATAAAAATAACTCCACCAACTTATTAAAATACTCCAACAACTTATTAAAAAAACTCCAATGACTTTTATAAAATTTCAAAAACTTATATATATATATAACTCCAAAACCTTTTTAAAAACTCCAATATCTTATAAAAATAATTCCTATAAATCACTCAGAATCTGTAGAATCTTCAGAATCTTTGTCAAACTCTCTAACTTCAGCCTTTGACTCCGAGTGCACAACAGCATCATCTCCAAACTGCGTAAAATCGACAACGAGTTCAACATCTTCTAAATCTTCAACTGGGTTCACGTTGCTGGTGGAGTTTGGTTGTAATGGATCACTATCAGAGTTTCCATCAACTCGTCCTCTTGGGTTGATTGACATTACAACGATCCAAGGATCGTCTTTGTACGTAATCCGCAAGTAACTGATGTAGCAAACCTATAAATAAAATTAAATGTATTAGTAATATGTTAAATGAGAAATATACATATTATTAAACCATTATTATTTAAATAAATATATTGGAATACCTGATCTGCTTGAGAAGCGAGAATGAAAGGATCATAATATTGAAGTTTCCTTCGCGAATGAACCGATGTAACACCAAATGCATCAGTTTTCACCCCTCGATCTGGAGTGTTGTCATACCAATCACAACAGAATACAGTACACCGCAACCCAACCATACCGGGATACTGAATTTCCTAAAAATATTGTATGTTGCCGTAGTACACATCGTCCCTGGATGAAGACGAAACTCCAGCATCATAAGTTTTATTTGAATGGCCTTCCTTTGAGAATGCATATCCTCGAGTTGTATATTTTGGATATGATTTGACCACATAGTTTGGTCCCCGCACAAATTTGAGTATCCAATCATCGAACACTTCCCCTCTAGCCAAACCTTCAGTCACCTATAATTAAAACATGTCAGTGGTCATACCAGTGATAAATTATATAACTAATTTTTTGCACATGTACACTCACATAATTAAGAAGCGAAACGGCGAATCTTTCATGTCTGAGTTGTTGAAGCTCATTTTCTGTAGCGTGTATGTAAGTCAACCGCAGCTCTGCCATATAAATACTATACAAAAGTGATGTCATTAATTAATCTACAAATAAAATTTAATAAACAATATGACCTTTTAAATGAAATAAAATT
>NC_027753.1:28641464-28656355 GCF_000695525.1 Brassica oleracea var. oleracea
CCTCCATCATCATGCCGAGAAGGTCTCCGTTTTTTTGTCTGCACTTCTGATGGAAAGTCATTTTCAGCAAAGTTTGTTGTTTCCTCATTGATCACCTGTGCGACTATTGAGCCTTCCACCTTGCTTAAATTTTTGATCTTCTTCTTCAGATGATGCATAAAACGCTCAAAAAGATACATCCATCGTTATTGTACAGGACAACCAAGTTCCAATTCTCTTGCGAGATGAATAGCAAGATGTTCCATTACATCAAAAAACGAAGGAGGAAATATCTTCTCGAGGTTACACATGCTCACGGGTATGTTATCCTTTAAATTACTAATACCATCCGTGGTGACGGATTTAGTGCATAAATCACGGAAGAAAGCGCTTATCCCTGGATACATATATAAAGAAAAAAACATTCATAAGTACCTATAAAACATAATAAATTAATTGAATTGATAACCAATTAAAATATAAAATACCTGCAATTGCTTCATGAACATTTTGTGGTAATAGTGCGGAAAAACAAAACGGAAGGAGGCACTGCATCATTACATGACAATCATGACTCTTCAAGCCAGTAAATTTTCCTTCACTTTTGTCAATGCTGTTACGCAAATTTGACGCAAAACCATATGGAAATATCACTTTATCTGTAATCCAATCAAAGAGCTCCTCCTTTGTAGCTGCAGCCAACCGGTATATGGGAAAGGGAGCCACACCGTTCTCATCAACGTGAAGTTCAGAACAATCACAAATATCTACTAAATTCAGTCTTGACTTCAAATTATTCTTCTTTTTACCTTGGATGTTAAGAATTGTGTTCATCAGATTGTCGAAAAAGTTTTTCTCAATGTGCATGACATCTAAATTATGCCGCAACAGATGATCCTCCCAATATGGCAGATCCCAAAAAATGCTCTTTTTGTGCCAATTGTGTAGTTCTCCAACAACGTCGATTCGAATATTTTCATGTCCACCAACGTCTGGCGTCCTATCTGCACCAAAATCCCTTAACTGCTCCGACAATTGTTTCCCACTAATTTCTTCTGGTGGACTGTCAAACACCTTTTTGTTCTTCGTAAACAAAGTCCTGCTCCTACGGTATGGATGATCGGGTGGTAGAAATCTTCTGTGACAGTCAAACCAACATGTTTTCCTTCCGTGTTTTAGCTAGAAAGCATCTGTGTTATCTTGACAATGTGGACATGATAGTCTCCCATGTGTTGTCCATCCAGATAACATCCCATATGCTGGAAAATCACTTATTGTCCACATAAGTACTGTCCGCATCTGAAAGTTTTCTTTGCATGAAACATCGTATGTCTCAGCACCATCCGTCCATAGTTGTTGCAACTCATATATCAGTGGCTGAAGAAACACATCGAGTGATCTCTTCGGATGCGCTGGCCTGGGGACGAGAATGGAGAGAAACAAAAACTCTCGTCGCATGCACAAATTGTGTGGTAAGTTGTACGGTGTCACAATCACTGGCCATACAGAATATTGTCTTCTATGCTTTCCAAACGGGCTGAAACCATCAGTACATAATCCAAGATAGACATTTCTTCTCTCATGGGCAAATTCTGGATATGTTGATTGAAAATGTTTCCAAGCTTTTGCGTCTGAAGGATGTCTAATCTGACCATCTGTGGAGTGCTCTGCATGCCATCTCATTGGTTGGGCTGTGCGTTCAGACTGATATAACCTCTTCAGTCTTTCTGTCAAAGGCAAATACCACATCCTTTTGAATGGCACCGGAACTCTTCCCTTTGTTTGCTGATAATGAGGTTTCCCACAAAATTTGCATATATCCCGGTTCTCATCCGCTCTCCAATAGATCATACAGTTGTCGATGCATACATCTATCACCTGATACGGTAAATCAATACCCGCTACCAGTTTCTGAACCTCGTAGTATGAACTCGGTGCTAGATTATCCTCTGGTAGAACACCTTTAACGAAATCAGCAATCGCATCCACGCACTCTTCAGCCAAATTATAATCCGTCTTAATACCCATCAATCCAGTTGCAGATGATAAGGGTGAATGAACATCTCGACAACCTTTGTACAAAGGTTGTTTTCCTGCATCCAACATGTCAAAAAATCTCCTAGATTCTGCATTGGGTTCTTCCCCTCTATAATGATCATTTACCATTTGCTCAGTACCTACACCGTAATCTACTTCCGTCCTTGGTTCTTCTAATCTAACCACAGGCTGAGGTTCGCTAGTACTACCATATTCATAACCAGTTTCTCCATGTAGATACCAAACCTTATAACTCTGTGTAAACCCTCTCATATATAAATGAGTCCAAACATCTCATTCCCTTATAACCTTATTATTATTGCAGGAGGAGCATGGACATCGTAACATACCGGTATTTGCTTCCGGTTGTCGTTGAACAAGCGCCATGAATTCGCCAATACCTGCCATGTATTCCTCCGTAAGCAAATTGGTGTTTGGATCCAAATGTGGTTTATCCATCCACGATCGATGATAATTTCCATAAGACATGATTATTTTTTTCGGATTTGTAGAGAGCAAAAAGAGAAAAAAGAATGAACGAGGGAAATGTGGTGTGGGGAGGTCGCATTTATAGGAAAAGTTCATGCGAAACTCCGACAGATTTCCGACGGAATTCCGACAAACATAACAAAATTCGTCAGAATTGTTAAACGGTCAAATATTTCGTCGGAATTCCGTCGGAATCCGAACGGTCAAAAATTTTCCGTCGGAATTTCGTCGGAAATGCATCGGATTTCTAAAACGGTCAAATTCCTCCGTCGGAATTTTGTAGGAATCCGAACAGTCAATATGGGCATTGGAATATTTCCGTCGGTAAGTCGTCGGAGTTCTTAACGGTCAAAATGTCCGTCGGAATTTTGTCGGTTAATTTCGTCGGAGATTTCCGACGAAATACCGACGAGCACAAAATATATTGTTCGTCAGTTTCTCGTCGGAATTTCGTCAGAAGAAACCGATGAAAGTGACATCCGTCGGAATGGCCGTCGGACTGTGGCGTGTTTTCTTGTAGTGTAATATCATATTAATTTTAGGCTTATCATAAGTTTCCAACTTAAAATCAGTTGGCGATTAATATAATGGTTATAATCCTCTATATATTAATGATGGTCTTTTTAAGCTTCCAATGTGAAATCTCCACACATCCTTTGAGATAATGATTCTTATCGGCTTATTTCGAAACGAATGACCAGAGAATTAAACCTTTTTAGGCACTTTATTTGAATTAACAAACAAGGTTTTGACACCATAATAAGTCCAAACTTATTTTCAACTTCTAATTAAAAATCAATTGGCGATAAATGAATTAACCATATTTTTGTATTTATCTCTTTAAAAGAATTTTATACCATCTATACTGTTTTGACGAACACTTTTACGTGATAAACCTTCGGCTTCGAGTTCGATTAGTTGATTTATCAATCCTCTCAATATAATCATAGCATCAATAAAGATTCAATATTCCTCTATACATTTCTGTTAAAAACGGTAACCCATCTGATCTATCGCCATTAAATCGACAGATCCGTAGAGACGACAAAACGATGAAACTTTAGCATGATGCCAAGTGTTAATGAAAGAACCCTTTTCTCCGTACCTGCTTTCATGCATTTAGCAGAGCACTCACGTTCTTGAGAACAGCCTCTCATTGCTGAAAGAGGACGTTGAAAACTATTTCTAGATAAATGTGTCATATTCAGTTTTGTTACTGCTCGATGAGGTGATCTCTGTTTCGAGGAAACTGAATCACTGTAAATTGTCTCGGCTTATTGTGTTAGTCTTCTCGAGCAAGCAATATAAGCGTGTGAGTGTCACCACCTTCGCCGCCATGAGAACTCTACATTAGATGACCTTGAAGATGAGAAGAAACTTCCAGGAACGAACCACCAACAAGTCTCACGTGCTGGTCGCATCTGGAACAATTTTTACAATTTAGAGGGTCAAATAACCTTCCATTTATTTTATTATGCAACTATGTTTACTGAATTTAAAGAAGTTGTATTTTTTTTTATTTCACACAGTTATTGTTTTGCTTATAATATGTTATTGATTTTTTTTCGATTTTATGTGTTAATCCCTTAAGTCCATAAGTACTACAACATGATAGGCAAAATATAAAAAAAATATTTTCCAAAACTTCTTCTCAAATTTGCAAACACCATATTTTAAATTTTAATATTAGTGAACCCATTATAAAAAAGTTTCTGGCTTCGCCTCTGATAACAATCACACCTTTAGTTCTATCTAACTATCGCTTAAAGTATATCTTATGTTATACATAATCATAATATATAATTTCAACATTAATATAGACATTTTATCCCGTGATTTTGCACGGGTTACTATCTAGTTAGTTAATTATTTCTTAAGTACGTACCAATGTGGGACTTCGTTTATTACCACTTACATCTTTGATTGTAGTCGGTACGTTTTTATGTGTTCATCAAAGGATAATGCATCTCGATTAAATCTTAGTTCGATTTCCACATTGAGCAATTTTTAACTTGTCATTTGTCTCTGATAAAAACTTTCAATGAATGATGACAAAAACAAAATAAATGGAAAACTATAATATATCAACTCTACAGCTAGAGGCAAATTTATATAAAAAATTGTATAGTTTCCAGTGTGTAACAATAGAACACATACATGAACTGTAGAAATATTATATAGCTGCCGAAAGACAAAATACATATGCTGTAAACTACAAATATTAATTAAACTGGTGCCAAGAGAATTATTTAAAATGTCTTATTTTGTCGCACTGTCTACCAAATCTGGATAATTCTTTACTAATCAAGATTATCAAATTACAAAACATCAAATGTTTAAGACGTGTGTTTTTTTTTTCTTAAAATTTGTGTTAAAGATATGTTGTCGCCTTATTATTTATATACGGTTTCATGAATTTTAAAAGGCATGCTAGTAGATGAGAGAGATAAAGAAAATCACTTAGAGATCATTATCTAGAGTTTTTAGGACAAAGTTCTTAAGGAAATATAAGAAACTGTTTTTTAATTTTTAACTAAAAAGTTAAGAAACGGTTTCTTAAAATAGTTAAAAAAAAAACCGTTTTTAAACTTTTTAGTTAAAAATTAAGAAACAGTTTCTTATATTCCCCTAAGAACTTCATTCTAAGAAATTCCGGATAATGATGCACTTAGGTTACCGGCGTAGCATCTTTTCAGTTTAGTTGAATTCTTATATATTATTCAAGGATAATAACTAATATATTTAGGGTTTCAAAGTATGACGTGAGTGACAAATTGACTGATCGAAACGAGAATACGACGGCGAGATAATAAGAAATACAAAGTATATAACAACAAAACAAAGAGTAGTAAAGACAGGTTTCCAAACGATTTATTCAAGGACCATTTTTTTTTTTTTTTTGAAACTTATTCAAGGACCATGTTGGGCGTCTGGTCTTTCAGATGATGGAATTCCCAGCTCACTAATAAGTAAATCACAAACAAAAACATGATAAAAAATATAATATATAGATATCTTTTCTTGAATAAGAAAATCAATATTTTAGAAACCTATTTCTGACAAAAAACAAATCTTGGTATATCGATTACTATAAAAATTAAGAGTGACCTAAATACATCCTAGCTATATGTTTTAAGAAGGAAAAAAACTAGCTAGCTGTATGTAATATGTCTTAAGAGCATGATTATTGGAGGTTCTTGAGGTGAAATTTTTAGCGGAATATAAGAATATGTCTCTTAACTTTTAACTAAACAAATTAAGAGCATGTTTCTTAGGCTTTTTTGTTTAAAAAAAAAATTAAAAAGCAAACCAATCGCGGACCGCTACGAGTCAGTGGGGTCCGCGAACAGTGTAAGAAACTCACTAAAATCGGTTCTTAATTAGTAGTTTTTGTAACCGATCCTTAAGGGTTTTGTGGGGGCCCATGCACTAAGAACCTCATTAAAGACTCTGGATAAACATGCTCTAAGAACCGACTCTTAAATAAGAGTTTAAGAACTGGTTCTTAACTTTTTTAGTTAAAAGTTAAGAGACGGGTTCTTATATTCCGCTAAGAACTCCACCCTAATAACTCTCACTAATTAATCATGCTCTACAAGAAATAGGATTTCTTAATATTGTTGGAACTCGTTTTTGACAAAGTGGTGTAGACCATTTTTCTGATGGGTTTTTCGACGGAGACTTCTGTCGGAAGAACCGAAATTTGGACACGATGTAATCGTCACCGTGAACACTATGAGTTAGTGTATTTGTTAGTCAAAATCGGAGTTGTTTTGAATGAGAAATGGAGGTCCAAAGTGAATGACATGAAAAGCTTATAAAACTATATATATGGTTAAATATAAAATATAACAAATATTTCACTTTGGATATGTGGGGTTTGAATTTAGATTTAATAAGTTAATTAGACTTAATGTCAATTAATCTATTTTAAATCTTATTCATAAAATATTTTGATATTTGGTTAAATATAAAATATAAACTCAATTAAGTATATTGTTGGTTTTGATTTGATCAATACAACATTATGACTTAAATTTGCTAACGTCTAGAATCTTTACTCATGGAAATCAAATTTCCTTTATTGCTAGGATTATGACGTTAGTGACTCCATAAATGACATAACGTGTTCATCTTTTTTGAAGTTATAAAAGGAGCACTTGTGTTAACTTATTCGGAGATAGAGAAAACATACAATCCTCCGTATTTCTTTTATCTTTCTCTTTAGTTTTTTTTTGAGTCCGAGAGTATACACAAAACTAGTTTCGTCAGGTTTCTGATAGAGTGACGCAAATCAGAAGATTTTTTGCAGTTGTATCTTGGGACTCATTACGTTATCAAACCGTCGCACTACGGGACGTATTTTGAGTTAAGGAAAGAGATATTATCTCGCCTCTGCAGTTGAATCATCTTTTTTTTTTAATCTTTGGTATACTTTTATCAATTTTATTCTTTACAATATTCAGTTTTTCGTAAATTATATAATACGGTCTCATCAAATATAACCACGTTTTAAAATTCAAAGTGGCGTCTATATAACAAACAACGTACATGTCAGGGCAATTATTTTAGATTCATTTCATCTCAGTATGACGTACATAGTAATAAATTGCAGAAGTACAAATGGGTTCCACAATCGTATTATCTTACTAAAAACAACGTCTATATAAATCAAGAAATTAAAATTAGACATATTTGATTTCATTTATAAAATAAAAAAATTTAGCATCTATGACACATATCAAATCGCACTTCAACTATCGGTGAGTATCTACTAAATTACAATATTTTTTTATTTTTTTTATTTTCCATGTATTCTCTTTGGTGGTTTGAAGATGGTTTGGTTTAGACAGTGCAGTCAAACCTCCAGGTTGTGATATCTTAATGCATATCTTTAACCATTCATTTTTGCATATTTTGATCATTTATGATAACATTTAGACATGTGTAGGTTGCATTGCACTACATATATCCTTATCTTGCGATAAAAATGTCAAATGGTGACTTTGGAGCATTTAGAGATGGTTTGAAGGTAAGATTGGTGATTTTCGAGCATGAGACGAGATGATAAAATATCCCAGTGGCCTTGTGACATCGCAGCGGCTTGTGACCCCGTCGAGAAGCCGCTGCAAGCGCTCAAGAACAGAGACTAAGTGTGGGAGCGGCCTTGCACAGCAGTGTGTTGAAGCCGCTGGGAAAATACCTCACTCCTTGCCGCATATATACTTGTTGCAGCGGCCTGAAGACGAAGTGAGGAAGCCACTGTTGAGCTCCCAGCGGTTTGTTGAATACCACAGCGGCATGACGAAAACTGCAAGAAGCCGCTGCAGAGGTTCAACGGCCTAGCGGAGCGGTTTCGTGCAGCCGTTGCGAGTCCAAAAAGTCAACATTTCGGAGTTTGACCAGATATTTACCCATTTGTGTTTGGGTCAACCCAGGTTTCTTGGGTTGACCTGGTTTGATTTTAAGCTACTATAAATGTTTCTTAGACCTAATCTTAGGATTTATCTTGTTTTCTATCCAAACACAAAACTTATTTTGGTGAAAGATTCAATCTTTAGATTCTTTTCATCTTGATATCTTGTGTTTGCTTGATTATCTTGATCACTAATCATGATTAACCTTCAATCATCATTGATTATTGGGTTTATCATGTCTATTAGTGAGTAGTTTTCTTTGGATTCATGGGTTAGGATGATTAAGTGATGATCTAGAGTGTTTAGAGTTAGATTAATCTATTTCCTTGCATGTTGAGTGTTCTTAATGCTAATCTAGAGTTGGCCTCTAGACATTTCACACCTGGAAGGTGTTTGATGAAATGTCTGAGCCAACTCAACCATACTCTTTGTTTGTTTAACCAAAGACATTTGATGTTAGGAAAACTTAGATAGTTAATGGACATGTTCTTAATGATTGTTTGATTGACACAAACCAAAGATATTTGATGTTTGATCAATGAGAGTAAATGAGCATTTATTTTGATAAAGAACATGTTTAGGATTGTGGTCTAGACTTAAAGAAATATGTTGATTGATACCTTGTCATTCTAGATTGGATCTTAGTCATTTGAAGTCAAATTCCTATACCCCATGATTTCTCTTTTATCCTATTGCTTGAAAGTTTATTAATTTATTGTCTTAGAGTCTTGTTAGTTAAACCATATCACTTCATTGCACTGAGTGCACTTAGATTAAGTGTGAACATGTATTATCTTTGCATTGAAACCACTTAGAATTGGACTGACTCTTAAATACTACATTGATTTGACTTAGGATTAGAGATTAATCCTTATCAAGTTGGATGATACTACAAAGAGCTGGCCAAAGTTTAATGGATTGACTGTAAACAGAAGAAAAACCGGATCGATGTGTGATTGGATAAAACGGTGATATGAACAAAGTTAGAATTGAACTGTTTTTATCCCGTGAAAGCTCGGTTAGTTTACGCTCGAATTATGCTGAAATAGTCAGTTTGTGAATTTCAGAAGTGTTTGGATGAGGATTCAAAAAATGCAGAATTATTGGACAACATTAGTTGGAATTCAGACATGACGGTTAAGCCGGTTGGTTGGAAAACGACTAAAAATCAGTCAAAACATTTAATATTGGTCAAACTAGGATGAGTCGATTCAGACTGTGATGGTCTGTATCAGACAATTGTTGTCCGATTCAGACAAGAGCAGTCCATTTTAAACAAAGTAGTTAGACATGCCGGCTGGGACATTAAACTTGAGTTCGAATTTCTGCATAAGTAAATTGGCGGGAACAATTACAAAATAAACTAGAAAAAGGGAAAATAGCACTTGTTACAGTTTTCATTTTTTGGCCGAAGGAAAAATGCGGGAGTGGTTTTTGGAACAGTTTTGCGGGCTTAAACTGCCCAACTACTCATTTAATCGTCTTCTTGGCTTCTTTCTTCATTTTCTTTTAACGAAAATCCTAAGGTAAAAAGCAGAGAGAAACTATCTGATCAACAAAGAAAATCAAACATTTGGCTGGGTCGATCATGTCTGAGTCAAGCAAGATCGTCTGTCGGGTGATTTATACTAAGGAACGTTTGATTGTTTGAGAGATCTGTGGAAACGAGCGCAAGAGGTGTTAATAACAAATTCATACCGTCTTTAAAGACAAATGTGAGTGCGTAACATAGCCTAATGTTCATATATATGTTTCTAAGTTTCATATATCCAACTTCTCTAGCTGATTCATTAACTTATTCCAAATTCTATTGTTTTTTAGTTATCAAAGTCAAAGAAGATATCTGGTAAATACAATGGAACTATCTCGGAGGTTACATTGGTCGGTGTAGCCATTAGTAGGTGACGTGCGACAAAAGCTAGCCTTAACTCTTTTAGATAATTCGACTCTTTCAATAACTACAGAATTCAAAACTAGTTAACTGGTCACGAAAGAGTAATTCAAGTTAAACAACATCCTTTCGTAGGTTTATAAAAACTAAGACCATGTTGTATAATTATTTCTTAGGTTTTAACTGTACCGTGTTCTTCTTTGGTTACTGTGTATTTGTAGTATAATACGTTAAAACTAAAACTCTATACAGTATATAATAACAAAAAATATTCGAAACTAAAAACCAAAACATTTATAAAAAAAACAGAGGCTATGACTTAGGAGAGAATATTGTCCATAATTTTAAACTAACTTGTAATTATAGTAAAAGTTTTTAGTGATAAAATCCTTCAATTATTTTTGAATCCGAAAAAACTATTCAACTAATTTTTCAATGTTTTAAACTCTCAACTAAAAAAACAGTTAAAATACTCCATCTTTAATTAGAAATTCCAAAAAATACCACATTCATAACACTAATTTTCATGTTTACGTTAACCACATTTACCCTCACTTTTAAAAATGAAAAGACATTTATAACCCTAAGATTAATTTATCTAGACTTAGAGTTTAAAGTTGATGGATAGAATATGGTTTTTGGAATGCGGAGTTTAGAGTTCAAATAATATATAGATAAATACTTACAAAATTTTTTAAAATAACTTCAAATTTTTTTATTTTTTTTTATAAAAAGTTAGAATTTGAAAAAGTATAATTCGAAAGCATAAAAAATAATATTTTTTTAATTTATTTTATTTTTTAATCTTTTATTTATTTAAATAATTATTTATTATATATATTAACGGTATAAGAGTATTTTGGCTCTTAATAAAAAATGTATTTTTGAAAATATTTATTTAGTGATGGTAAACATAAATAATGGTACCAAGTAAACATGAAAATTCCTCATTCATAATTCCAACTATTTTGGATAGAAATAATTTAAAATTTGTAGTTGAGAGGTTTTATCACTAAGGACTTGTAAAATAATTTATAAATTATAAAAGTTTGATAATAGTTTAAAAATCACTAAAGTAGATAAAAGTTTATAAAATATTATAACATTTCTTATAAAATTTCATAAACAGTATATAGGAGATTATAAATGTATGTAAGATCATTGATAAAGCCTTATTAATCACTTATAAAATATAGTAAAATCAGTGTAAAAGTTAAAAATAAAGAATAAATATTTTCCAAAATTTTATAATGTTATTTATGAAACCTTTTAATTATTTATACAATATTATAAAATATTTAGAAAAATATACCTTTTTAGTAGGAATTGTGAAGCCTTATAAAATCATTGTTAAAGCCTTATTAGTCATTTGTAATAGTTTATAAGACTTTTAAAACATTGTATAAGTGATTATAAATGATTTATAAACCTTTATCAATTTTTAGTGAATGTATAAACTCGTATTTAATATTACTAGCTCTTATAAATTATTTTACAAGTTTTTTTTGGTAAAATCTCTTAACTATATAACTTCTAAAATATTTTCATCCAAAATAGACGAAGAGTAACATATGTTAACGATTTTTAAGTTAAGAGATTAAAATGTTAAGCTATTAATTAGCAATTGTCTTCTAAGTCAAAAATGATTTTAAGGGTTATACACAGAAACCATTTATAATAACAACAAAACATTATGATACTAGAAACCAAAACATTCAACATATTGCGAATATTCATAGACGTACATAAATAAATTGGTTGGATGACGTGATTCTACAAAAAGGATCGTAATGTATTTTTAGTTTAGTAAAGAAAAATATATTTTTAGTTTAGTACATGAGAAAACAAATTTGGAGTTTTGTACTCCCAGGAAAAAGTTACAGATAGGCTAGAGTTTATTGGAGTCATAAAGATTCTTCCCCCATAAAATATTAATGAGTTTTGAAATGAAATATATAAAAATGTTACAACAAATTAATCGAATTCTTCAGAATTAACCGAATTTTAAACTCAGCGATCATATATAGATTCTTAAGAGATTAGTCGGGTGTTAAAATCAAGGCCAAAATCAAGTGAGGTGTTAACAATTGTTTAAAACTGAATTTACACAATTTCCTAAATCAAATAATTTATAATAAAAGTAATATTAATTTCCAAAACTGGTGATAAAATATATATTAAAATACAAATAAGCTTATTAGAATTTCCCCAACAATTTCCAATTTTAAATTGTCATATTAACTTTCAGAAATATATTAACAAAATCTCATAAATATAGCAGATTTACTGTACATTACATAAAATCTATATTATTACTTGATTAATATACTTAATATTACAAAAGTTTAGCCATAATTTCTTAATATATTACTACTAACAAAACTTAGCAATATATTTTTGGTTGGGAAGGAAAGATAGATTTAATATAAAACTTAATATAATTTCCAAATAAATTACGACTAACCGAACTTAACAATAATATATTGGTTGAGAAGGAAAGATAGACATAATATAATATATAAGTCTATTATAATTATCAATAAAAACAATTTAATATATGAAATGATGATTTTAGTGTAGTAAAATATTGTAAGAATATATTAACGATTGATAATAAAATAAATTACGTATAAAATCATAAATTGTTTTATCCTACCATATAAAAGGGATTAAATCCCTGGTTCCTAAGCCCTGCCACATGAGAAAAAATATTGTGAGCCAATCAATATGTCATGTCACTACCGTTCTGGGCTTTAACCCAATGAATTGGAAACAGAGTTTTGCCATTTTCATTCTCGGGCTGGCCCAAATCACTAACTCACTCAAGCCTAAAAAGCCTAAAGTCACTCCCCCGTAACCCTAATCGATATCTCCCTCAGAACAGGAAACTCTTTCGCCGGAGATCACCTCCTCTCTCTTGCAGGCAATCAGCATGTACTGGTTAAAATCTGTCAAGAGCTTTATCTTCACCGTTCATCTCCATGTTCAAGGTAAATGACAATCACCACGAAGGCACAGATTCGCTCCGGCTTGCTTCTCCACCGATTCATCAACGGCGACGTCTCTTCTCCACTCGCTTTGAATATCGTGCTCAACCATCTTTTCCATGGATTTCTTCAAATCCAAGTACAGATCTTATGATTCCAAGGAGTACCAAGGAGAAGAGCATGAAGCCTTCTTCTTCTTCTTCTTCGTCCCTCTTTGTAAGCTCTTCAGTATATATTTTGATTTTCATCTACGTTTAAAGACAAGTCTTTGTGATGATCTAATCATATTCTCTATACACTTTATCTTCGGTGCATTTTCCATGAAATCATCGGTTCTGAAAGAGAAGGATGAGATGCTGCGTGGAGGTGGCTAAGGGTCGTTGGCATTTTTACGTTTGTTAACGGTGGTGGTAGCTTCAGAAGATATTTTTTTAGTGGTTTGTTTATACGATCATAAGTAGCCCAGTGATTTTCATAGTTACTCAACAATAATTCAATAGCTTATTATCACTAGCCCAGTTTACAAAGCAGCTTGATAATTGTAATTCAGAAGGAAAAGAACTCATCGTCAGTTGGCTAGAGAATATAGAGATTAAATTCTTCTTCTCGGTTTGAAAACTTGAATCTGATGTCTTGGAGGTACCGGTACGAAAGAGAGCCAAAGGTTTCCACACATTAAGCATTTGATCTTTATGATTTTCTTTTTCTGAAGTTTTTTTAAGAAGATTAGTTACAGCTTATTTAATTTGATTTGTTCGTAATATGTTTCTAAACAATATAAAAAGTATGCTCACCCAGATCAGGCTCCCCGGAATCACGAACAACTTTCTATACCATAAGATGCAAGCAACAAGTAAGTCTGCCGACCAAAAATCTCCAAACTCAATAATGAAGTTGTACTAACAAAATTCTTTTTAACAATAGGTCCGCCCCCAATAGAAAGTGCCAGCTCTACAAGACCATTCACAGTATACTTCCCAGACATCGTCTACACCTTAACTTATTTTTATTCTTTTCCGTTATCTACCAAATACTATTCCCTTTGGACAATTACTTATTTCTACTGTCAAACTATTTTGTTTTGAACTGTGTGAAATGACTAACGTTTCTTTTAATTTTAAAATTGTCCACAAAAAAAAAAATTATTCAACACATAAAAACAATAAAATTTTATGAAAATTTAAAATAAATCAATATGCGGCTACCAATCAGAAATAAAAATTTCTTAATTTGAACATGTTTTCCGCGCGTAGCGCGGACACCGACTCTAGTATTAATAATATCGAATAAGATACAAGGAAAATGATTTAATAGAGTTATACTATATAACTTCAAAATGTAAATAAGATATTTAAATTTTGGCAGTAAACTAAATTATATATATATAAAAATACAAGGACAAACATGTTATATAAAATATTATTTTAAAATTCTGGATATTTAATACCAATATAATCAACGAACGTGAAAACATTAAACACTTAAAAAGACAACAAACCTTATTTGACTCATAAATATAAAAACACACATATGGCACTACAAAAAAACAGCGGTATTCCGACGGACATTCCGACGGAAAATGAAATCCTTGGAATATCCGAGGAAACACAAAATTTGGTTTCCTCGGAATATACCGACGGAATTACGAGGAAATATCAATCCGTCGGAATATTTTTATGGAATCCCGAGGAAAAATGTATTCCTCGGAAAAGACCGATGAATTCCGAGGATATATTATAGCCGTTAGAGAGCCGTTGGGGGATTTTAAAAATTCCGAGGAAATTCCGAGGAAATAGCCGTTGCCGTCGGTATTCCGTCAGAATTTCCTCGGTCTATCGGCATGATTTCAACTATAAATACAAGCACCCCTCTTCCTCTTCATTCACTCCATATCTTCATCCTCCCTCTTACTCTCTTTACACACGAATTTGATTCATAAAAAACATGTCTTCTTCAAATTATTTTCGTTCTTGGATCGATCGCCCTCATTTGGATCCGAACACGAGATTGCTTACGGAAGAATACCAACGAGGTATAACCGAATTCATGGGGTTAGTTCACCGACAACCGGAAGCAAAAACAGGTATGTTA
>NC_027753.1:28656753-28657279 GCF_000695525.1 Brassica oleracea var. oleracea
CTACATAACTGGCACAAAAAAAGTATTTTCTGGGATCTGCCATACTGGGAGGATCATCTGCTAAGCATAATTTAGATGTCATGCATATTGAGAAGAACTTTTTTGACAATCTCATGAACACGATCCTTAATGTTCAAGGTAAAACAAAGGATAATTTGAAGTCAAGACTGGATTTAGTCGATATATGTGCTCGTTCAGAACTCCATGTTGATGAGAATGGTAGGGCTCCTTTTCCCATATAACAACTTGATGCAGAGGGAAAAGATGCGTTCTTTGATTGGATTTCAAACGATGTAGAATTTCCAGACGGTTACGCATCTAATTTGCGTAACTGTATCGAAAGAAATGAAGGAAAGTTTACTGGCTTGAAAAGCCACGATAGCCATGTAATGATGCAGCGCCTCCTTCCGTTTGCCCTCAAGGAACTATTACCACGAAATGTTCATGAAGCAATTGCAGGGATAAGTGGTTTCTTCCGCGATTTATGCACGAGATCAGTGACTCTTGAAGGTATTGAAAATTTGAA
>NC_027753.1:28661594-28710575 GCF_000695525.1 Brassica oleracea var. oleracea
TTTCAAAAACTCGGAATGTTTTATTTTTATTTGTACAACTTTGAATATTATCTAATATTTTTTCAATTTTAATTTTAATTTTATATTTTCGAATTTAAATTTCAAAAATTTTATTTTTTTAAAAAAAAATTATTTTTTTTTGAAATTCCGAGGAAATGAACTCTCGGAAATTTTCGAGGAACATTTTCTCTGAATATACCGAGGGACTCATTCCTCGTAATTTTCCTAGGGACTCATTCCTCGGAATTTTCCGAGGGACTTCTTAATCGGAATATACCGAGGGACTCATTCCTCGGAATTTTCCGTCGGAACTTCCGAGGATTGGACCATCGGAAAGTCCATCGAAATATCCCGAGGAAGTTCTCCCTCGGTATATTCCGAGGAGCTTTCCGACGAACTGGTGGTCCTCGGAGTTTCCTCGGAAATTCGTTTCCTCGGAATTCCGTCGGAAATTTCCGAGGGATTTCCAAAGAAAAATGAATTTCCGAGGAGTTATTTCCGAGGACTTGTTTCGTCGGTATGTCGTCGGAATAACGTTATTCCGACGACATACCGACGATTTTTTTCCTCGGTATGTCGCTGTTTTCTTGTAGTGTGGATGCATATATAAAACTTAAGTTTATCTTTAGAGATTATTCATGTGTTATCAAAGCCAACTCCTCTTACAAAAAGGAGAACAATAAAAATCACAAGATTTAAAAATGATTTCATTCTATGAAGTATTAAACCCATGGATCTTTAACTGTTTTTATTAAGTTTTTAATTATTTTACACCAATAGCATTTCATATTTATCTATAAAATTAAACCAACACAAAAAATCCAGAAGGTTCCTTCTTTTATTTGAATCATGATAACAATCTAATATTAAGTTCATTCTTTAGAATTTACTACTATTTAAGTGTATATGAACATTTCGGTTGTACAATTATCTCGAATTTTTCGACGAAAAAAAAACAAATTTCCATGATTTTAAGTAAATATTTACGTTTTTATTTTAATATTTATGTTTTTCTAAAGGCAAAAATATAGTACTTTGTATAATGTGTAAGTGAAGGAATATTTCATATGAAAAAAAAAAAAAAAACCAAGCCAGCTGGTGTCTTTTGTGACTGGAAGAATTCGTTTATATGACGTCGACGCATACGGGCCAACCTTTTCGTAGCGTCAGGGGGTCATCAGTTGGGGCTGGTCTCATTTGTCAAAATCAAAAGTATTTTATTCCTCAATATTTTATTTTGCCTTTACCTCAAAAAGTAAAATTTTTGATTTGAGGATGTTGTAAATCACATACCAACACTTTTTCATATATTTTTCTTGAAAAGAAATCCACTCACCTATTTAATTGTTTAACATGACTCACTTACACGTCAGAAACTTGTAAACACGGTTTCATCGTGGTCATAAAATATTAATTGAATACTAGTAAAGATATTAATTGAATATACCAGTAAAGAGTAGTACTCTCTCTCTCTTCATAAATGTAAGATGTTTTAAAAAAAAAATTGATGTTCCAATATATAAGATGTTTTTAACTTTTTAGATAAATTTTATTTTATTAAAAACTGTGTAACCAATCATATTTAATAATCTATTTTGTAATTGGTTGAATACAATTATTTTATAGTTTTAATGATACTTTTTAGACAAAAAAAAAACAATTTTCTTAATATGTGTGTTTTTTCCTAAACATCTTATATTTAGTAGGGGTGTCAAAATGAGCTAGCCCGCTCAACTCAGCTCATAGTGAGCTCAGCTCATTTACTATATGAGCTTCAATATGTAAATTCGAACTCAGATCATCTAGATCATGAGTTAAATGAACTAACTCGTGATCTAAATAAAAATAATAATTATAAAATAAAATAGTGATAGAATAACTTCTATAATATTGTTCAAAATTTAAATATTAAAAAATTCAAAGCATAAATATTAAATACTAAATAAAAACCAACACATGACAAAAAAAAACACCTAATATAAATTAAATTAAAGCAAAACTAATGATCCAAATCTCTATTCTTCGTGAGAGTCTTGTGCCAATTCAGCTTCAATGTCTTATATGTATGTTTTACATTTTAATTTTAGAAGATAAATATGATTAATATAGATATTATATTTTAAGAAGATTTGGTTTGACATTTTAATTTTAGAAGATAAATATGATTAATATAGATATTATATTTTAAGAAGATTTGGTTTGACATTTTAATTTTAGAAGATAAATATGGTAAATATAGAAATTATCACTTTTTTACATTAAAAATAGAAATTATCCAAATATAATATATAAAATATATTATATATTATTGTAAGTAAAAAATGAACAAGCTCATGAGTCAGCTCATGTTCATTAAAGATCATTCATATAACTCGTGATCTAATTTAAAGTCGATCATTAAACTCATTTATTAAATGAGCTTAAAATATAGAGATTGTACTCATGAAAAACGATATGAATTGAGCCAGATCATGAGCTATTGATCATTTTGACACTCCTAATATTTAGGAACAGAGGGAGTATAAGATTTGATACTGCATTGTATCAAATATTTAATAGTGTTCCATTATAAAAGCTAAGAAGTCTGAGCTAAGATCATTAATTTAGAATTAAGTTTTTTTTTTGTAAAACGCTGAAATGTAGTGCTTTCAGGTTGATAGCTTATTAACATTTGCTCAAATGACGTATTTCCATGTACAATCATGAATCCTTTTTCATTTTTTTTTTGTCAAACACAATCATGAGTCCTTTATCTACCAAAAAAATCAAATAAAAGGTTAAAGGATATGATAGGTAAATAAAAAATAATGCGTAGAGAAAAGCATGTTTAAAATAAAAGAAAAAAGAAAAGCGTGTTTGATTGACTTCAAATGCACTATACTTCTCCGGGGAATCCTTAAATTCGTAAAGTTCATGTATACAATTTCCCGATACAAATATCGTTATCCTTGTTTACTTCAGAATCTTTAAATCTTTAAACAAAAGAATATCAGAATTAATACTCTGTGTTAAAATTTGATCGCTTGAATGCTAGTAAATCTATGAAATATTTATTGAACAAAACTTTACATAACGCGCTCTGACATTTTAGTGTAGATAATATCGACATCAACTTCTTCTGAGGTCCTGTCTTTCAAATCCTAATCAAATTCAGCTTTGAATTGGAAAAGCTACAAGGTTTTGCACCATGGTAGTTTTCAGTTCAGCTGCATTTTATCTTTACAAATATCTTCCAGATCAGGAATGATTGAAGTTCGTTACATTTTACTTTTGAATGGTGCCTACTGGCAGCAACATAGTTTCTAATAGTGGTTGCTTTCTCTTTTGTATTGGTGTTTATCTGGAGTACTTGTTTTCCTGCATTTGTGTAAGACCAATTTGGTCATGAACTTATATCACAATGAATATAAAGAATGTTTCAGCATTAAAAAAAGAGAGGTCTCGTCTCTTTCAATATGCTTCTTTATTTTTGTGCTGTTTGGGAATATCATACGAATAATGCCCAAACATTCCAAACTTTTTTTGGTATATACCAATTATTTATAATCAGAGAGAATAAAAACACAATTTTTCAAAATCAAAGAAAATTAAACCATGAATAATTAAAATTTTAGTTAACTCTAACACAAAATAAGATAAGATTTCAACAAAAAAAAAAGATAAGATATAGGAATACTATAGATTAGAAAATGCAACACTAGTTTGTTTAAACCAGTCGTGTCGCGTATTCAATTTCAAGCTTCTAAGCTTGGAATTGTTTTCCAGTTTAAATCATTATGCCTGAAACGAATTTAAACTAGATATAATTGCAACTTTTTTTTGGGGGGGGGGGGGGTGTATTTGAATCAAAGTTATAATTAAGTTATCCATTACAAACAGATAAATTTTTCTACCTGATACATACATAAATTTAATATCTTTTTAAACATTTGTTTTGCCACTCACAGGAATTAGTCGAATCAGATATTTAGGCCACCTCTAATGAAACTCAAAAACATCAAGTTTGATATAATTTCATCTGCAATGGAATTCAAACTGTTTTATCAAAATTTGTATATTATAAATAGTGTTACACCATATTCATCAATTAACGCACCAAACGATTAATAATATATTTTATTATGTTGTTACAAAAATATATATTATATTTAAGTTAATATAATTAATAAATTTAAATTTAGAACTAAATTAAATATATAAATGACTAAAACAAAAAAATATTTATCATAACCAAATTATTTTAATAAATAAATATAAAATTAATAAAATAAAATAAATTATTTAAAAATATAATATTATTTTGGTGTACATTTGATTTTGTGGTTAAAGATATAAATTAAAATAAAATACTAAAACACCAAATTTTGTTTTGTCATTGTGGAAGTTAACTTGTCCTTAGACTCTGGATTTTACAGCTGCTACTTTAGAGTGACGTGTTTATAGGTAATTGACATTTGTTACAAAATATACATTAGATTTAGATTTTTCAATAAATATGTAAGCTATTCAAAACTTCCGATATGTTAATCAAAATTATTATCTAGCAGATTTTACTCTTCGTACTTATACGGGTGCTTGTGTGCGTAAAAAGGATGTGCGTAGCCTACGTCACAACAAGATTGATGCCGTGAAGAATTTTGCAAATGACGTTTGAGAGAATGACCAACATGGTATCATCACATGCATGTACATATGCAAACTTGTAAATAATATAAACGTTTGTAACGCTGTTTGTTTAATTTATCTGTTGATGTGATTTGAGATCTGAAACTGTAACCACAAATTGCAGTCTAGTTATTCGTTTTGGTATCACGCACACAACAAGAAATTAAATATTTAGATCATGTCACTAAAAAACAACAATTAAATTTTCAGTTGCTCCAATCTACGAATGATCACTGTAAGTCTGTAACTGATTGCAAAATACTTAATACTTGACATAAAAACGAAAAAAACATTAAAACAACAAGTATTTATCGCAGTAGCAGATCTCATATTCCAACAACAGACAAACGAACAGAGCATGTTATCGTTGTGGGGAAAAAAATGTTATCGTTGTGTCATTATTTTGATCCATTCTCAGATAATGCATGATAGCGATTGAATAACTTTACTATCATGTATACTACAGTAAATTTCCACTTACGATGACTATGAGTGTATGTGTAGATATAATTTTCCGCAAGCATATTACTTGCATACTAGCATATTACTTGCATACTAGAGTAGGTGGTGAAATTAGGCAATTAGGGAAGGCCCAATGGCATGATCATAGTCTCAAAGAGCATGGAACCAACATCAGACGTATACAGGGCCTATACAAAGTTGGCCGTGTGGAGATCCTGAGGGATGCCATGTTTGAATTTTAGTTCCACTTTCTGTAATAAAACAAAGTTATGTAATAATATCTGTTGTGGAATTTTAGTTCCACCTTTTGTTCTCAATTATTGTCCTCATAAAAAGAACGAAGAAGAAAAATGGCGATTGCTAAAAAAGACTATATGCACACACCATATTTTCTCGTTCACACCATCTCAGCTCACTAGTGATGTATTTTAAATTAATGCGTGAGGTAAATAACGCCAAAACATAATTCTGCTCAGTGCTCAATGCTCACTATGCCATTCTTCTGTTTTTTTTTTTTTTTTTTTTTTTTTTTTTATAATCTTGGCATGATGCCAAAAACTTTGTAGGCCCAAAGACTAATCACCAAGAAACCCATAGAAATCTAGGTTTTTTTGCCACTTAAAACATTTATAGGTGGCCAAAGGAAATCGAATCCAATGAGGAAGCTCTGGCTGGAATCCGGATTCTTTTGTTTATAGTCGTACCTTTATATTCATCTGGTATACCTTTCAATTTGGCTATACGGTATTTACATTTTGAATATATCAACTAATATTACTTCTATTTCAAGATATATAGGCTTCGACTGGTGACATGTAGTATTATCTTTGAGTTACAATAAAAGTTATAATTCGATGTAATTTACAGTAAAAATTATGTGGTAGAAACTGTAGATTTATGTAGTAAATTTGCTTTATAAATATAAGTTAATACTTTTTGGATATAGTTGATTGGTAATATTTTTGATGTATAAGTTGCAGTATGTATAATTTTAAAAAATAATAATAAAATTTATTATATATTTGATAAATCATTTAAATATATAAATTTAAAGTTGAGAAAATATATTAAGTTTTTATATACTATAACAATATGTATATATTTTTGACATCAATATGTATATATGTGTTTACACAGAATTTTATGTATGTCAATTTTTAGTTACTAAACAGAATTAACAATTAAAATTTATAGAAATAATTTAAATAAAAATAAGAAAGCTTATAAAATATTTGACTAAGTAGTTAGTAACTATACAATTTTTTTTTGAAAATGGTTTATTAACTAATGGAAAGTGACGTGAAAAAATGGTGTAGTGTATTAACAAATTTAAATTTATTAGAAATTAAAACAAACAGTAATTTAACTAACATGATGCAAAAAAATGGGAAATCGGCCAATTCATACATTAACAGAGGACCGCGGTCCCAATCAGTACATAAACATGGACCATGTGCTAAAAAATAAATCAACACAAAATATATTCAAATTTCATACATGGACAAAAATATTTAGGTTTACCCATTCATTGATCGTGTCTCTGTTAAATAAATGGTGACGGATGCTGACGTGGCTTTAACGGATGTTGATGTGGTTTTTACATTTTATTTAATAATTAAAAAAATAATACAAATAATTTTAAACTGTCGCTGCGGGGATCGAACCTGAGTTCAGCCAATACTTAACCATACACTCAACCATTATACCACACCAGGTTATTAGTTGGGTTATCTATTGTGTCTTACTTATATCTAATATATTGTGTTCATATATTTCTAATTATCTAGAATTAGTTCCACAAAACATATATAAATTCTAAGAAATTGTGTTTATTTACCTAAATTATTTTTATTGTGTTCTAAAAAAAATTAAAATTTTAAAATAAAAATCAATTTTGAAAATAAAAAAAATCATTTAAAAAATTTTAAAGAAAATATGAAAAAAAAATTGAAAAACAATTTCTAAAAAATTATTATAAAAATTTTGAATTTGAAAACATATAATTCAAATATCTATTTAAATAATTATTTATATTTATAGAACTATATTTATTTAAATATTTATTTATATTTAAATAATTGTTGAAAATTATTTAAATAAGTAAAAATATAAATTAAAACTAAAAAGTATTTTTGAATATATTTTTTCAAATTCAAACCTTTTATAATAATTTTTTTTGAATTTTGTTTTTCAATTTTTCAAAAAATGTTCTTTCAATTTTTCAAAAAATGGTTTTTTCATATTTTCTTTTTAAATTTCGAAAAGGCTTTTTGATTTTTGAAATTTTTATTTTGAAATTTTGATTTTATAGAACACAATAACAATAATTAAGGTAATTAAACACAATTACTTAGAATTTATATATATTTGTAGAACTAATTTTAGATAATTAGAAATATATACAAAACATATTAGAAATAAAGAAGACACAATAGATTACATAACCAATAATCTGGTTTGGCACAATAGTTCAGCGTTTTATTCAATATCATTCGAACCCAGGTTTGACTCCACCTAACGACATATGATTTGTATTATTTTTTATTAATTAATTAAAATGTAAAAGTCATGTCAACATCCGTTAAAGTCACATCAGCATCCATTATCATTTAACTAATAGAGAGACGGTCAACGTATGAAAACACCTAAATATATTTGTTCACGTATGAAATTTGAATATATTATGTGTTGATGTATGTTTTAGCACTTGATACGTGTTTATGTACTGATCGGGACCGTGACCTTCTGTTAATGTATAAATTGGCCGATTTCCCCGAAAAAGATACTAACTCAACTTCTAATACATGAGATTTTGTTTGATGTTGAGCTATGATTTGATTTATACAATTTAATAAAGGGCTAACTCAAAATTGTAATCCAAACATAACACATTCTAATTCAAACATTAATTTAAAAAATTAAAAGTAATTCATGATTGGTAACATTTATGAGTCATGCTCATAACTCAAACTTAATCAAATCTGACTCATGTCACCAATCAAAGCTTTACTTGAGTATTTAATAATAAAACAATAGACCATTTAGTCTTTTTTGAGAAACAACAAAATTCAGACAGGAAATTAGACAAATGGGATAGAATCACTAAAGTTATGTGTTAATATGGGTGTACAAATAGTCAAGAATAGTTTAAAAACGTATCCAAACTTTTTGGCATAAACTTATCCAAACTTTATCAATATTAAGTACAGTTATTAATTTACTCTCTTTACTTAATGGACAAAATTCGTTGACATTTCCACGAGGAATCTAATCCAAAAACGATACTCCAAAAAAGAGGAGAAATAAAAGTGAGAAAGGCACTTATTTCAAGACTCAAGTGGTATTGAAGTTGCAGATTATAAGAGCGATTGGAAGAGAACATTTGCTTTTATGATGTGAAACAACAAAAGTTCAGTACGAAACTACGAACTGAGAGGAAGATCATTCGTGGACCATTTTCCCTCGTTTGTGTTGGACTTGAAGTAGCTGGTATTACCCTTCGTTGCCCGTCCTCGTAAATAACAACAATTGCAGTTTTTTTTACAAAATAAGAGCATACAAAACTTATCTAGTGCATAATTAATTAATTTTACTAAACTTACTAAATAAGAGCATACAAAAAATAGTGGAACATCTGATGGTCTCTTATATAGTTTTCATTGATTTAAATTTGAGACTAACTATCTGTTCATATAAAAAGTTTACACCAAAAATGAAATAACACTTATTTTATAACAGAAAAATATTTTTAAAACCAAATGTATATTGAAACAGAAAACAATGCTTAACTGTAAATGTAACAACCCTGCTGTTTATGGCTAATAAGTCTTCCACGTCCGTTTATTAGACATGTGGGCTGCTTACCCTATATGACGGTCGGTGCAGTCATTTTCTAGAAGTTTTAAAAATTTGTTTATTAACTTTTCAAATTACTATATGACCTTTTGTGTTTAGGCCGTGATATGTCGCCTACCAAACACATTTGATTTTAGAGTTTTTTCTAAAAGTATCAAAAAAATAAGTGCACTTATGTATATAAGTAGCCAAATCATTTTTAAAATCTTTCAACATACACTACCATATACAACAAATTGTGATATTGTGATCATGCTCTCTCGCAAACACAACGTTCTCATTGTGTATAAAAACCGTACCCATGTTAGTATGAACCCCAAGCACGCTCACTTGGCATGTGATCCCCATCATATATATCGGTAGGTGCAATAATTTTTGAAGGTCTGAAAGATTTGTTTACTGACTTTCCTATCATTATATGATTTTTCTCCATGATTTAGTTTCATTCACACGATATCGTGAACCACTTTGAGATCAGCCATCCTTTAACTACTCAATATCAATCACATTTAACTCTAATTTTTTGTATGTGTATCCAACAAATAAGTGTATTTTATGGATATAAATAACTACATCAGTTTTTAAACCTTTCAATATATGCTATAAATCAGAATGTTATATTAAAATTTAAAGTGATGTAATTTTTAGAAGAGACGAATGGTGTAACTTTTAGAAGAAAACGAGGAAAACTGACGGTCACGATTAGCTTGGAGACTAGTTTCTCCAACGTCATATTAAGGTTCCGAATGGTAACATCGGATTGAGCGGTGCGTGACAAACGGTACAACTGCGGTGCGGTTCTACCAGTTATAAAAACGTATAGATATATGGTATATATAAAGATTTTTGTTACTATTAACTATGGTGCGGATCGTAACATTCAGAGCCTAAATCACATACATTAGCTATCGAGTTGGAGTCTGTTTTCTTTTGAGCAACCAGTCAGGGTATGTATAAACTAACAACATTTTTTATGAGAGAAGGCAATAAAAAAACTTTTAGCATATTACAGTGACATCATTAAATTCTTAGTTTCAGACATCCGATTCCATAAAAACTAAACATCATTGGAATGAGTTCATATATTCCGTCCGTTAAAAATATGTATGTTCTGGAGATATATTTTGTTTTAAAATTTTTTTTTTTTTTATATTTTCAATGCAACTTTTATCAACTAATAATAAAAATTTGTGAGGTTCAAAAATATTAATTGTATTTTAAATTTTTATTAGTTTAAAATTATAAGAAATAAAAAATTACAAAAACTATGTATTTATAACTATATTTTAATATGTTTTATTAAAAAGTGTAAAAATTATAAAACATGTATTATTTTGAAACGTAAGTAGAAAAGAAAAGAAGAACTAAAAATCTATTCTTTTTTATCTCTCATTTGAAATAAAATAAAATATATGTTTCAAGGAATCCAAGAGTCGGCAGTTTTTAGACCATGCACAACGGGAGTACACGACGAATCCTTAGCACGAAAACTTAGGTAAAACCGAATATAATAATATTACTTAGGTTAATCGACGTAAGGATTGGTCCGTAGCCAAGGCTTTTAAGAGATTGATCCTTAGCAACGTGTCAACTCCTGAGTGGGACGGGGTCGGTTTGATTTTGGGTTTGGTTAAAAAAAATGGCCATTCTCGACGGAGACCGCAAAAAAAAAAGGAGAGCTCGAGGAAAGGCGATATTTTGCGTTTGAAATCGATCGTCTTCACGAAGGTAAATCGAAGCGTAAACCTGTATTTTTGTTCATTTTAGCTTAGTTTTCATGTAGATTCGTCTCATTTTAGTGTTTCGGGGATGGGTTTGAATCGATTTGGGTTTCGATTCAAATTAGGGTTTAAAAAAAATTTGGGGTTAAATCGATTTGGGATTTAGATCCAGTATGGGGGTTTGTATAAAGGGTTTTGACAAGATTTCGGTTTCAATCTGAAGCGGATTTGTATCTTATTTCTTAAACGGTTTCGAAATGAAATATGTTTTCAACGGAAGAGGATTTTCTCTTTTTTCTCAAGGGTTTCTCAACCTTTTAGGTTTGATATGTGTTCGCTTTCATTGGGTTCGTAATATTTTAAATTCCACAAGATCCTTGAGCTTTTTTGATTTCGTTGCTCTAACTATGTTGTTTTAAATTCCAAAAGTTATTGTTGTATTTAACTCTGTTCGTTAATCATTTGTCTCAGGTTAACCAAATGGGACAAGATTACAGCTATTCTCAGCCTTCTTCATCATCAAACTCTATAGACATGAGCTCCCTTCTTGAAGCTGAAGCTAAGATGTACGCGGATGAAGCTGAGAGTCCCTACTGCAATGCAGAGCCGGATCAGTTCCCACCTCAACCCGAGGCTGATGATGGAATCCCTACGGCTTGCTACTGTGGTGCTCAGCCTGTTGTCAAATGCTCTTACACACCTAAGGATCCATACCGAAGATACTTCTCGTGCCCCAATGTCGATGATGGGGGCTGCCACATATGGAAATGGTGGAATGTGGCTTTAACGGAGGAGCTCGGTGAGGTTTAGAGAGATGTCAGACAGCTCAAGGATCAAGCTTTTGAGTGTGACCAGAAGCTGCTTAAGCTATAGAAGACGGTGTGTGAGGTGAAGAAGAAATCAGAGAATACAAATGTGTTTGCATTGGCAGTTTGTGTAATGGTGTCTGCAATAGTATTCATAGGTTTGGCTGCTATGTACCTGAGTGGTAAGTATCTCTCTTGTGCTATTTGCTTGTTTCTTCATGACATTTTTTTATAACTTTTGACTGTTTGATTTAATGTTTATGCAGGAAGAGCTTCGAAGAAGTAAACTAGATCAACTAGTAAAGCTCAAGAGTGTCTGTATAATTAAGGTACGATTCCTACTCTCTTTTGTATGAAATGCTTTGTATTGAAATGCTTTAGTATTGATTTGCTTTAGTAATGAATGCAAGTTCATTGCTTTATAATATTACTGTTAGTATTGATTGTGCTTGCGCATAAATGCAATTTTTTTCGTTTCTACCTTCCTACCGCCTCTGATATGATTGTTTTAAATGTTTTAGTACTTTGCAAATGGGTGTTACTTTGAATTGATTGTTTTAAATGTTTTACGCCTTTAGTTAGCTTTCTACCTTACTAACTGCTCGTTTTTATTGGCCTTAAATGCAACTAGTTTAGCTCAATGTTTAAACTCGTCTACTTAAGACTCTGTGTTGCTATTAGAGTGACATATACTGATATTTCAAATGGAAAATAATACACCTTATATGAATCTACTGTTTAGTCAAACTCAGACTCTAGTGGAACTTGATTCACCCGAACCTTTATGGTTCGGTAGCCAATGTCCTAGGGAGTCTGTTGTCCCTCCTGTAGTCAAGCCTGTTGTCGAGTCTGGTGGTGAGTCTGGTCTCAGGAGGAAGTGGTCTCCGATGGAGGATAAGATCCTTATTGGTGTCTGGCTTAACACCAGTAAGGATCCTATCATCAGCAATGAGCAGAAAGCTGGTTCTTTCTGGAGGCGGATTGTAGATTACTACAATGCAAGTCCGCAGCTGGTTGGGACCGTACTGAGAGAGCTAGGTTCCTGCAAGCAGAGGTGGGGGAGGATCAACACAGATGTATCCAAGTTTACAGGATGCTATGATGCGGCTTTGAGAGAGCAGAGAAGTGGCCAAAATGACGATGATGTGATGAAGGCGGCGTTGGAAATTTTCTTCAAAACTACCGAGTCCAAGTTCACCATGGATCACTGCTGGAGGGAGCTGAGGCATGACCAAAAGTGGTGCTCTGTCTACGGGCCGAAGGAGGGTGGAAAGGAAAAGCGTAAACAAGTGATTGATGTTGATAGAGAAGAAGAGGAAGTCGGCGAACCAGAAGGTCGACCTCCTGGGGTTAAGGCTGCCAAAGCTGATATCAAGAAGAAGAAAAGTGGTAGAGAGGAGGAGCTGGGGAAGCTTCAGGGGGTTTTAGAAGTCAAAGAAAAAGTGTATAGGGCTAAGATTCTAGATCGTTTACTCGCGAAGAAGGAGCCTTTAACTGAGATGGAAACAAATCTAAAAATGAAACTAATGTCTGAAATGCTTTGATGTATTAATGTTGGTTAGAGGTAATGTCTAAAAATGAAACTATAATGCATTTGAACTTTACTAACCTTTGTCTTATTTGATGTGTCAGGTTTATCTAAGTAGGCATGTGAAGGAAGTCACGGGTTGAAGTCACGGGTGGAAGTCACGGGTTCTTGTCCCTCACCTAATGTATTATAAGTAGAACGCAATGTAGTCTTTAACATTCTATCTCGGAGAGGTGTTTTCCTTTAGCCTCTAAACTTGTTTCATGTTGTTCAAAACTTGTGTTTCTCGGAAAGGTTGTAATATTTAGCCACGACTGAACTTGTATTCGGATCCTACTACAAGAACCACTTCTGTTTAGGTAATGAAATTTTTATGTATGAAATGCTTTGTGTCCTCTTGTTCTTACGTTTAACTCATTGATGTTGTGTTGAACTCACTGAAATTTAAGAGTTTAGCTCATGAACTTGTTTAATTGAACTCACTGATATGTTGAACTATACTTACTACTATATAACTATCCTTACTAACTTGAGTAGAATAGAACTTGAATTTGAATTAAGCGACTTGAGTAAAAACATGGCTTAATGTTTCAAGGAAGGCAGGGCTTCTCTGTTCTCTGTGACATCAAGACGGAGAAACATATCACAAGGTTAGCAAAAACATGGCTTAATGGAATTTAAGATGATTAGAAATGAGATTTTATGAAATAATACCATATATGTTTAAAATTTGAACATCTATAACCAAAATAAAAAATAGAAATAAGATGATTGGAAAATGGGAAATAAGATGATTACAAATTGGGATTTTATGCTATAATACCAATAAGTTATTAAAGTCAAAATAAATGATATAAAAAACTAAACTTAATATTTTATTTTTAAAAGGAGGTAAACCTAAAATGTCATCATCATCATCATCCGATGAAATCGATGAAAGATTGGACAAGGTTCTCGATTAAATCGTCGAAGATGCATATAATGACATAGTGGAGGCCCAACCAAATATGCAAAACACACGGGGTTATATTGAACGAGACCGTGAAGGGGGACATACCCGTTTAGTTAATGACTACTTCAGAGAGAATGCGACATACTCGGCACAATTCAGACGACGTTTCCGCATGAATAAGAGTTTATTCATGCGTATTGTCCTTGCCCTCCAGGAGAACTTTGTATTCTTTCAACAAAGACCAGATGCAACCGGGAGGTTAGGTCATTCTCCGCTACAAAAATATACGGCGGCTACTCGACTGCTTGCTTATGGTACTGGGGCTGACACGGTTGATGAATATCTCCGACTAGCTGAGACCTCAGCACTTTTATGTTTACATAATTTCACTGATGGAATTATACAGTTATTCGGAGACAAGTATCTACGACGACCCACACCGGATGATCTTCAACGACTACTCGACATTGGAGAGAAACAACGGTTTCCTGGGATGATCGGGAGCATTGACTGTATGCATTGGGAGTGGAAAAATTGCCCGACCGCTTGGAAAGGACAGTACGCCCGTGGATCAGGAAAACCGACAATTGTCTTAGAGGCTGTAGCTTCCCAAGATCTTTGGATCTGGCACACGTTTTTTGGACCTCCAGGTACCTTAAACGATATTAATGTCCTCGATCGATCTCCTCTTTTTGATGACATTTTAGAAGGTCGAGCTCCGCGGGTAAAGTACATGGTCAACGGACACATGTACTATGTGTCTTTACATTATTTGGTTGCAGTATCTTCCTGTGGGAGCTACGAGTTCTACTGCTTTGCACAAACAATGCAAAGAGACGATACTGGTGAACAAAGAGGGAAATTCATGGAATGTGAGTTTGCGATTTAGCGAATCAGCCGGAAAGTATTACATCACAAGAGGCTGGAGAAAGTTTTGTCTCGATAACAGATGCGAGATAGGAGACTTATTTGCGTTCAATGTGGTTGGAGATGGGAAAACTACTCCATTGATGTGTGTATGTCCGGAAAGAAAAGAGTGCTCTGAAATACTGAGCAAATACTTGAGCAGAACGAGTGGTGAGTTTTCATTAGGTGGTCATTCATGATCATGTTGGATTTTAATATTCAATCGTCTTATAAACTCTTATGTGTAATTTTTATATTTAATCATGTTTTTATTTAGGAATTTTTCTATCTTTATGCTTAATTATTGTTTTTATTTTTAATTGTTATATTTATATGTTTAATTATTATTTTTTAAGTTTATTTCTAGTATTTTATGTTAAGTTATTCTATTTAATCATTCAATATATAAAAATTATATTTCACTAAACAAAAAAAATAATATTTTTTATTCCTAAGGATTCCAACTTCGGGTTCACCATTGTACACACATTTTTCACAAGAGTCTTTAACTATTAAAAAAAAAAAGATAATTTATTCCTAAGGACTTCACGATGGGTATCACCATTGTGGATGCTCTCAGTAGTCGCATGCGTGAGCTCCACTAAACTGATGTGGTTCTATCAACCCCTATTTGTATCCTTCAGAAAATTAAAAAAAATGTATAATAACAAAAGTCTCCGCACATGTCGAAGAACCATAATTGTGAAATATATGTTCACAACCCAAAGCCCTAGTTGACAGCTGACATGTGTATTTTTTTCCATTCTTTTTCCTCTATGGTCTCTTTCCAACGGTTTTGCGTTTTTATAAGAATATCAAGCTTAAAAATATACAAATTATTATGAACTATATGCAGTCTAACTTTTATAAAAAATTTGTAATGCTCTACTCGAAAATACAAATTTATGTCCTCATTCGTCGTATAATCTTTTTATAATGCCTGATATACAACTAAACTTTTTTGTAAAAATTGGGGTGCCCTAAGCGACCGGTTCCTTTGCTTGTGATCCGGACCGGACCTGACTATATGTTCACAACCAGAAAACCTAGTTGATAACTTAAAATGTTAGTTCTTCTCTTCTTTTGATCTCATTCCAATGATGTTGAGTTTTTATGGAATCGGATGTCTGAAGCTAAAAATTTAATGATGTCAATGAGATATGCTAAAAGAAAATTTTAACGCCTTCTCTCAAAAAAAAATTGCTGTTATGGAAGTCTGCATCTTTCTTATGCGTTTATTCAACTGTAAATCGAATGATATATTTTAAACTGGTATAGTGAATTTTCACATTTGCAAAGTAAAGAATGGGTTCCAAAATATCCAATGGAAGCATACTATGATAATGCGATACAATTTTTTATCAGCTCCCATTTTTAATTTGTTCATATCCATAAAATAAGAAAATGTCATAGTCGTCTATGTACGTATCTTCCCATCAGATTCCCCCACGATATCCAAACTCAAACCAGACTACTTACATTAATGTGAACATATGTGGCTGTTCTCTTATGGCCATTCACCAAAATTCCCCAAAATATTGCAGCTCTATGTTGAAATTGAAAGCTTGATCGTCATCATTTTGAAGATAACATTACCTAAATTCATATCTTCCGTTTCACTCCTTCGTCTACAAGTGCTTTTGTGTTCATTCTGAGTTTTTCAACCGTATATCATTGTGTTAAATTCAGTTGTATCTTAGAGATCTGTGTCTTGCACGGAATGAAATATGTATATATATATTTACTTATTATATATTATTTTACATAATTATATTATAAAATAATAAATATATATTGAATAACTAAAAGTTCAGTAACTATTACATATATAGTGAAATTGGTGCAAACACCTAAATAAATTTTATTAGTCTAAGCAAACACTTTATCTATTTATATGGTATATAATTAAATTTAACATAGATATAATATATTTTTAATATTAATATCTATTAAATAATGTTTTTACTCATATTGTTTTTGATAATTTGTATCTTTTATAACAAAAACTTTAAATCACTGATAACACAATTTCTAGTGTGGGATGTTTAATAATTTTAGTAATTTATAATTTATTAAAAAGTTTCAATGCAAAGTTCAAAATTTAAAGGTTGTCAATATTTGTTCAAAGCTTTTATCAAAAAAAATTGTTCAAAGTAGATCTCGAAATTAAAATATTTATGTATTTGTATATGGTATATAGTTTAGTTTAAACGATATATATATATATATATATATATATATATATATATATATACACATATATATATATATATATATATATATATCTTTTAATATTAATATTTATTAAATGAGACTTTCTACTTATTTGATTTTGTAATCATTTGTATTTTGTTGTAACAAAACATTTTAAACAATGAATCACAAAAATTTTAGCGTGAGATTTTTTACAGTTTTAGTAATTTATAGTCGTTTAATTTTTTTTTTTAAATATAACATATACGAAAAAGTCTAAATTTTTATTATAGGGATAATGTGGTTGTTTAATCTATTTTAATAAGTTAAAATTAAGAAAAAATGATAGAGGATATAATAATTTTATCAAATCTTTATTATTCAAAATCATTAATTGCCGTATATACTTTACTACATTAGACAATTCCATAATTATTATTTAAGGAAGAATTAATAACATTATTTATTATGGTTATTTTAATAAAACATATTATATATTTAGATGGACCAACATATACCTCAAATGTTATAATGTTTTTCTTTTAATATATAAGAGATTAAAGCGGAAACATTGCGTTGGACCTAACATTTATTTAGTAAGTTTTTAAATTAAATATACATTTCTACTTTATAGTTAAATCTACATTAAATAACTAATATTCCTTTTTTTTATACTGCTATCTATGTTTTCAAACAATATACTTATTTCTTTATATCACTATTTATGTTTCCAAACAACACTATAATTAATCTTGTTTTGAAACAATATAAAATATTAGATCTAATATTTTTAATAATTTCTAACAATTTTCTTCCAAGGTATTTAGATAAATTAAATAAATGGAAAAACAAATAATTTATATAACAACGAAAATAAATAGAACTTATTTATACATGTTTAAATACTACAAAAACATTTCAATCATTAATAAATCAATTAAATTAACGGATTATTTTATTTATAGTTCCTAAATAATGGTTATATCATTTACATAAGTAAAATAATAATTCAGTAATAGCCATTACATAAAAATATATAAAAGTTATACATTGAAAAATAAATATAATAACAAAAATAATTTTGAAAAATGTTCAAAATATATGTTATCTAAAGAAAAATGCCTAAGACTAATTGTTAACAACAAATTTAAACCGATAATAATATAAACTAAATTATTAACAAGATAAACTACATAAAAAAATATAATAAAGTTAATTAAGCTATATAAAAAGGAGTAATATGATCAAGACATATTTATAGTTCTTAATTATTTTAAATCTATCATTTTCTCTATCAAAATTTTGTAAAAATGTCATAATTTCATAAAATTGCAAAACAATGAAGTTTAAAATTTGGATTAAAAGCTGAAAAATTATGAAAATATAAAAATTTAAATCAAATTATGAAACTATAAAAATTTAAATCAAATTGGATTACATATTGGCCATCCATCGGTTCAATCGGTTAGTTTTGGGTTTCAGTAATTTTTTTTTAATATAGATATTTTCAAAAAACATGAATCAAATTATTGGATCACCGGTTTAACCGCGGGTTCGGATCGAATTTAAAAGCACTGATTTAAATGGAAAACAATATTGATGAAAAAAATATTTTAAATACAAAAAATTATTACAAATTAACAAAAATATTTGTTAAGTTATTAGTGAAATTTTTCATTATAAAATAAGCGCGGATCAAATCTAGTATCTTTTAAACTAAGAAAAACAAGATGATCAAATACTACTAATATTAATTAGCTGAAAAAATATCAAATAAAATAAACTAGGGAGAGGAAAAACTACTACTTGAAAGAAAAATGATCGTACTTAGACTATAATATATACTACATACATTTGCTTCTCAATTACTTGTCATTAGAACTTGTTGGAAAAATATCAGAAGGAAAAGAGTAAAGATTTTTTTAAAAGGAAAAACTAGAGATTGCATAACTAAATTAGGTGTTTTCCTGCACCATGTGCAGTAAGGAATTTTTTTAATCTAACTTATATTTAAAAATAAATTTTATTAAATATTATAGATTTTACTATTTTCTTACTAATATTTAATATATATTTGATATATATTAAATCAATTTATATAAAACTAATAAAAATGATATAAAATTGTATAATTATCAAAAATTTAGCCTAAACAATATTTATAAAATTTGTAGATATATAAGAAACTAATGATCTTACAATTAGATTTTTAAATTTTTAAAAAATTGTAGAAATTTTTGAAAGCTTTAGTAATACAAATTGTATAATTACACAAAATAATAATATTTCGAAATTTGAAATGTTATATATGAATATATTTATTGTATAGATAATGTATGAGGTATTACCATATTTAAAAAAAATTACTAAAAAGAAATATCAATATTGAATGTAATATATGAATTATTACTATATTCTAATAAGTTTACCAAAAATATAAATCAACATTAAATGAAATTACCCACGTCATATTTTTCTAGAAGCCTTGTCATCAATTTTAGTAGTCATGTCATATTTGTTTTGTTAAATTGATTATAGAGAGTACATGTGGCAAAATCACTTCGCAAATATAGTCTAGGGGATAATAATATTTCGAAATTTGAAATGTTATATATGAATATATTTACTTTATAGATGATGTATGAGCTATTACCATATTTAAAAAAAAAAATTACCAAAAATAAATATCAATATGAATGTAATATATGAATTATTACCTTATTTTAATAAGTTTGCCAAAAATATAAATCAACATTAAATGAAATTATTCACGTCATATTTTTCTAGAAGCCATGTCATCAATTTTAGTAGCCATGTCATATTTGTTTTGTTAAATTGATTATAGAGAGGACATGTGGCAAAATCAATTCGTAAACATAGTATAGGGGATGGCATTTGTTGGAGCCGGAGGACTATATTACTACGATATTACATGTTATATGTCCAGAATCTACTACAACTAAAAAAACCAGCAGACATATCACATCTACGAGAGAAGAATAAAATTGTAAGGAACCAAACCTTTATAGAATTTAATTTAGCCATTTTCCTTATGTTCGAAGAGAATAAAAAGCCTACAAAAAAAAAGAGACGAGATAAAGTGATAAACTACTAGTAGATAGTGGAATGAACGTATTTAGGAGTGTTCAATCCAGTAAAAGCGATATAATTAAATCCAAACTTAAACCGGTATCAAAAAATTGGTTTGGATTTGGTAATACCAACTATATCGAATGGATGTTATTTTTAAGAAACCGTAATATATGATATGGTTTAGAATATAAACCGACCAAACCGAATAAACCGATCAATTAAAATATAATAGTATAATTATATGTAAATCATATAATATAATTAATAATATATACATAATTTATTTTATTGATATGATATTCATACTTAAAATGTTGATTTTAGTAATTTAATATTTTATTTTAAGTTAAAAACTTATTTTTTTATTTTCATAAAATTAAACAAAAAACATATTATGGATTACTAATTTTTCTTATTCTTATTCTATAAAAACTGTTACTATTATTAACTTGATATGTTTACTAATTATTGAAATAGTAAAAGAAAAAATAGTCTATTTAAGATTAAAATATCTTTGTGTTATATTAAATTTGATATCAAATCATATAAAATTCACAAAATATTATAAAAGATAAATATATTTATGGTTTTTTCGTATAAAACCGAATAAACGGAAAACGACGGTATATAAACTGAACCAAACTAAAGTATATATAATTTTAATATGGTAATTATTTTTTATAAACCGAAATACTGAAAGACCGGAAAATCCGAACCGATATCCAGATTATTGGAAATGTGTAGATCATATTGATAACAGTTTTAAATGGGCTTATATTAGTTTGTGGGTAGCACTAAGCCCCACCGTTATAACAGGATACGTAAAGCCCCATATTGCACTTCTCGCCGTAGAGTGCAAAATCCAAAACCCAAGAGGTATATGAGTCAGTAATGATGTTTTTAGGTAAATGATAATCTATACTGTTAAAAGAAAATGATTCTTCAAAAATTTAAGTAAACAAATGGTCTGATTGGTAATGGCTGTACCTTAAAAAAATTTAATATAAACAAAAATCTGTAGATTTTTTGCTGTGGTTTTAGGTTTTAGTGCTGTAGAATTTTATGGAAAGCACTAAAAAATTATTTTGGATATTTGGCTCTGCAGAACACTTGTACAGCTGTAAGTTATTTCTTATTTCAAGAGCTGTGGTTTCAAAAAAAAAATTAAAGCTTGATTGTTCTGAATTTGGTGTTGTAGAAATAAATAGGGTTGTGGACAACACCTACAGCAACTAACAATCACCCCCAAAGTTTTTGAACCATTTCATTAGACTTAACTATTTTTTTGGTCTTACCTTATATTTTTCTAACTATATAAATACTTTACATAATTTAAAAGAAACTCATTTATTATTCTCCCATAATCTGTTATATAATTACTCTAACAATAAATTCTAATGAATATATGACATATTATTCAAACATGTTTACACATGACGTGATCATTATCACATATAGTTCCATTAATAGTATAAAATTTTCAATGGTTTAGTTATGTTTAATATATGTTGTAATAGAGAATCCTCTCGTGTATAACAATCTTATATATGAACTAAATGATTAATCTTATCATACAAAATATCAAATGGGTCTAAACGGGTTGAAGATTTAAATGGGATTAATAAAAAATACTGATTTAAATAGAACATGTTTATTTGCTTTACAAATTCTAACAATGCATATGATACGTTTTATTGTAATTTTTACAAATGTAAAATATCTTGCGCTTTAAATCGGATAGCTTAGATTGTTTGGAAAAAATATAGGATAAATAATTAAATGTTAATTATTTGAATAAAAAATATTCGAGCCATTAATTTGTTTTGCATAATTTGGTTTATAAATAGTATTTTTAGGATATTTGGTTATTTAGAAATTAAATATAATTAAAATTTGTAGGTATATAATTTGTATTTTAAAATTTTAAATACTCATTTGGTTTTCAGTTCGGTTTCTATTTTTTTGGTTCCAAAAATATATGATATACTCGGTTATTTATGAAATTCAGCTTAATTTTAATTTTTTTTTCCAGTTTGGTACGATTCAGTGCATCCGGACAAATGTCTCCAAACCTATACATTATCTTATATAGGAATTATATAAGAAGAATTGATTTAATTTCAAAAATAAACCCGCACTTTCTAAGCGCGGATCAATATCCAGTTATACATTTATTATATATACTAGGCTACATTATAGGTGCATTGTATAGTTTTGTTTACGGAATTTTATTGTTTGTTTGTTTTTTTGTCTATAATGTGATGGATGGAACTTTGGAAGTTACATAGGTTGATGAGTTTGATATAAGAATGAACGACGAAGCCATATGTTGATATTTTCATATCTTATATGTTCAAAGTTGAGGGTGATGGAACTTGTTAGTGTTTACTTAGGTAGTTGTTTGTATATAAATCAAATAGTGCATGGAAAAAGATAATAAATTTGGATTTCAAAATTTAACAATTTAAATAAACAATAAAATAAAAGTTTCCTCTTATTTCACTAATTATTTTTAGAAAAACATAGAATTGTAATATATTAGAATTACATACTTAGTTATTTTATTTTATTTATATTTTTTTTTGTTGGACTTTGGTATAGATGATTTGGGGTTGACAAAAAAAATCTGAAATATGGCCCAATATAATTTATTTTTAAAAGCAGGGCTTTAAAATGTTAGGGTTTCAAAATAATTGGGCCTTGAATATGTGGTTTAGTCTGATACTGAGAAAACTGTTAGGACTTCAACTCCTCTTTTTCTCTATGTCGGGAATGTGGGCATTAATTTCCCGATTCATGTAGGTAAAATTGTTTCTTAGTTTGTGAGATTGAAAAACGTAGATTGATTTTAAGCATGATTGATGAGAGGTTTACTTGCATCAACTTCGTCTGCCGTGGGTGTTAGTTTCATCGGCGCCATATGTTATATATGCAAGAGAGAATGTCTAAATATGTTAATCTCGTGTTTTGTTTTTTCTTCTCTCGTGTTTTGTGGGTTCCACTCTTTGCTCAGGCTGTACAAAAGAAGAAGTCTGGCTAGGCCGTCTCACTTCTTCGAAGTATTCCCTTGATCAACCTCCCACCAACATATATCTTCCGATTCTATCTTGAAGTCGAGGAGCTTCCAGAAAGATTAGCTTCCATCTGCTGTTCCGCTTGGAATGGAGAGTTCTGAAATGCCGCATAAAAAAACATATTGGCAAATGACTCAACAACTATCACTATACTAAATAGAAAAGAAATCAAAGTTTTTTGTTCTGCACAAACTAAAAGCTTACAACAGGGTTCTCACGGTCTTTTTTCAGGAGCAAGATCTTTTTCTTCCCAGAAACCGTAGTCAATGCAATCCATGGGAGAGAGCTATCCATGACAGAGGCTAAAGTTGTGTAGATGAAAAAATAGATAAGAAACACAGTGGATTTTTTAAGAATAAGGAAAATATGAGATAAGATGTTGACTAATTATCAGTTTCAGTTGCTGGTATGTCATTCCACTTGAATTTACATGATTGTAATCTTGCTTGGAGCTACCAAATATGGTATGTTTACCAGTTTCTAGGTTTGTGTTCGCAATCACTTGGAGATTGTCGAACAGTCTAATCTTGATTTGAGATTGATCTCATGAGCACCCGTGATGACTTCATCAATAATGGTTAGTGAGATAACGAATGAGGAATGGAAGATCAGTTATCTTGTACATGCTTGAGCACTTAGCAACCTCAAAACGATCGACTTTCACAATGGAACCTGCTTTCAAATATGAAATGTAATGATTAGCACGTCCGACGGGAGTAAACCCATGAATCACGAAATCTACAAATAATATTATTCAAAAAAGAATCTGGAAATCAATTAAAACAATTATGTTAAATAAGTGCGATAGATTGAAAATTAACTTACCTTTTCATCAAGGAAGAGAATCGTGATTCCCACAAACTCCCTGTCTTTCTTGAAGTTCAGGGAATCCCAGAAGCGGGGAAGCCAGAGGCTGTGCTCTGACTACGAAGACGAAGACGGAGAGACTCGAAGGTTGAGTGACGGACGCCGGTTTGACAAACTGGAGAGGCAGAGAGAAACATTTTCTAGAAGATGGTTAAATATAAGAGAAATCAATGAGTTTTGTGGAGACGCAGATTGGGTTCATCAAAGATGAGAATCATATATATATATAAGGTTTACATAGGGGCTACAAATCAGGAACATTTATGATCAATCGATTTAAGATGCGGACATGAAGAGTTCACCTGTGAAAAAATAGATTACGAACAGACACCCGGCGTAACTCTGTAACTCAGACTTGTTTTAGACAATGATAAAAAGAGCTCAAACTCATGTTAAACGACAACAGTTTACAATATGGAAAAACTATAATTGTTGCAAACTTGAGCTTTTTTCATATAACGTGTTGAATCCCATTTAAAAATGAAATCCCATAACACACTTGTAGGCCCGACCCTCAGAGGAAGCCGAAGAAGTAAGGACTTCCGACCTTCATAGATATATATTAGGTTCGGCCATCAAAGTACAAAGTAACATTTAGCTTAGTGGTATAAATTTTGGTGTTTATATCTCAATACCCCGGGTTCGAGCCATGGACTTGTCACTTTTTCACACTTTTTAAAAGTAGGGCCCACAAAACGCTGACGTGGCGCGCTGAGTAGTGAGCAAAAACTCAACTATTATAATATAGATTAAAATATAAAAAAAATATTTAAATAAATAATAATAAAAATTCGAATTTTTGTTTTTGATTTTTAGAGATTATTTTGTGATAAAATGTTTTTAGTACTATCTTATTTCTCAAATCACACCTAGTTGTTATGTATTAATAGTTTAATAATGATGCTTGAAATAAAAACTATAACATCACCTCTTTAAATTACCAAATTCACGGAAAAATAGTTCAATGGATTAAGATAGTCCGGTTCCCCCAAAGAGTTTCGCATTAGGTTTTCATCACTTGGCTTGCCATTCATGATTGGCTATCAAGACGGCATTATACAAGCATATGGGGCCAGCCGGAATGCTGCATCTTCTGTGAGGAACCAGACGAGACCATAGACCATCTCTTCTTCGCTTGCCCGTATACATTCACTCTTTGGTTAAGAATGGCAGGGAATTTGTTTGGTGTTGACCCATACCTGGACTGAGAAATCACCCTCTATCGTCTGCAGATAAACACATACGATCGACTCAGCATTATTCTACTGAAACTGGTATTTCAGATTACCATGTACTTTATTTGGAAAGAACAAGGAAAGCGAAAACATAGTAACAAAGATAAGACAGTAGAATAGCTTACTAAGATGATTGACAAAACTGTTAGAAACCGCAATACTTCTACCAAATACTTCCTCCAGCCAAGATTGCCGGATTTGATGAGCAGATGGTTCCAAACTCATAGCTGGTAGAATAGCTTCTAGCAGGGGCGGAAGCAAACAAGGAGGAGTTGGGTCAACTGACCCCACTACTTTTTAAAAAATATTTGTATTTCGTTTAAGTAAAAATGTATTGATTCCCATAGATAACTAAATTTGACCCCACTAAAAAATTGAACCCCACAAAATAATTAAAACATTAAAATTTAAAGACATAATTATATAACCAATATATTTATATCATTTATTTGTTAAAATTTTGATTTGTATTAATTTTTATCTTAATTTTTATCTTAATTTTTACTATTGCAAAAAAACCATGAAATCAATCAACGTTTTATCTTAAATTTAGTTACATATTAGTTTTACGCCTAGATTATATTAGGCTCAAATAGTATAGTAATTTATATCAGGAACATTATAAACAAACTCCTCTTCTTCGACAAATGCAAGAGCTCCTGTTACAGAAGCATGTTTTGGATTAATTTCAAGTTGGGTTATTTTTTTTAATCTTATATTTGGTGTTTGATTATTTATTTGTCAAAAGAAAGATGATTATGATTCAAATTCAATAAAAATATTTAGGATTTATGTTTATATTCTGAATATTTTAAACAGCTAGTTTCATATTTAGAAATGTGTTAATTTTTTATTAATTAGATAAATAATGACCAATTTATCTAAATGATTTTGGTGGAAAAAAATTGTGATATCACCATAACCAAAGAGACAAGGTAAAACACAAATATTTAACTTGAGAACTTTGTCAACTTAGTGGTCATGATTTTAAGGCAAACTCATAAAAGTACATCAAAACGATTAATCATTCTTAGTTTGATTGGTAATTGGTTGGAGTAATTATTTTTCTATTTTCGCATCAAAGCAATATTTAAAGATGCAGTGAATGAAACTGTAAAAAAAAAATTTGTATATGATATGAGATAAGTTTAAGTTTGGATAATGATTATCCACTAGACATATTATATTATTAACTAAATAAATATCTGAACATTAGCCGACCTTACCTCCCTATAGATATTGTTCGTTTGTGTAGAACAAAATGAAAGAGTTCAGCTCTTACTCTCTTCCTCTCGTCACTTTTGATCACATACAATAAAATTCAATAATAAATATTCATCTCTCTCGTTTTCACTTACAAAACCACAGAGCTTTGTCTTTATAATTATTAATACACAACACGTTATCATCACGAAACTCTAGTCAACTGAAATTTATCAATCTGAAAGTTCTTAAACCAACCGAGGTAATGTTTAAATTTATGTATTTCAATATATTTAGTTTATTTAAATTTTTTATTATTTTGGAGTGAGAGGCTAGACCTTCTCCGTCTATTTATCGGGTTGATAGGCACTGTTTTTCCCGACTGATCGTTATGGTAGGCTATGCCTTCACGATCAGAGAACACGTGGTAGGCTTTGTCACCATGAATAAAAAGAAAATGGCAAAAATGGTAAACTAAGTCTTTTCGGACCTTAAAATAAGTAAAAGTCAAAATGGTAGACCATGTCTCCTCGGACTTTGAAAAATGATCAATATGGTACTCAAAGACTCCTCGGATCATGTGGTAGGCTAAGCCTCCAATTTTATTCATTGCGCTTTAAATTTCTGCAATTTAATTTATGCATTTATTTTATGCTTTTAATTTAGAGAAAATTGGAGAAAATAGACACTTTAAACTTAGATTTGTCTCACTAAGATTTTTAGAAGATTATTTAGGAAAATATGATTTAGATTAATGTTAATACCATTATACCCTTAAATTGTTCATTTTCTTTTAATTAATAACTAATAAATAAAATATTTTGTAATTTTCTTATAATAGAATAAAATAATAAGAAAATAGAAAGTATTCCTCCTCGATGGCGACGGTGAAAACAAATTAGGGTTTCAATGGTTCTTAACGATGGGATCCAGGGATTCAATGGTTGTTATGGAATCAGAAAGAGCATCATCACGAGGGCAGGATCCGAAAGATACAGAAGAGTCAGGGAGATTTGGCAAGAAAATATCTTCCGGGGTCGCGAAAGATTATCTCGCAAAAAGGAGATATCTGTATGGAAAGATCTGGGAAATTACCAAGATATTCTGATTGGATTTGGAGCTCAGACTTCATAAAGTCACAATTTCAGATTCAATGAGTGTTTTGGCGAGGGGAGTTGGATAACTGGGTTTGCTATAAAGAGAGATGTGCTTACAATTTTTTTAACATCACTCTTACAATTGGAAAGTCTGGAGACATGAAAAGCGGTGAAGCAGAGAGGTTTCGTGAGCAGTCATGGGTTTCTGGTTCTTGGTTTTTATAAGTTTTTACAAGCTCTTTGAGCGTTCTTATCGGTTTTTCCTTTGAGTTTCTTTTGTTTTCTATCTTATTTTTGATGTTATGGTTAAGGGTAGAAACCCTCTATAAGTTCAAACTTTGGATTAAAACTGGCTCCTTGTGTTGTTGTTATTGCTGTCTCTCGGATACAATAATTATAAGCATTGTTCTTTGTTGTTTTGTCCATCTCTGTGAGTTGTTTGAGTATTGGAATGCGCTTCATATCGTTGGTGTCAGTTGGCTAGGTCATTCTTACTTGGAGTTTTGGCATGTTTTGGTTCTGTCATCAATAAGGGATCCTCGGCTGTGTCTGCTAACATCTTTCTTTGGTTACTGGTATTGTTTTGTCTTCATTTTGTTAAGAGAAACATTTATGGGGTATAGCTGTGGCTCCTGTTTATCTTTTAACTGCCAGGATTTTAAACTTGGGTATGGATTTAGGTTCTTGAGTTTTTTCTATTCTCGGTTAGGGTCTTGGCATGCTATGATTGTTGTTTTCAATAGCAGGTAGTGTGTTTGGTCTCATTAAACCACACACAGCCTCTAACTAAGTGCATGGGGAAGCACTTACAGGTGATTAGGAGATTATATCACTTCAAGGGTTACGGGTGTAAGGAACAAATATTGTATTTGGCCCCATTAAGCCACTTGCAGTTTATTTTAAATAAGGTCTTAGACATGCGATATCCTTTCTTAATACCCGACCAAGCACGGCAGCTTATTTTAACGTATATTACACAGAGTTACGAGTTTATGGATTTTATTAGCTATGAAGATCTGTGGTCCGAGAATGTGGCTGGATTTAGTGTTTTGCTTTTTTATCGTTTAATAAGCTCTTTGAGCATTTTTTGATGTGTTTCTCCTTTGAGTTTTATTGCCATTGATCGTCTAATATTAGGCTTGAGTGCTTGTATCTGAATTCCAAATCCAAACCTGAAGCAGAGTAAAAACATAATAGAGAAGCAAAAATAAAGAAGGGCCCACCTGGTCTCGAACCGGTTACCTATTGATCTGCAGTCATTTGCTCTACCATTGACTTAAGGACCCTTGATGTTTAACCATATAAATCACATTAAATATCAGCTTCAAATTACACTCACATGATTCAGATGATGCATAAAAAAAAGAGATTGAAAGAGAAGTTATGGTGCGAGATTTCCACTCTTCATTGCAACTATACATCCATTCACCATATTTAACATAGATTAGAACCATGTTGTATTGATAGAGAGAAGAGATGATTATGCGGATGAAGAAGAAAGAAACACAAAGAACGAAGAGGAAAAGATCGTGGGAGTAGGAGGAGGAGAAAACGTGGGAGAAAATATTCTTTGAAAGATTTAGGGTAGATTTAGTTTAGATTTAGTAAACATCTTTAACCGAATATGGAAGTTTCCATATTTTCCGGATTTTCCTAAAATATATATCCTAGCTTACGCAGAACACAGTAGAGTAGATGAGAAACATATTCTTACTTAAGCGCCACATAAGGAAAAAGGCAGAATAGGTTATGACACACAATATAGATAAGGTATATCACTGCGTTGTTGTTATATGTCGTTATCAAGCTGTAGGTATACTGAAGACATCTTTCTTGATTATAACATTTCGAATTATAGATGTGTTAGAATATATAAGAAAGGCTGGTTTACGTTGTATACCCTGAATATATCTATGTATAAAACTTAGTATCCGATTTCTAGGCTAAATAGATAACCAGAATGAATATTCTAACTGTAGCTAGAAGATAAAATAAAATATGATTTTACTTTTTTTAAGAAAAACTTTTCAACATATATATTGTCATACTTATGTTTCCAATAGTTTTCATATTTTTTAACATTTTTAAAATTCAGTTTACTATTTTTCCCATAAAAGAAGGGTAAAATACGTCCAGAATTGCCCAAAGTATCAAAAGTCCTATTGTGACAAATAAAAATTTAAAGTATCTCATTTTTCCACTTTTCCTTTTAATTTATGCATTTAAATTTCCGTCTTTATATAATTATTATTCTATGAATACGGTTATCATGTCAAATTTGACAAAGCTCAAAATAAATGCCCTTGATATTACGAGAAATAATTATACGACTTGGGCAGTGGGTGCAAAGATGCACAGGAGAGAAAATGAGTTTTGAGAAATCATCGATAAGTTGAAACGATATCGGATGAGAAAAAGGAAAACCATGATATTTTACCCCACTTCAATGATGGTTTATAAGATGAAGTGTATCATGAGAAAAGATTTAGAAGATCTTTGATAGTTAAATCCTTGAAAGAAAGGATCGGAGTTGATGTAAATCCTCCGAGTAAACTGGAAAAAAAAATGAAATCATGATACTAAACCATCAAGTCGCTCCTACTAGAAAAGGACGAGGGTGTAGATGCGGTTGAAACCGCTATCATGGTCGTGGATGAGAACGAGGAAGAAGATTCCGTCCCTATGAGAATAATGAGAACTTCCACGAAAATGAAAGTGGCCGGGTGATAAAAGGCAAACAAAAAAAGGTTTGCTATAGATACAACCAGAAAGAAAATTGGGTATGTAGTTGTCATACGCCAAATATTTAGCCGATCTGTATCGAAAATCAAAAAGAAAAAGAGAAATGAAGTATATTAAACATCGTCTCTTATGAGTCCGAACCATTTTTCATAGCTTGAATACTCATCTTGATGATTCAGATTTTTGGTTGGCCTAGAAAATGAAAATAAAATATCGATGTTGTATGAGAATTATCTTCCTGAATAAGATTTTGAGATTCAGGATGGAGATAGATATACCTTGGCAGATATTGGGTCATCGTACATGACTATTAAAGGTAACAAATATCTTTCCTCTCTCAAAATAAATAAGTGTAGCATCTAGTAATATAAACATATTATTAGTTCAAGAAGAGCTTTTGTTGAAAAGACATGCATAAGAAAAAGATGGCAAAAATTATAAATGGTGGTAAACCTGAAGTTTACTGATATATAGTCATTTCCAATAATGTTATCGACATTATTGGAAAATGTTGAAAAACCAGAAATTTTTCACATATAGTATGTCAAGAAAATAAAGGAAACCATCATGGGTGATGAATCATCAAACAAGTTCACTAGATGTGATTTCTTTAAATAGACCCCAAATTAAGATCTCACTCTAAAGGATTTGAAACATAATTCATCCCAAATGGGAAAACTGAATATGTTATTGGTTATAGAGTGTGATTCAGTACGAGATTTTTGATATGGAGTGTCATCATCTCGAGAGGGAGAATTAAAGAATCCTAGGGAGTGGAACAATGAGAAATTATGTTCGCACTTGAAAAAGAACTTGATAAAGTAAATTCAAGTAAGATGATCCCCATGATCGGGTGTAATGCAGTTGTGCATGTAATAAATACATATACAATCCAAAAGGATAAAGTATATGGATAATTAGAAATGTGCTCGCAAGTTTGCTAGAAGCATATGATAAGCTGATGGAATGAGATATGTGAAATTGATTACAATGAAAAGTAGGATAGTCCATTTAAAAAATGTCTGCCAGACATTTTGATGAAATAATGAAATCTCATATTCCAGCTAAAAATGCTCCAATAAGAAAATAGTGTCCTAAAAGGACGATATATGAGTCTATGGCATGCTAGAGACGTTATAGACCACTTTGGTTCCAAAGAGTCCTCGAAAAGGAGCAAAAATATAAATAGAGGATGAATTTCTTGATGAGACCGTTGATATGGTTAATATAATGGTCAGGTACCTGGGTAAATCATTGATGATGATAAAGAGATCTCGATTAACCATATCAGTACAGATAAAAAATGGAACCAAAAAAAAAAATAGATTGTCGACAACAAAATGAAAAAGCGCTATATAAATAAGGATTATGAATCTACCTCTATGTATGAGGGTAGAGTGAATTGATTGACCATCAATTCGATATAAAGCTCGTTAGAAAAACGGCTTGTTCCGAGGTCATTGGAGAAGATTTAAAAGAGATGCAGTATATTGATATGTCTGGCAGGATACAAAAACGACTTGAGTTGCATCTTGATATTTTAGTAGTCCCTGGAGAATTGATGATGTTCTCGGGAATGTATAAAACTCTGGAAGAGTTAGAAAAAGCCATATATAAAGTATCTTGAACCAGTAACTGGTGATATATTTACGGCACAGTTTGCCGATTGTCATTTTAGTGACAGTGAATTTCCAGTGTTAGGGAGAGAAATTAGAGAAATTCCTAAAGATATTACATGGTGTACACAGTCGTTGTTACACCTTGACCCCCCCTATGAATTAAAGAGAACAGGAAATCCAGGAAATTGTACATTTGCATAATTTGGCAAACCAGTTACCAAATGGGTTCACAGATACGACATGATATACCCTTTGAAAATGTTCCATCAAGAGTTGATGTTCCTAAAGAACAAACTGATGGTAACATAATGAATGAGCCTTGGGTTCAGTTAAAGAGGGGGAGACTAGCGGGTTCTAAAGATAAAAATCTCCGGAAAAAAAATTGTTGAGCAAAGCAGAAAGGTTCGGAAAGAACCTGATATTGAAAGATGTCTGAAAGAAGACATACGTGGAAAGGTTAAAGAAGAACCTGGTATTGAAAGATGTCTGAAAGAAGACATAAGTGGAAAGGTTCCAGAAGAACCTGATACTGAAAATGTCTGAAAGAAGGGATAGATGAAAAGGTTCAAGAAAAACCAAATAAAGCTAGGGATCCAGATGACGAGAAGGGAACAAAAAAGTATGAGATTTCCATCAACTACACCCTTGATGAAAAAGTTATAAGATAAAAGATGTTGATGGAATGTTCTCCTTTTCTGTGTCCAAAGAGATTGATCATAAAAATGATGATCCCGATCCAAGGTCCATTTTGGAATGTCTTTGGACATATAGTCATAACGCCTGAGAATATAAATCTTGTTAGGTATAAGTGGGTAGTCGTGAGAAAAGTAACACGATATAAATCCTGATTAGTTGCCCAAGATTTTTCTCAGAGACCGCGAATTGATTTTGAGAAACATATTCCCCGGTAATGGATGCAGTTACATTTAGATTTTTGATGAGCCTAACGGCGTCTAAAAATCTTGAAATGCATCTCATGGACGTTGTGACTGCATATTTGTTTGGATCGTTAGATAACGATATATATATGAAACTTCCTGGGGGATTGAAAATGCTAGGGGCATTGAAAGAAAAATCCGGAAAGATTTGTTCGGTCAAGTTACAGCGATCACTTTACGGATTAAAGTAATCCGGACGCATGTGGTACAATCGTTTAAGTGAATATATCTTGAAAAAGGGATATGTGAATAATGTGATATGTCCATGTGTTTCTATAAAGAAATCGTCATCTGGCTTTGTGATCATTGATGTATATGTAGATGACTTGAACATAATTGGAACTCAAAATGAGGTTGATGATGCTCGAACTCATATGAAAGAGGAGTTCGAAATGAAAGATCTCGGAAAGACAAAGTTTTATCTTAGGCACCAGATAGAGCATCTCCGAGAGAGAGTATTTGTGCATCAATCAAACTATACAAAAAAGGTTATTGAAACGCTTTTATATGGACAAATCAACTCCTTTGAGTACTCCGACGGTACTTATATAAATAAGTACTTTGGAGATGCTAATGGTAATAAAGCATATGAGAGCTTATATATCTTGTGAGTTGTTTTTGATGAAATATACTTTTAGACACTAATGTCTTTGCAAGATACAGCTCATTTCCTATTCATGGAAATTAGAACGGCGTCGAGAATATATTTGTTCCCTCCAAGGTACAGTTGATTTAGAGATAATGTATTGTAGAAAACCCGAGTTTGGTATAGTTGGTTTTGCAGATGCATGATACTTATCAGATCCTCATAAGGCTCGACCGCAAACCGACTATGTTTTTACAATTGGTGGTACCGCGATCTCTTGGCGGTCCCAGAAACAAATATTGGTTGCGACATCTTCGAATCATGCAGAAACTATTGCGCTTCACGAAGCATGTCGAGAATGTGTGTGGTTGAGGTCAATGAGTCAACACATACAAGAATCAAGCGGAATAGTCAACGAAAAAGAGCCGACGAAAATATTTGAAGACAATTCGGCTTGTGTTGCTCAACTCAAAGAAGACTACATTAAGAGCGACAGAACAAAGCATATTCCTCCAAGATTTTTCTCGTACATAAAGGAGCTCGAGAAAAATAAAGAGGTGGACATCGAGTATGTACGGTCATGCGACAATCCGGCTGACTTGTTCACAAAAGCTCTTCCGACTGCAACATTCTGAAAACAAGTTTATTGTATCGGAATGCGGTATTTGCGTGACCTGTGACGAGAAAGCTAGTTCCACTATTTTCAGGGGGAGATTACGGCAGTGTATTTTTTTTTAAGAGCGATTACGGCAGTGTACTCTTTTTTTCTTGTCATGGTTTTTGTCCCAATGAATTTTTCCGTGACTAGGTTTTTAACGAGTTACTATGTAATGCTAGATGGATAATAAGGGGAGTGTTATGGGATAAGTTTAAGTTTGGATAATGATTATCCATTAGACATATTATATTATTAACTAAATAAATATCTGAACATTAGCCGATTTTACCTCTCTATATATATTTTTCGTTTGTGTACAAGAAAATAAATGGAAGAGTTCAGCTCTTACTCTCTTCCTCTCGTCACTTTTGATCACGTACAGTAAAGTTCAATAATAAATATTCATCTCTCGTTTTCACTTGCAAAGTCTTTATAATTATTAATACACAACAGTATATATATATTCTAGCTCTAGCTTAGTTCTGTTTACATTCTGGTTTCAAACCCCATTAAATTTGTATATATATTCTTCCATCAATAAATTTAACATTTTATCTAAAAATAAATTACTAAATTCGTTACGTTTAAACCGACGCTATTAGAGCATGATTAATCTGAGATTTTTTAGGATGAGAAACTGTTTCTTAACTTTTAACTAAAAAAAATTAAGAACCTAAAAAACAGTTTCTTAATTTCAGGTAAAAACTCAATCTAAGAACTCCACGTTAATCAAGGTCGTAGAGCGAAAGATCTAACAGAGTTTGTCTGGTAAATAATAAATTTGGAAGCGGTTAAAAATATGGCCAGCCGAGTCATCCCTAGTCACGCGGGAAAACTCGCTTGTGGCGGCGCGTGTCGCAGTAAACTTAGCTATTTAGTAGTTTAGTAATAATCAATCGGCCGCGACTCAGAGCTTCTTCTGGGTCTTCGCATCAAGTAAACTTGTCGTCGCCACGAGGCTTTCTTCTTCGTCTTCGAGAATCTCTTAAGGGTAAGCTTCCGGTCTCCAGATCTCAATTTCTCTCATTCTCCTCGAATCATCATCCCTCTCTCTCTTTAACATGCAATTTGAATTGGAATTTTATGGATCTTTCCAATTTATTATACAAATGTTCTCACCAGTTGATGGGTTTCAGCGGAATGTTGTTGTAAATCTAGGAGGTTGAATTTTCTGTTTAGGGTTTAGGTGTTGTATCTCAAATGATAGACCTTTTGATTCATGGCTACGTTAAAAATTGGGCCTTTTATTCTCAATTTGGCCTCCTTTTGGTGCTGTGATTAGAGTCTTGTTCTGTCGATGTCATGTCTGAGTAATATAGTTTTGAGAGCTAGTCAGTCATGTGATAAGTGTTCATGAGCTCTTTGTTGATAAAGTAATGAGCTTTTATTGTCTTTGTTTTCTTTATTTTACTTTCTTGTTGTGGTTAGTGAAAAATCATCCTCGCCATGATGTTGTTATTGATGCATGTGTCAATCAGACAAGAGTGCTGTGCTGAAACGGGTGTTTATATAACAAGCTTGTACTGGGTGGGCCTTGACGAGTTTACTTTACTGAACTTTGGTGAACGGCTAGCTTAGTTCTTGCTCTTCTTTAAGCTACTTTTGCAGTTCTTGTTCCATAGAAATGGAGTTTTCTGAATCAATTTGGCTTTTGTCAAGATGCAGGAGTCCTGAAAAACCAAGTGATCTTTCTTGTGAATCAAAGCCGCACACAAGAAGGATGAGCTTTGCGTGCCTTGTGTGTCACAGTGTAGAGAGCCCGTCCCACTCGTTTAGAAGCTACTCTGTATCTAGCTCAGACAACGAAGGAAGATGCTCCGTGATTGCTAGCTGCCTCACTAGAAAATCACTCATTCAAGCTGCAAGATCCAACACTTTCCCTGCATCTTCCTCAAAGGTAACACCACAGCCAAATTTCCAGGCAGGTGATCTGATGATAACACAAGGAGCTTCGCCACGGTTAGTGCGAAGCCGTGCAGGGAGAAGAGACTGGAACTTCAACGAAATCGAGGCAGGGCCTTAAAACCAAATCTGACTCTCTTCTCTTATAGACTAGTGTTAGTTTGTTCATCCTTCGGGAGATCTTAGCCGTCTATCTTCTGAGTTCTGCTCAAACGATCTTACATTCATCACTTGTCAAATTTTGTACTCTTCTCACTACTTCTTTATAGCCCAATAAATCTATAATATTATCTTTAATGTTTCCGACCGTTTAATTTGGTCCATATGAGTCTAGGCTGGACATGTTAACAACATTTGTCAAGACCATCTATTCGGATTTGTGAAAGAACTAATGTGGATGTTTCTTTCTTTAATTTTTTTTGCATTATTGTTCAAAAGTAACCAAAGATACTAAAGTTAAAGAAAGTGGATAGTTAAGTCTTACCATAATCTCCTATAATATAAAAGTTCTATCATCCTTCCTTTTTAAATGTGTAAGAGAGGTAACATACACTAAGTTCTTAAGATTACAGTATTTACAAGAAAGGAAATGTGCTACTTGATATTTGTATATTGATATAATTGATATAATGATATTTTGCATAGCAGCTAAACGAGAAACAAAACTATTGATAGTTGATAACTAGTATGTTTTCACTTTTCATCTTATCATATAATCACAAAAGCAAACTTCAACACTTACATTACACTATTTTTTGTAACAAAAGAATTTCTGGAAATATCATATGATCTGGATATATTAACAACAAATCATTTTCAAGACCATCTACTCGGATGTGCGGAAGAAATCATGTGAAAGCTCTTTCTTTTAAGAAAGTGATTCTTGTTCAAAAGTAACCTATATATTAAAGTTAAAGAAAGTCGACAGTTAAGTCTTAACAAATTCACTTACTATATAAAAATAACATCTACTTGTGAATAATTAAACGTGAATAATAAAGAAAAGAAAAAACGATTTTGTTTATTAATTTACTATATATACATCAAAGTGTGAATAATTTCACTTTCGTGAATAATTTTATGAATCTAGAAGACTTACTCATCTTCATACCTTTTACTAATATTATGATTACGTAACAATATATGCCATGTACAAATTTAGAATCCACTCTATCATCTTACCACATATAAAGCACATTTTATATTTAATTAATTGCTTTTTTTGCTCAAAATGAAGAATACGTGTTCGTGCTTACTTCATCTTTAAAATAGAAATCATTGAATTAACTACAGATCCTCGACAAAACCTAACGAAACATTGGCCTTAAGTCCCCAAAAATTTTGGAAAAAATTACATAGAAAAACCCCCAACAAATTTTTTTTAGGCTCCCAAGTTTACCAAAAAAAAAAAATTTTGCTGAAATTTTTAAAAATCGTTTATAGCCCCCTAAATCTCAGGTCGTAATAACTAGCCTCATACTTATTTTACAATATGAAGTGTATCTATATATTCATCTCATTCACAATGTAAAACTTAAAAACACTACTAAACCAGCAATTATACACACAGAAAACACTTGTGTTGTTCTTTCAATGGAGCTCATAACCCTGATGAATCCTATCTTAGCACTGCTTGTTTTGCTCTTTGTTGTTCCCAAGATGTACAACGCTCTTATCATCCTTGTGTGGCAGCCATTTGTCTTGACAAGAAGATTCAAGAAACAAGGAATCTCAGGACCAAGGTACAGATTCTTGTACGGAAACATCGACGAGATAAACAAGATGAAGATAGAATCTCACCTTTCGATTCTTGATCCAAACTCCAATGACATCTTTCCTCGTATTTTCCCTCATTACCAACAATGGATGACTCTATACGGTGCCGTTTTCACCATCTCAATCTTTCTACTCATGTGTTTTTTTTTAACTATGCGTGACACACACGTTTGTTTATATGGTATATATGTCACTAGGAGATACGTTTCTTTACTGGAACGGAACAGAGCCAATGCTATGCATCTCAGATCTTGAACTCGTCAAGCAAATCTTGTCAAACAAGTCAGGTTTCTTTGTTAAATCAAAGATAAGGCCAGAGTTCTTTAAACTTGTCGGCATGAAGGGATTTGCCTTTGTCGAAGATGTTGACTGGGTTCGCCATAGGAGAATCTTGAACCCTGCTTTCTCCATCGATAGGCTCAAGGTCATGACGAAAGTGATGGTGGAGTGCACACTGAGGGTGCTGGACAAGTGGAGTAATGTTAAAAGAGAGCAGAAAATGGAGATGAACAGAGAGTTTAGGAGATTAACGGCTGATATTATAGCAACCGCTGCGTTTGGAAGCAGTTACAACGAAGGAATCGAAGTGTTTAGGACACAAGAAGAGCTTAAGAAGTGTTTTGTTACATGTCTCACTAACTTCTACATCCCTGGAACTCGGTAAGCACAACTCTCAGTTCATGTTTTTTTTTGTTCTGTTCAGACAAGATTCTCAAGTTCTTGTTTCTTGTTGTCCAAGGTACCTTCCTACGCCTTCGAATATTCATATCTGGAAGCTTAAATAGGAAGATGAAGAACTCAGTCAAGAAGGTTGTAGATTCTAGACTAGCATCAAAACAAGATTATGGAGACGATCTTCTTGGAATCATGTTGAAATCTTGCGAGTCAGAAAGGAACGAAAGAAAGCTGAGCATTGAAGAGATCATAGATGAATGGAAGACATTTTTCTTCGGGGGATACGAAACTAACTCGAATCTATTGACATGGACCACCATGTTGCTGAGCTTGCACCAAGACTGGCAGGAGAAGCTAAGACACGAAATCTTCGAAGAGTGCGGTAAAGACAAGACGCCAGATTCAGACACTTTCTCCAAACTCAAACTGTTAATAAAATGTTTACTTGTGGTTCAAGTAAAGGTTTTCCTTGTGGTTGAAGAAACTTATTTATCTCTTGTAGATGAACATGGTGTTCTTGGAGTCGCTTCGCCTGTACGGACCAGTATCATATTTCTCCAGAGATGCAACAAAGGATCTGACGCTAGGGCACCTAAAGATCCCCAAGGGCACAACGATAGTTTTCCCTCTTATGAAGATGCACAGCGACAAGGCCGTTTGGGGATCAGACGCTGATAAGTTCAACCCGCTGCGATTTGAAAACGGCGTTTCCAGAGCCGCTAGTCACCCAAACGCTCTCCTCGCGTTCTCAATGGGACCAAGAGCTTGCATTGGCCAAAACTTTGCAATGATTGAAGCCAAGGTCGTGCTCACCATGATCCTTCAACGGTTCAGGCTTAGCCTCTCAGGCGAGTATAAACACGCGCCGGTGGATCACCTCACTCTAACTCCTCAGTGCGACTTACCCGTAATGCTTCAGCCTCTGTGAGCCTTTATGAGCCAAAGAGTTATCAAATCCTATATCGTGCTTTAAGCCGGTTTAAATAAATAGTGATGTGTGCTACTACTTAACTAAACTGCTATGTGCTAATTGATACTTTTTCAGTTGCATAATATAAGATGGATGTCTTATAGAAGATCTTTTGTTACTTTCAAAACAATTTTAATTTTATTAAAAACTGGTCAACCAATATTTATAATTGATTAATTCATCTTAAATTTATATTATTAATAGGGATTTTAACAAATTTCTCTTCATTCTCTTGTGCTCAGGGAAGGAACTTCCTAAGCATACTTTTTCGGATTATTTTTTAAAAAAAGTAAATTTACTAATTCTTGTGATTTTAGCCAAAGCATCTTACGTTATGGAACATATGGAGTATTTGCTTATCCTGTAGAGGAGAACAAAACTATCAAATATAATTGAAAAGTAGAATGTTTTACATCTTTATCAGATAAATCACATGTCTGAACCAATAGCAAGAGGTAATAAATAACACTTCTATCACTTGCCTATTCCATTTTGTTTTGGAACTCAGATGTGTCATAGACACGAGCAGTGTGATCAACAGAGACCGACACAATGAACTCGGTGTTGGCGGAAACTGAGATGGACTGGACCGCATCCTGGTGGCCATGGAAGGTGTGGACGCAGTTGCCTAATAAGCTGTCCCAAACGCTCACTGTACCATCAGCACAGCCTGTGGCTAAGTACTTTGAGGTTCCTATCCAACTCACGCATGTCACACCTTCCTGTAACAAAGAAATAGTGAAGAAGGGCTTATTGTTTACATTCCAATCTCTGTTTAGTATTCTATCTCATAAGAGAAAACTACAAGAGTGAGGATCATACCGCGTGCTCGCAGATGAACCTAGGAGTTGAGTGTTGCAGATCCCAGATTACAAGCTTCTTGTCCATCCCACCTGTTGCAGCCATAGGGATAGTTGCGGAGCTTGGTGAAAACTTCACGCATTCAACTGACTCTGTATGAGAACTCAGAGAGCTCACAACCTGTTGTTATGAAGTTAGAAGCACACAGACATACGCAGAGCATTTGATAACTGAGATGAAGCAATGAAAACAAACCTTTCCAGTGACTATATTGACAATGTGAACAGAACCGTCTTTAGAGCCACTGATAGCGAGACTGGAGTTGGAGTTAATGTCCAAGCATATCAACCCTTCCGTATGAAACGGATGACCTACATGAAAACCAAAGGTTAGCATTCTACAGCAACATGTAAAAACCAATAGAGGGAGTGAGTTTAACTTGCCTTTAACCACATGAATGCTTTCACAAGTCTTTGGGTTCCACACAATCAAACTAGCATCATCAGAGCCGGTACAGATTAGTTTACCGTCAGGAGTGAAGTCACCGCAAGTGACACTCTGATTGTGACCAGAGAACATATTAAGATAAGCCTCTTTATCAGCATTCCACATCCACATAGAACAATCTTCTGAACCAGCCAACACAATGTGTCCTCTCGGATGCCACTTCACCCACTGATTAAGAAAGAAGATAACACAGTAAGTATAATCTTCTGACTTAATTGTTATCAAGGACAAGTCTTTTTAATACCTCGATGCCACTACCAGGACCGTCTAAAACACATTTCAAAGTCCCCGAGGATGCATCAAAGATCTGAACGACACCGTCCAACGCTCCAGAGGCAAGTAACTGTCCGTCGTAGCTAAAAGCTAGAGAAGAAACAGAGTCTTTGTGAGCGGGAAGCTCAGCAGCCCAATCTCCGTTGCCGATTTTCCAGAGGAAGGCTTTGTCATCTCCGCCTCCGGTTGCTACTAGAGTGGGGTCTAGAGGGCTACATGCCAATGCATAAAGCTCACCTGTTTAAAGAAAAACGTTCTTAGCAAATGTTTGAGTGATGATAGGATGATAAAAGTGGTTTACCTTTGTGACCGGTGAAGGTGTGAACTGAGTCATCGTTTTCATCTACGAGGAAAAAAACAAGAAGGAACCATAAACTCAGAAACACAAACTAAAACACAAGAGGTGGTGATTGAGATAGTACCAAACACTTCATCATCATTGTCGTTGTCATTATCATCTTCATCATATGCGTCAGGAAGATCTGAGTTTACATAACAAGAGTCATACACACATATATAAGATTAAAAGGTCATGACTTTAACAAGAGAGAGAGAGAGAGATGAAGATGAAGAAACCTTCTCCGTCGACATCGATTTCATGGAGGACATCGGATTCACCGAGGAAAACGTCTCCCTCGTCTTCTTCTTCCATTGCTGGATTATTCATATCCCTGTTACTCATCTTCTCTGTTATCACAGAATCTTTTTACAACTAACACGACAAAGAAGCAGCAGCCAAGAAGAAGAAGACAGACGCGACGAGGCGGCGGACGGAGGGGGAGGCGTGACGTGTCACGGCGTTAGAGGAGGGAGGAGACAGATAGTACAAAACCCTTATTTTGGCCTCTTTTTTTTTCTTTATAAAAGAACAGCTACGTCGTTTCACTGATGAGATCATAAATCAAAAGAGCGCAAGGAGAATATAAATGTGAAATGACGTCATAATTTAGTGTCGAAACTGTGGTTCGTTGGACTCGTCTTTGATCACTCTTTGCTTTGTAGCAGTGTTGGGTCTGCGCGAGCTTTTGCTTCTAACACCTTTCGAAATGATTGTAAGTTGACACTGGTGCTATAGTTCAGTTTGAATCCCAATGTTTTGGATTCTCCGTCTCATATTTAGTCTTTTCTTTTTAGTTTCAATTGTTGATATCTTTTATTTCACAAGTTTGTCAGTTTGTTAGAGTTTTGGTTTATCAAAGGTTCTTTTTAGAACTTTTAAAAGTTCCAGATGATTAAAAAAAGACATGACACAACACAATCTTACAAATCTTAAGCTTATGCTTCTTTTTTTTTCCCCTTTTTATAGAACCGTAGCACAACTTACACAAAATCACATATCTTTCAATGTTAGTTTCATTAAAAACAACAAAAAAAAAAAAAACTTACGGTGAAAAATAGCTACCTACCCTTAGATAAAATATGATTTTGTTGTTTGTATGATGGGTTACCTGGGACCAGACAACTCAACAGCGTGCAAATTGTAAGTAGAATCAACGATCCAATCAGAGTGAAGATTAGGACTCAAATCAACATCTTCCCTCAATATCTCAACCTTCTGCCACTCATCCCACCTCTCCGCAAGCCCATCTCCTTCCAGCATCCTCACAACCTCCGACATCTTTGGTCTCTCCATCGGCGAACCTTGCGTGCAAAGTAACGCCACTTGTATCACCTGTTCCAGCTCCCTCTCCTCATAGTTCGTCTGAAGGTCAGGATCCACCAACATCTCTAGCTTCTTCTCCTTCAACAACCCTTTCACCTTAAACACACAAAACACAAAGTTAGCACCTTCAACAATAAATGAACTTAAAAGTACAAAACTTTTACCCAGTCAAGCAACATGACGTCATCATCGTTAGCTAGCCTAGCGAGATCGAAGGCTCTTTGTCCTGTGATGAGCTCCAGAAGCATGATGCCGTAACCGAACACGTCTGTTTTCTCCGAGGACTTTCCTGTGGAGAGATACTCTGGAGCGATGTGACCTATCGTGCCACGGACCGCTGTTGTCACGTGAGTGTCTTTGTAGTCCATCAGCTTCGCTAGCCCGAAGTCGCCAACTACAGCTTCGAAGTCCTCGTCTAGTAGAATGTTCGCTGCTTTGACGTCGCGGTGGATTATCTTAGGGTCGCAGTGGTCGTGTAAGTAAGATAAGCCACGAGCTGAGCCTAGCGCTATTCTCTTACGCGTTGGCCAATCTAGTGGAGGCTGTGACGGTGGCCTCTCTCTGAGACATGAAGCAACGCTTCCGTTGGCCATGTAAGGATAGACGAGCAACCTCTCTGTTGGCGTCATGCAGAAACCTCTTAGTCTCAAGAGGTTTCTGTGAACCGCCATGCTTATCATCTCTACTTCTGTCTGAAACTGAAGCTCCCCTCCTGGAGTTCGCTCTTCCTTTAGTCTCTTGACGGCAACGAGAGTTCCGTCTGCTAAACGGCCCTTGTAGACTTTCCCGAACCCGCCTCTTCCCAGTATGTTCTTGTTGCTGAACCCGTCGCTTGCTACTTGTAGCTCCCGCAAAGAAAATCTCTTGAGCTGTCCTAGATGAACCTCTGGATCCTCTTCGGCTGCACAAAGATTTTACAGTTAAAACTTTGTTTAAAAGAGAGCTTGTAGCTCAAAAGACAATGACATCTCTACAGTGATTCTCATAACAGTTGCTTGAATACTTTACTCTAGAGCAAACATCTGGCTAAGAAGTGTTCAAATCTAACAATAAACTCACCAGGCACGTCGAAGAAGATATCATGTGGCTTTCTTCGACGCCACCAAGCAAAGGCTATTGCAGGAGCAGCAAATAGCAAAGCAGCACCTGCAGCAACTCCACCTGCTATTGCTCCAGTTATACCATACCCACCTGTAAAATTAAACATCATTTTGTTTATTATCAAGATTGTTTATATGAGAACCAGATTGATAGAGAGGCAAAGAGACAACTTACTCGGGGTGGAAACTGGAGGAGGTGGAATAAAAGGCGGCGGAGGAGAGAACGGGGGAGATCCAGGACATGGGTGACTTGTAACAGGTCCACAGAGGTCAAAGTTATTCGCAAAACTGCATAAGGGAAATGAGAGTTTCAATTGCCAATACTACGTTCAACAAATAAAACCAGTAAAAGATAGGGAATGTAACCTGATGGGCGTGAAGAGTGAGAAGGAGCCATTGTCAGGAACCGAACCAGAGAGTTGGTTATTAGATAGATCCCTGCCGTTTTATACATCAAAACTATAAGAATTTAAACTCATACAAAACAATTAAGGCAGAGGCATAAATGAGAAAACTCACAAGACTTGAAGGGTGGTGATATTGGTCAGTGACATGGGAATAGAGCCAGTGAGAGTGTTGTTGTTAAGCCGCCTATTCTCGCATGAAAAATTTAAGCAAAGAGTCAGAAACTGTTGACTACACCAAGATTTAAACAATAATGTGACTGAGCAGGTGAAGCAAGTGTACTCACAGAAACCTAAGCTTTGAAAGTTTTCCCAATGATTCTGGAATGGGACCGGTGAAGCTGTTTAAGTAGAGATCCAAGCTCACCAAGTTCGTCAGGTTTCCGAGATTACTAGGGATAGGGCCAGTTATGTTGTTACTGTAAAGCTCCCTGCAAGAAAGTAAGAGACTAGTTAAGAAGATTATAAAAATATTCGGTTTGTTTTGATGAAAACAAAGATGCCAAAGTGTGACTTACAGGTACTGCAAGTTCTTGAGCACACCAAGCTCTGGAACTAAATGACCAGACAACTCTGCATTCCCCAAATCTCTGTAAAAAGAAATAACAATGTGAAAAAGCAAATTGAGAAGATTCAAAGTTAAAAGAGAGGGGGTTAGTAAGTAGGAAGCTTTCTTACACTCTAATGACACTGTTCTCGTTGTTGCAGGTGACGTGGAACCAAGTGCAAGGATTGACAAGGGTAGGATCCCAGCTCTGCAAGACATTGTTGGGATCAACTAAAGTCACCCTCAAAGTATGCAATGCATCACCTGTAACAACAAGCACAAAAATCTACAAGATTAGCATCAAGAGAACTAACCGAACAGGTCTCTTTGAGAGTGTTAAAAGACTAATAATCACTACGCATATAAAATCAAAAACAAAGGAAGTCTAAATCATAGACTGTTTGCATCAATCTGAAGCTGTTCATAGTTTCAAAATCCAACCACCAGGGAACAATACAAAGCCTAAAACTAATCAAAGTAGTCGCTAAAAGCCAATTTCACCAAACTTTTTGCAGCACATGAACAAGGGCTCATTCAGGCTTTCAGTTGCAAACTTGGTATAGTGATGTGAACAAGAAAAAGCAATAGTGGATTCACTGTTAAACCCCACTAACTCTAAACATACAAAGAACAACATCATTTCACAATTAGAAAAAAACAATGAACAAAACTTTCCGAGCGCACAAAAACTAATCCACAAACTATAACGATTAAAACCATTTTTCAAAATCAAAATGCAGACTTTGTGATAAGAGATTGGCTCCAACATAACCAGTGAAGAACCAGTAGCTACAACAAACCTTCAAGATTAGCAGAGGCGTAATTGGGCAGTAAGATGAGAGAAAGCAAGATAAAAGCGACATGAATCGTCTCCATTTGCGACAAAGATTTATCTCTTCAGATCTAGCATCAACCCCAAACCCTTAACTCAAAATCAAATCTCTAATCAACCCATTAGCTGAAACACTGAGCATAAACCAAAAGTCCTAAACTTTCCGGCGTTCTTGTCGTCTCCACACTCTCGCACTCTCTCTCTCTCTCTCTATCACTTCGAAACGAAAGTTTTGTTTTTTAAGATAAAAGTTACAAAGAAAAAGATTTGAGCTTTTGGAGAAATAAAACGTGAAGTAATAATAAAAAGAGCTTTTTTTGTTGTAGAAATGTTGTTAACACAAGCCTGCCAGAGAAACTATCATTAGTGTTCTTCGTCCTCTCCTTTTCAATCTATCTCCTTTTTCCCTTAAAATAGTTTTTTAATTTTTAATAAATAAATTTATCTGTTTTTATTTGAGTTTTGATCTCAACGGGCTTTATATTTATGGAGGCATGCAGTGTGAGGAAGACGAGGAATATAGCTGCCCGGAACGGTGCTGCCCGCTCTGCCCTATTTGGCTAGTCAAATAAATGTGTTCGCGAGAGATCGTTGAAAACGACGTCACTTGGATTTTGGGCAGTAGTTGAAGCTCAGCTCCTCACCCGTTGCTCCTGTCCTGGTCAAACCTCTGCGGGCCCTTTTTTCTTTTCTTTTTTTTTTTTAATTTAAAACCATTAACTTAAAAAAAACTTGAAAGCCTTGTTAATTATGAAATGAGTATTTTTTATATACATATATCTCAGCTTAAATCCAACTAATCTTTTAAGGGTACATCACTAATTAACAACTAATTCAACTCTAGATTTCTAACAGAGTCTAAGACATAACTCAGCTTTTGTTTGACAAAATACCAATAATTTTGTTTTAGGTAAAAATAAATTAGAATTGAGAAATTTAAAGCATTATCCCAAATCAATTATTACCACTTAATTAAAAAATAAATAAATACTCATATTTTTATAAACCCCTAAAGCTTATTTTTGGGATTTAAAACCTTGAATTTTGGAAAAAGATCAAACAAACCATTGCCAAAAATCAATACGGAAATTAAAAATTTGAGAGATCTGATTTTATATTAGTTTGTGAATAGAATAGCATTGTAAGAATTCATGGAAGTATAAAAACATATTTTCTAAATTTCTAGAATTTTCTGTAAATGTTAGTATCCTAATTTCACAAAACCGACAAATAATAATTTTGAATTGGAAGACCCAGATTGCATAATAAGAATAGACGTAACTTAATTTTAGAAAAAGAAATAATAAATTAAACATTTCTTATACAAAAATCATCATTTCATTTTAGGTTTTGTTAGCAAATATCGTATGTGTTTCTTTTACTTTACTTTTTATCAAAAGTTGAGGTTTTATTACCCCTTCAAAAGTTCAAATAGGTTAGAGGTTTCTAAAATGTTTTTAACAAAAGTGAGGAGTTTTATGCAGGTATAAAATGCGTAGAATCTCATACCTTCATTTTAAACCTTTTAGATTGGAAAGAGTTCTCAATTATGTGTAGAATCTCATACCTTCATTTTTACAATACTAATTGTTAATTATATTCAAAGTTGTGTTTATGTGTTGGAAAAAAAGAACAAGTACTTTAGGCAACAGTAAAATAGAGCTTATGATGACTATAACTACTTCAAAATTAAGTTTTTAATACTAGTTTTTTCATTCATAGTCAAAAATGATTGATATACAAAATGAAATACAATCATGGAATACACAAATCGTTAAATTCCAAATCTTCATAGACAAATTTTAAATAGAAGGAAATTAAAATCTCAAACACGGAAAAACTAAAAATAAAGAACTGATTCTTACTAAAATAAGCAAAAAATAAAAATAAAATAAAAAAACATGTACTTAGAACGACTTAACACTAATATGATAAAAATGAAATAGAAATTATGTTTAAGGCCATGTTGGTTTCACCAACCATATAAGTCGTCTGAACGGAGATAAGATTGTTGTTCGTTTAGATTTCAAATTACAAATCATCTTAATGGATCATCCGGAGAAGAGTCAAATTTTCGTCCAATCTACTGACGAACGAAAATACGATAATAAAGGACCAACCGAATTCTTCTGCATAACCGAAGCAAATAAAAACGTGAAACCTATACTTCATTCATGCATACATTAAATCACATGAGACAACAGAAGTTGAACCGAAAAGACGCAGCTAGGGAAGACAGTACCATCTGATTTGAACGCTCAATACTAAACTGAGGAAAACAACCCGAACCTGTCAGCACCAAAAAGAACAAACCCAACCTTATATTTAGTTTTGAATTTTATAAGCTTAGTTTTCATTTATTTAAAACAATTTTTGTTTAACCAAACAATTTTTGTAAACAATTTTGTATGGTATTTTTTAACCCTTAGGGAGCAATGATATTTAATATTTTTAGCTTCTTTTAACCCTACCATTGCCTTAATCAACAACAGGCGACACAATTCAAAAATATAAGACATGTGTTACGCATCTGCCCTAGTAGATCAGAGGGGGTTCCAAAATTTCGGGTTGTCCAAACACGTAGTATGCTATTTTGTCTTTTCAGACGTAACTTTCGCCGAGAAGAAATTGAAAGAGGCCTTTTATTTAAGTTTTGTCAACATTTTGGTGGAAAAAAACTATAGAGACGGCAAATACAAAATTTGGCCAGGTTCCACTGTGCAGGAGTATGGCATATGATCTTGAAGACTGTTTCACAATACAATTTTACATAAACTTGTCTTCTTATTGAATTTGTGTTTTACATTTAATGAACAAAATGCATAAAGTAAATATATTTGTTACCCTGTGAATATCACACATTATTCTTGTCCATGTGGTGGACTCTTTATTCTCATTATGATGAAAAGGTTTCTAGAACAAAAATTAAATTATTGTAGATCCTTCTTATTTCTTGCTTGTTGAGTGATCTCAATGCTATTTTAGAGTTGGCCTATCTAAGATAGATCTCTAGGCATTTCACGCCCGAGAGGTGTTCGATGAAATGCCTGAACAAACTCCTCAAGGCTTTTAGCTTGCTTTGCCAAAGAGTTTTGATGTCAAAGGTGCTAGGATTACTATTAGACTTGTTCTCCATGATTGCTCTAGTAATGTTCAACCAAAGAGATTTGATGCTCGAGTTATTTTAGCAAATGAGCTTCCATCTTGAGAAAGAGTTTGCTTAGTGTTGTGTATAGGCATAAGGTTGATAGATTGATTGAAAGTTGCTACCTTTAGATTGAACATTGATCACCTTATATCAATTATCCTTACCTATGAATCCATCCTTAGC
>NC_027753.1:28710675-28711592 GCF_000695525.1 Brassica oleracea var. oleracea
ACAAAGTCAAGCTAGAGACTTAAAACAAGCTCACTTGGGAGGAATTCTCATGTTTATTCATTGTATATATTTCTTTATGTTTCCTTCTTTTTGGTTATTTAATAAGTATGGCTGAGGCTTTTCAGGATGAGTCTATAGCCAATAAGAGAGGAAAGGCGGCCAGACATTACTCCACTGCCTCTTCCAACACTCCATCAGAGATACTCCTTCACCTTAACCTTGTACATACAAGTTTATCTTGGCATTTAGCTTTCTTTTGGGTATCTCTCTCTTACTCAAACAGAAACTGTGTGATTTAAGTGTGGGGGAGGTACCAAGTATTTGATCATGTTTGCTTTGATGATTTTGAGTCTCATGCATTGCATTGCATTGCATTGTACATACATATATGCATAAAAAACCAAAAAAAATTGAGAATTTTGAAAAATACAAAAAGAATCATGTAGTTGCATCACTTGCATTCTTAGGATTGAGTCTAAAGCATATAGGTTGCATTCACTTGCATATGGAGCAGCAGTTGAATTGTAAAGACCACTTGTTTGCACTGAAATTGACACCCTAGCTAAACATATCAAGTAGCTTAGGCATCTCTTGAAAGACTTGCATGATTCGAGTCTTGAAAACTCTTCTTGAAGCATGTTTTCTTGCTTGATATTGGCATTGTTCTTGAAACATGTTTGCTTGCTTGATATTGACATTGTTCTTGAAACCAGCTCCAACCTGAATCTAGACTTGAATGAACTTAATCTCTCTTGCATATGGGCACTTGCATACTTAGTCATGGATCTCATACACATTTGGGTTATCTTATTCTATTTTACCGCTCTTTGTTAACCCAAATGGCACTCCATACCCTTGAACCCTAGCCATTCTTTTGAGACCAAACATTGATTTGCATGAGTGAGGCCTCTTTTGAT
>NC_027753.1:28712717-28713922 GCF_000695525.1 Brassica oleracea var. oleracea
TAGAGTATAATAAGAGAGTGTGCTCATGCTATTTGCTATGTTTCTTTAGGATGTCAAGTTGAGTGCTATGAGTGTTTCTTTTGGTTATAAGCTCCCATCTTTATATATCTCCCCCTTGAGTTTTTGAGAAAGTTTACTTGAGGACAAGTAAAAGACTAGTGTGGGGGAGTTGATATCTTGCATATTTACTTAATTTTAGCCTTTCATTCTTATGCATTTTGAGCATTTAGACTAAATATTAGGCATCTTTAGGTCCATATTGCATTCATTTGTCCTTATTAGGTGCTGGAGTATAATGTGGAGTGTTTTGGGATGTTTGGGAGCATTGTGATCCAAAAGAGGGTGAAAGATGAACATGGATGGAGGCCTTAAAGATGTCTTCTGTTGCTAAGATTCTGGGAACACATAGGAAATTGAGTTAGCTTTCCAATGGAAGTGGTTTCAAGTCATTTGAAGCCGTATTGGAAGAGTTACGATCAATTTACTAGAGGCAAATCAACCTTGGTCGAGGATTCTAGCCGGGTAACCTTACCCACTCTTTTTTATGAGATCTGGTCGAAAATAAAGTGTTTCCAAGGCCCTTTGGTCTTTTCTCTTGATGTTTTGAGGGCTTCCAAGCCTCATATAAATACTTTTGTATCTCCCAATTTGGAACTTATCTCATTTTCTCTCAAGAACACACTTTGCCTCATTTTATAAAGCTTGAATCTTTTCATTAATCTAAGGAAGTTCTTCATCTTATATCTTGTTTCTCATTCTCATAAACATGATTAGTCTTGAATCTCCCATAGATTTAAAGTTTTCCATGGAGATTATTGAGTAGACACATTTTGGATTCATGGGTTAAGGTAGATTAGGGTGATTAAGTGTAGATCTAGGGTGTTTTATTGTAGGTCCTTCTTATTCCTTGCTTGTTGAGTGATCACAATGCTATTTTAGAGTTGGCCTATCTAAGATAGATCTCTAGGCATTTCTTCTTGTTGAGTGATCACAATGCTATTTTAGAGTTGACCTATCTAAGATAGATCTCTAGGCATTTCACGCCCGAGAGGTGTTCGATGAAATGTCTGAACCAACTCTTCAAGGCTTTTAGCTTGCTTTGCTAAAGAGATTTGATGTCAAATGTGCTAGGATTGCTATTAGACTTGTTCTCCATGATTGCTCTAGTAATATTCAACCAAAGAGATTTGATGCTTGAGTTATTT
>NC_027753.1:28713994-28745142 GCF_000695525.1 Brassica oleracea var. oleracea
AAATAAATAAAAAATAGTAGTAATTAAAAAAATATATATTTTTAACGTCATCAGCAAAACCCTAAAACCAAATTCTTAAACCCGAAATCATTGGATAAACCCTAAACCCTTGGATAAATCCTAAACTCTAAAACAAAATCACTAAACACTCAAGGGTTTAGGGTTTATGATTTAGGATTTAGGATTTAGGGTTTATTGTTTTTTTATTTAGAGTTTAGGATTTATCCAAAGGTTTAGGGTTTACCCAAGGGTTTAGGGTTTATAGTTTAGGGTTTATGGATTAGGATTTAGGGTTTAGTGTTTTGCTCGCGACGTTAAAAATATATTTTTAAAAAATTCTTTTTTCTGTAACTACTATTTTTTTTTTACTTTTTTTTCAAAACATAATATAACTTGACAATATTTTGTCTCATTTTTTAAAAGTTATCAAATTTGAAATAATGAAATTCTATTTGTTGGTGAACCTTAGGTGATGAACCCAAGAATAACCAGAGAGACAACGAAGGAGAGAGGAGCGACGACGGCGACATCTGAAGATTAAAATTCCCAGGGAGATTGTTTTACGAGCGATGAGTGACGACGGCGACGATGTCGAGGAGACGCAGCCGGCGTGGAAAGGAAAAAGCTGACGGTTTGTTATGTGGCTGTTGTTTTTTTCTTTGATGTTGTTGTACCTTTTGCCTTTTTCTGGTTAAGTTTGTTTTGCAGAGACAGTGGAGGTATAGGATGTAAAACATGGGCTACCGGAGAGAGAATTCCAAAAGTTGACGAAGGAGAGAAAAAGCGATGAAGGCGATTTACGGTGGAAAAAATTTCAGAGACGAGTTGCGATGGCTATGAGATGGAGTCGGCGTGGAAAGGAGATCGCCGAAGGTGAGTTTGCTGTTGTATTACCGATGGTTGATTTTTTGAGGAGTAAGAACCGATGCGAATTTACTTTTTTGCTTGTGTTTTGCAGAAACGGTGGAGGCGGAGGATATAAAAGAATTGCTGCCGGAGCGGCTTTTTGCAACTGACCGGTTCCCTAACAAGAGGGTTAATACAACCGTCGATTATCTTTTGAAGGTGAAAATGCGCTTAACGATACACCGGAGATGGCAAAGTTGATAGGTTCTTGCGTTGGAGGGCTCTTCAAGTTGCCAGCACAGAGGCTGTTGATGGGGAGATTTGTTCATAGCATGATGACAAGGCAAGTCGTTTGTAAGAAAAAAATATGAGATGTGGCTGGTTTTTGGTAGGAAACCATTACTGTTCCCATTGGTGGGGTTCGGAGAAGTGATGGGATTACCGTGTGGGGAGTTTGAAGATGGTTATAGCATCGATTTTCACCTATCCCATAAGGATGAAAACTATGAGTATTGGGATAGACTAATTGGGATGATATGTATGTAGCGGTGGTGGAGTCTGAAACGGAGATATTCGGGTGGAGGAAACAGAGGTTGTGTCTGAAAATTATTGTAAACAGTGTATTCGTGGCATGTGTACAAAGAAACAAGTGTACACATGTACGTTACACCCATACTGTACACGCGTACGGAAGCTATGTTTGGGCTGGCAGACTTGTACCTAATAACCATTTGTGCATGTACGATAGATAAGTGTACGCTTGGATGGGCAATTTTGGATGACGTGAACGTTAATCAAACCTAAGACTAAGAATCTACAGCCAAGCCCCTTTACCATCACCCTTAATTATATGCATTCACATGAACATTATATTAATTGTACGTATGTGATTTTGTTATGTAACGTTTAGTACATTTTGGATGTTTTTGGTAAGTTGTACGTATATAATTTTGTTTTTCTTGTTCTTAAGTAAACAAACTACGAGATACTAATGTTTTAAGTAAACAAACTTTTATTGATTTGTGTTTTGTGTATGTACATTTTTTCGTGTACACAAGTACATTGGATGACCACGAGAATGTGTACATAATGTTTCTGTAACGTACAATTATGGGTGTACACATGTACAATCTTTGGTGTACACATGTGCAGTATTATATATTTTTGGTGTACATATGTACTTGAATCATGTCTCACTGATAAGTCCAAACCTATAAGCTTAAGCATATCAAATTGAACAACCTTAATACATTTTAATGTCGAAATACATCAACTTTCGCAAATAGAACAACTTTAAAACCGAACATTAAATTAAAATGAAAAAGTGAAAGATGGACACTTAAAACTGGTGTCGAAAGACTTTCACCTTTCAATATAATAATGAGAAAAATATTCATGCATACCTTTTGATCTTCTTGTATGAACTATTACAACTCAGAGACTATAGCTTTTGCATTTTTTATTATGTTCATTGTTCATGGCGTACATGTGTACAAATGATGTCCATATGTACACAAAAGTTCGATATCCACATGTACAAGAGAATCATTGTCATTGTTTATAGCTAGTGTACTTTTGTTTCATTGTGATTGTACACGAGAATCATTGTCATTGGTTATAGATGTGAATCACTGTACACGAGAATCATTGTACACGAGAATCATTGTCATTGTTTAACCTCCTATCCACCTCTATCTCGTCCCTTAGATTACCTGTGGGAATCTAAAGATGAACATGAGGATGTAAATCAGAAAGGAAAATAGTGGCGGAAATGCCCTAGAACGGTGGCAAAAATACACAAGACGTCGGAGAACAATGGTTGAGAACTGATAACGGTGGTGGAGACGGTGGAGAACGGTGGAGGAGACACCGGAGAAAACACCAGCGAAGAGAGCAAAGTATCACGCGTGGAGGCGAGGGAAGCACATGACGTTGCTTGTATCTATGTTGTTGTCTACGTCGATGTTGCCAACGTCTCCTTTTCATGTATCTTCATCATCGTTTACATTTCTACTGTCATCTACGTCACTGTGGTGTCACGGTCGTCTACGTCACCGTTACCGTCGCCGTCGTGAATGGTGTCATAGCCTTCGTCGTCGTCTACGTCACCGTTGATGTCTTCTACGTTATCACTACACCACCATCATCGAAGATTTGACCGGAGAATATGTTATGATTGAGATGAAAGATGATAAAATCTGAGAAAATAAAGAGGTAAACATAAAGAATATGTGAAGATTGAGAAAGAAAATAAATGAAATTGTGTAGAAGATGCAATAAAACCGTTGATGTTAGATTGACAAAAAAAATCCAACGGTTAGTGTGTAATGGTAGATATATGTCATGTCACACTTTGTCTATTAAATCTGAGCTGTTAGATCGTGAAACATATACATCAATGGCTGTGATAACATCCCGCCTAATTTTGGTTTGTTTAGTTAAGGCATAACCAATTACAAACAAACTAGATAAGTTAAAACAAGTGGACTTTGTTAGAAAAAAATCTGCTAGGAGTATAAAGTCACCAATACTGATATAAGAAACTCAAGCGGAAACATTTATAAAATCACTAGTTATGCAGTGTGTGACTTAACAATTCATTTAACATCCATGGTATCATTTAATATCAAAAAAGGAAAACTCTGTTTGTGTCCATCAGGCGTTATTAACGAACAATCAAATTCGAATCAAGAATACATTTAAAATTTTTAAATATAACAAAAAATGCAAAGAAATCTAAACCCAACCAAAAAAGCGAATTCAAATGTACGATAATAATGTTCTAGAGTTTGCGTTGCCAACAAACGTTCCAGGCCAGAAGAGGTAAAAAAAAATTGAGAGAGAACCAAAGAACATAGAATTAACAAATTGAAAAGATATCATGCAAGAAAATAATAGGAGACGGACGCAAACGTTATTCTAAATGCGTTTACGCCAGAGAGATCCTTTGGAAGCAGCTAAGCACTTGACTCTTGGGAATACAAAGCCTGTCTTTGGAGGATTACCATCTACCAGAGTGTTCTCGTATATTTCTTTGCATTCTTGTACCACCTGCATCAATTTACACATAACCAATTTCAATTCACACTGTATTCTCTCTTTCCTATTCAAATCTCAGCACTGTGACATATATAATGTTTCTTAGACTGCTAAACATAACAAGTTCCTAAAAATAGTTTGGTGTTTACCTCTTTGGTGTCCTTCTTTGGTATGCCTTCACGAAGTCCAACAAGCTTCTCCACTACCTCGGCCTGACGATTTTGATTTATTATAAGAGTTTTATCATTTATGTATATATTGAGGAGAAATAATCTTTGCAAAATCAATGAGTAGACTGTGTTACAAAAAAAAATTTAAATGAGTAGACTTTGTTAATTTGATATTTAATTTACCGGGCAGTCAGGCTGGTGCTCAAGAATGTTCGAGTACACGAGTGTAAATGCATCTAGGCTCTCCGCAGATGCAAGTTCTCTCAGATCACTCATTATTCTGATTCTGCTCTCTACTTTCTGTAACATAATCCCAGTAGATATCGCAGGTTATGAAGTAGTACTAAATGAAATAAGATTATTAAGTGCTTAACCAACTTACAGATGCACTTATATACTCCCTAAAAAAATCCATGAGAACCTCCTCGTCCAGCCTCATCCGTTCAATAGTTTCCTCTTTGATGTAGTTTTTCTGGAATTACGGCACGTCAACTCCAAGGTTCAGTACGTATGCATACTGATGATACATGAATGGTAAATGCAGGAGAATAGATAGGGGGAACCTGTGTTAGGAGATGATCAACATAAACAACGACTGTTTCTTCCAGACAAGCTTCCACAAATCTTCTGAACGATCTTTCTTCCACATACCTGCATCACCGTTCACCACCAAGACCTCGTCAGATTTGTAGTGTTACAAGTTATATTACACAAAAGGGAACACGACAAACTTACATTTTCACATCTGTGAAATAATCACTAAAAGTTGCCACGAGAAACTCGGTAACCTGTCCCTCGGCCCAGTCTGTAAAGTAAACAGACAAGGTTAAGAACAAAACCACATGGACCAAAAGGCAAGAACACGTATCAAGTGTATATGTCATCTCGCTGAGAAATAAGATGTCCATATTGCTGTTTAGGAGGATGAAAGAGCATCATTTGAGAAACATATAGAAATAAGTCGAAAGCAGAAGCAAAAGTGACAATGAGATAACTAAGCCTTAACTGCCTCTAGTCTATTCACACATTAACAAATCTACAAAGATTAGTCCTGCAGGATGGAAGATACCTTTCTGGTAAAGCTTAACAAGTAATTCCTGAACTCCTGGATCCTCAAAGATAACACGAACGGTTTGATGCACTGCTTCCTGCGATCAAAAGACCAGATGGCAACATAAATGTTTTAACTTTGATGATTGTAAGGATCGGGTTTAACTTTTTCATCTCACAACCATCTGGGAAACTAAAAGGGCAGACAATACAAAGGCAAGAACTACATTTGGATAAATAAGAATCTTTGACATACCTTAGCCACCTCCAAGAAACCTTTGCAAGTGTCTTCAAAATTCACCTGACAGAAACAACACAGTTGAAAAGCAAAGCATTTTCTTAGCATGCAAACAAGGGTGCATGCGTATTTAGATGTGGAGTATGGAGGGACTGAGAGTGAGATGATGCAGTGGAATTTGACACTTCCGATCAAAAGAAAAAATTTGCTAGGAAGCTAAGATCAGAAAATGGCAGTGGGATTACCTGCTCCGCATAGTTCTGTGGAAGAGCTTCTAAAGTGCTATTACTCAATTCCATAGCAAGGTCATAGCAGCGAAGGTTGTTGTTTATCTGTAGGAAGTATTAACAAATATAGTTTCTTTATTGAGAATGAGAGAATGATAGTAGTGCCATTTAAAGAGTCATATGTTTTGACATACCATAGCGCAAAGAGGTTCCAGACCAATGTCAGAAGCAGGTTCTCCAACTCTCTGCTTTTCAGCTGCTTGGAAATCGATCATAACCTGAAGTAATCAACAATCTTAATCAAAACATAGAACATGCATACAGATGGAGAGGAAGCTTCTAGGGTTTGAGAATACTCTCCTCATTGCTTTATCAAAAGTTCTTTAGGATTTCGAAATACTTTTCCCGTGTATAAACTATAAAACTCGTTTAGAAATCACTTATATAAGCAACGACTAGATAAACACCAAATAATAGGATATAAACTTACCGGATAAAACTATCTAAGACATAATTATCTTAATATTAAATAACTAAGATAACTACGTAATAAATATAATAGTTAAAATATAGATCATATTTATCTTGAATATGAGCTGCATCATATACGTATGCTACAAAACCTGACTAGGAAAATGAATGATCTCCAATTATAACCCATTTCAGTTCATAATCAGACAGAGAAATTGGGAGGGAACCAAAATATGTATTTCCAAAACTCCTCTGACTTGCCTGAATGATAGCTAACGCAATCCTGTATAGCATAACATCGGTGCTATTATCTCTGACAATTTGCACTTGCTCTCCAAGTATTCTGAATAAATCTACAGCAGCCGGTGTGTATAATTTTCCTTCCTCTGTTTTCTTAGGTGGTTGCACCTTATCCGCCTCGAGGATATTCATGTACCATTTCTGCAATCAAAGAGGATTGACCGCTAAAGTTAAAGCAAAAAGAATTACTATAACTGTAAGCCACAAAAACCAGAAGGGGAGTTCAAACGTGCATGGCATTACCTTCGTTGTAGCTTGCATTCTTTCAACATATGCATTCATTAGAGGATCCATTGAACCACTCTCTGAACACACTTGAGCTAGTGAATCATCAACACCAAGCGCAATCAAGTTTTCTTGGTACTCTACCACCCAACCAGTAACCTAGCAAAATCCATAAGAGAAAGAGAATATACATCACTGCTCTATAGGATATTGGATGCACAGAGACAAGGTAAAACGAATATGGCATCATATTGATGAGCGCATTGTGTTAAGGCATGAATACAAACGTGAACAACTACTTATGTCAAATAATGGTGTTCCCTGTTAAATAACTCGCACTAGCTTGACAAGTCCTTGAATATCATGCATGGTTGGTTAAAAATGTCTTCATACTCGGCCATGAAATACAGAGTAAACACACCGAAACAAAAATATGCGAAGTCTGAATTACGATACAGCAATGCAAGAACACTACAAAGAATCAAGCTTTATACACCTTTAATATCTCTATATTTGTCAGATCGGTTGCCCTATCACTGAGCGATCTGAGCATGTGAATGAATCTCTCGGTATACAGATTCACCATAAGCTGAAATATCTCGTATCTGCCAACAGAAAAGAATTGCCAAGATGATAATTTTTACTTGGGAGAAATGGAATTAGATTTTAAGCTGTAGCCATTGTTCTAGAAGAAAAAAAGGAAGTTGATGTAGGAAAAAACCTCGGAGGAAAACAAGGAGCCACATAGTCATAAATATCGCCAAGTTCCTCTCCAATCTAGTTGTCAAACACAATAGCAAGAAAGTTAAAACCGCAGTTAACTTTAGAAAAAGATAATAGAAGAAAACGAGGTTGGCATCAATCATTATAAGTGGAAGATAATACAATTAAACTGGGGATTAACGTCTATGGAACAGAAACATCAGTATAGAATGGTGAGGTCTATGTGGAACCTTTGAAACAATACAAAACGTGCTAGACCATCGACTATATTCATTAAAAACCAAAAGAATAAGACTTTTAACTAATTCAGTCAACTAAAGGAGATCTGCTGAAAAGCCTAGTATAACCCAAAATTAGTTGAGTAACAAGTTAGTAAACTTCAGAAAGGAAAGGAAAAGGAGACAGTGATGAAGAAGAGTATGCAAGCAAGGGAATCAGTCTCACCATTCTAGCTTCCTCCAAAGCTGCTTTTAGATCTTCAAATACAAGCTGGTCAATAATTCAGGGTTAGAACGACTTCACAAAAAATAACCTTTTAGCTATGCCACCAGATGAAAAATCTCAAAAAGATAGTCCCACCGTCAAAAGCCTATCGAATCGATCTTCCACTGACTTTCGAATCTGTTCGTAACATTTGTCCTTGTAGCCTTTGCCTTGGACTTTTAACTTCTGTTGTGCAAGACCCTTCGACGAAGCTGACGTTGTAGTAGATTTCCTGGATTAAACACAACAAATATAAGACATGACACAAGTGATTATGGGATCTTCAACAAATTACCATTACTTTCCGGGTGACTAGATAAGTTCATAACTTATCTAAGTTATATGCACAGTGCAAAAGCGAAGGAGACTCTGAGACAACATATCAAGAAGAAAATAAATAAAAACTTATTAGACTAACTTGCCAGGCCTCCGAGGATTTGCTACAGATGCCATCGCACCTTCTCCCTCAGCCTCTGCTGCTTCTTCAGCAAGTTGTTCGTCAAGAATTTCTTGCATTTCAACAACCCTTTGAAAGAAGAGACCACTGTAAGTTAATACCAGCATCGGAGACATCATCCGATATATGGAGGACTTCAAATGCCAGCATAAAATTCACAATTGCAATGTGTGTTGAATGATTTTCGAAAGAGACAATTTGCTTGTCCAAAAATGGTTGTTACGGTAACACAATAGCTTTAATGAACTACTTTACCAATTTGAACTGATCTTAATACTATCACCGGAAAACTTTATACACAATCTTCATTGCTTATTAAAATAGATTTTCTTGCAAGTTGCAACAGACTTACTGAAAAGTAAAATTATTGGTATATATACTATAGACAAATAAGAAGAACGTCGTCGGTGGGGAATCATACCTCAAAGCACGAACCAGCGTTTGTGGACTGTAGAACAAAGAGATACATCGGTAACAAGAGTAAAATAGTTAATCATTACGTTTGAAATAAATCTAAAAATATGTAACATTTGATATCTTAGCAGAGTTATGAGCTACCAAATGGGTATTTAAGCCCTAAGATCTGGCTGGCAATATAACAAAGAGAACATGTCATTACATAAACTGTGTTTTCACAGATACATATGCCCATATCTAGCCATCGAATAATTGGTACAGTCCAACTATGTCTTCCTCATCTATTGACATTGCTTTCTTCCTTGATCTAACTTGTTATTAGCCTCATTCTTATTAAAGACCAGCAAGGATCATATACTAAAATGAGGCAGTAGAGCTTAAAAAAATTTAAGTTAAACAGAGAGGTCTTTAGCATAAGTATATATTTACTCAAAATACCTTTCTTTAGAAAGTTTGTGGAAGTTGGAAACATGACCCCAGAGAGTCTTCTCGAATGTTTCCCATGTTCTATCAACGTCTTCAAAATACTCCCTGAACCCATCAAAACAACTCTTCAGAAATTGGTGGGGCGTGATACTGTATAAGGAAAAGATAGTCCAGACTCCAGAGGCGGGACCAAATCATCATAGAAAACAACAGTTCCATATACTGCTTCATCTACTTAAGCATGGGGACCTAGTTTCCTTCACTTCCAGTCGTAATCATTGACTGGAATTGAATCTTTCAGGCCCGCTTCACCTAAGTAGGAAAGAAAAGTAAGGAAAAGGGTGGAGTAAATACAAACCTTAGTCGCCCAACCTCTTCTCCAGCAGCTGCCAAGGCAAATCTCCGTTTACCATCAAGTGCTGTTAGTCTCTATGGAGGACAAAAGGAATGTTATTCACTTTCGCAAAAAATGGGACGCAGTCAGAAATGCGTGGAATCCACAGGAAAAGAACTCATGCTACCTCGTAAGTGTTAACAATCTCTTTATCATCACTGAGAGAGTCCCTTGCGGCAGCAGCTTCAACAGAAATTGACATCATACCTTCTACATCCTAGAAAACAACAATGTGGTATAGAAACTAGAAAGCATTTAAATAACTGTGACGACCATGCAGAGCTACCTTTAGAGTCTTGTTAAGATTATTCCTGGCGTTACTCAGAAGCTTTATCTGGTCATGATTGTCAATCAAAGTTTGGCATTCCTGACAAAGCCTGTGGCACAAAAGAAAGTGACGTTAGAGGGGGACAATTGAAAACTCCGTTTCTCAAAATCTCTAGCATATAAACATACTTGTCTATAGAGATGAAGTTATCCCGCAGCTCATTGATGGTTTTCTCAGATGCGGAAAGCGCCTCAAGCCCAGCCTCAGCTTGCTCAACCTACAGTTTTGTCAAACAACAATTATACAACAAAAAAAAAAAAAGAATCAAAAGTAATATCAGATAAAAAAAAGCTTCACCTGCTCAGCAACCATGGTACTAAGCTGTGCATCATTCGCCTGAGGAATTCAAAATAAAATATCATGATGATTAGCACTCAGGAACCTAACGATTCAAACACAGCATCGCGCAGAGATAACTGATAATCGGTGGAATCTAAGCCAATTCAGTTCAAAGGAAGACGTCGAACCTGTTGACGAGCGATGTAATCGGCTTTGATTGAAGAAATAGATTGCAGAAGCTCGGGTAAGGGTAAGAGCTTGGCAACCTCACGTACAGCCGCTTCCTTGGCTTCCACACCGAGATCCTCGACCATCATCTTCGCTAGATTAGCTTATCTAACAACTCTCCAATCCTAATTTTGAAAGATCGTTGAGAACAATTGTGTTGAAGGGGGATCGGGTGGAAGAGGAGAGCAACTGCAAACGATTTTGAACGAGTCTCTCTCTCCACTCGCGCGGGTCTAATGGAACTTTCCGAAACGCTGAAATCCTCACCTTGACCGCTTCTGATTTATCCTTTTTTTTTTTATGCCCACTTATACGATGCATATGCTATATATATCGTATACTTTAATTAAAATCACCCTGACTTTAATCAAAGTAAACTAAATTTGGGGTGGTTCAATCCACAAAAATTTATGCGAATCCAACTGACCGAATTACCGATTTGTATAAACCGAAATCACATGCTTACTCATGATTCATGAACGACCATGGTGTTGGTTTTTATGTGTGTTTGCCCACCGGATCAGCGTTCACGTTTGGAAAAAAAAAGAGGCAAATCAGCAACAAGTGTGAAATATTCTGTTATTTGCTTGGTTTATTCATCCTCACAAGTTTAACATAATACAACTACGACATTTCCTTTTCTCATTAAGTTCGCTCATTTCGGTTAAAATTTTGAATATAGTTTGGGTTTCAAAGTTAGAAAAAGAAATGAACTAGCCGAACTGCTACTCAATTTTTTTAAAAAAATCTATCAAATTTAACCGAACTTGAACCAAAAACAATAAAATTCGATTATGTTCAGTTTGGTTTGGTCAATTTAGGTTGGCCTACCTCAAAGTGCTGGATTAGAATTTAGAACTCTCGGGGGTACTCTTGGCGTTGGTGTCTATCTGAATCTGTGCGCTGTGAGGAAAGGCTTTCAGGTCCCTTTTTGTTTACGGTTTAGAAAAGAGTCTTAGTCATGCAGCTACGTGTTTGTACTGAGTTTTTGGTTTTACTCTCAAACAATTGCCTCCTACCTCTACATATGTTTTCCAAGATGCAATTTCCAGAGAAGTTTCGCAATATAAACTTCCATGATCTGCTTGGTGACCGAGGAAACACTATGTACTAACAGAACACTCATACTTAAAGTAGTACTTGCTATACAATTTTATAGGCGGAAGGATATTAGAAAGAGCTCTACTTAAACTCGCAAATAATTACACCTTGAAAGATAGACACGTTTGATCAATGCTTCAACGAGAAATCAACTTGCATCTTTTTTTATTTCCCTTACTGGTAAGCTTTGGTGAAATAAAATGTTTAATCACTGAAGTTCTGACCAGTTGGCTACATGATATAACGTAAAAGCGAATGAAGGATGGTTTACTTAAAGCAAAAAAAAAAAAAAGGAGATAGAGAGAGAGGACACAGTTGTTCTGAGACTTTTTGACTTGTAACTTTCTCTTTTATATTATTGATGGCTTGATATTTTCTTCTATGACTATAAGACAAACTCAGCACAAATAAATGCTACACTAATAGTACAATCACCCACCAGTTCAGGTGAGAGAATCCTTCTTCTTTCTATGGTAATCTGTGTGCCAAAAACCTTTTCATCTCTGCAAGTTTAGTTTCAATCAAATCAAACCAACCAACCAACCTGTGGGACAGAAGAAAGAGGAACCGAATGAGAATTAGATCAAATATCACCGAGTAAAAAACAAGGCAGCTCTGGAAGAAAAACGAGATTCATGGCATATAAGACAACAACCTCAATGCTATGAATGCTGCGTCATGTTGTCTTGCTTGAGCGCTTGTTGCAGCTTTCTGACTTCTTGCTGTTGCTCTGGAGTCAGCAACCTTAGCTGTTCCGGTGTCAGGTTCATTACTTGCTGGAGCAACGTTGCCTGGACATCCGGGGAGATATGTGTCTGTAAAGAAAGATAATCAATCATTGGGGGAGTTTGTGAAGGATTTTGCTTATCCAATTAACTTTCCAAATGATGTGAACTGATTATACCTGATGCGCTCTCTCTTGTACTTGTACTGGATTTGGAAGCATTGAGTTAGACGCATGACCTTCACTGAATGAAGCAGTTCTCCTTTCATCCACTCTCATCATCTTCAATGGTCTGTTAATTGATTCATGAGGTCCCTCGTTTATCCTTTTGCCATAGTTTAGTGATACCATATGTCCACCTTGCTGTAAAGTATGTAAATACAAACGTTAACTTCATAGAAAATCTAAAAAACAAATAAGAGAAAGAAAGTAATGAAAAGGATCATATAGTCCACTAAACGTTCTTCATACTCACTAGATATACATTTGAACTTCGACTATTAACTTGAAAAGTAAAAAACAAACGTGAATCTCTTTCCCTTTGCAACTCATATTCCACTATCAATAAACTCTCCCTGTCAGATATGGTAACTAGAACAGAGCAGTCCTTTGGTGTAACACCGAATGTTGACATTTGAAAACTATGGTGCTAAACTATGTTAATAATTTTGAGCTAAATTTATATCTCAATAGTTTAATTCTCTGAAAAGATAAGATATTGTGGAAACTCACCTGCATAACAGAGTTTGTTAGTGGTGGCCGAGGTACTTGAGATGGCTGGATAGCATTATTTGGAACTGAAGTCTGAACACCATAACCCATGCTGATGGAAGTTGGAACCAATTGTTTTTGGCGTTGGAATGGAGCGGTTTCGCTGAGACCTTGAACTTGGGCATTCATAGAAGAAGGGCCTGGTTGGGCTACTAGTTGTGGAATCTGACTAAATGGTTGTTTAGAAGACTGTTGAACGGGAAACTGACTGTGGGGAGGTCGACTTAGCTGCTGTGACCTTTGTGCCAGTGGCGGTAATAGGTTCTGAGTAGATACTTGACCAGATAGTTGTGTGTCCTGAACTGAAGGCCCTGGCATAAGGTTTGGGGCCTGGACAATATTTGGCGTCTGCAACTGCACCATTCAAGAAGAGAAATAACCCTCTTAAGACAGAACAATATATACACAGAAGGAAAACGCACAAAATAAATACTCAGTGAGACAGAAACTTACAACTTGTGGACTCACAATCCCAAGCATTATCTGTGCCTACAACAGTGAACAAAGTATATGTTCACGAAACGGTGAAATAAGAAGTATTCTGTCAATAAGAATGGGTTAGTTAGTACCAGGAAAACAGCTTTTAGCAACTGAGGTCTTGAAACCAGCAACTGTCGAGCTTGTTCTTTGTTCTGCGTAGCCATTAACTGAGACCATTGAGAGAACACAATCACAATCAAACCACTAGTTTACAACGGTTCAACAACGCGTCAGTAAATATTTAAGACGAAACAACCCATGTTGATAGATTCACACCTTAATGGAAGATATAATTTCAGAGAGCTGACTTCTAGACATCTTGGCAAGATGAAGAGTCAGGGGATCACTAGCTGGAACCTGCAGCGTACTTTGTGTACCAACCTGGGGACCACCAAGCGCACTAGCCATAACAGATGCCGCTGATATAGCAAGGTTGATACCCACCGGCTGATGAAGATTCGAATCTACAGGCCCTCCAACCTGCTTTTGAGAATCTGACACAAAAGAAAGAAAATACAACAAGGATAAGTTATGTTTCTCTAAAGACAATCGTGGTCAGTAACTGAAACAAAACATACCAGTAGCAGCAGGTAGAGCAGGTCCTCCTTGACCCTAAAACCCAAAATTACAAAACTAGTTTAGTTATATAACTTATTTAGTTAAGACCGTTCAACATTTTAAGACCAATAGAGAGGAGTAGAACCTGATCTCGGGTTTTGTCGGTTCCTTTGTCATTCTCAGCAAAATCAACTCTTAATTGACGGCCATTGATTTCATAACTCTGAAGATTACGACGAGCACTCAGCGCTGTTTCTTCGTCCTTATACTCGCAAAAGCCGTAGCCTTTCGGTTTACCCGTTTCTCTATCGGTAACTAATCTGAATCAGGAAAAAAAAGGTGCGTTCTTTATCAAAACCCTCAAGCCAATTAATCCTAATTTGATGAATGACGTTACTACTGACCTAAAGGAGACAACGGGTCCAACCTCTCCACATATGTCTCTGAGTTGTTCCTCGGTAACGTCGTAAGGAATGTTCCCAACTAAAATCATACAATGAGAATAAAAAATTCAAGAACAGTGGTAAGGGAAGAAGATGTGAAAGGGGAGAGGGAGTACCGAAAACGCAGCGTCGTTGGGAAGAAGAAGCCATTGAATCAACAGAAGAAGAAGGTGAAGCTCAGCTTCATCTTCTACCTCCAAGATACGTGTGATTCGAATTCGAATTCGAATTCGAGCGAGTTCAATGTGAAAAATTCTCAGAGATCTTTTCGAATTCGTCGATGGGGGGTGTGTGTGACTTTTATGTTTTGCTCTCAGAATTAAAGACGAACGAAATTAATAACGTGAAGCGAATTTGTACCATCGAAGGATATTTATGTCAACTAAACAAAAATGGAAATTTTACTGAGCAAAGTAAATTTATATTGGCATGAATACTAAGCCATTTTCTTCGTCTTTATCCCCTTTAGGCCCATAATAAAGCCCAATCACTACAAAGTATTTTCCCCAGATACGAAACGGCGTCGTTTTAGAGAGTTTTTTTTTTTTTTTTTTCTTTAGATTAACAGAAAACCTTAACATCGGAACGGCGAATCGTCAGCCATGTCAATAGAAACGATGCCGGGAAACGCGGAGGAGAGAGATCCACAACAAGAGATTGAAGAGACCATTCCGTTGCTCGACGATTCTCAACAACCCGACGGTGAATCGAGGCCAAGGAACGCGGCGGCAAAGGTGCCGGAGGTGGAGATCCATCTATACCGGTGCGGAAAAGGTCCGGTCGACGTGTTCAAGTCGAATCTCGGCGGCTGGGAGCAGGATCAGCTCGAAGTCCGATCTATCCTTGAGAAATACGGATTGAAATCCATCTTCGCTTTCAACGTCGAGAAAGGCCGTGCCGTCCCGATCCGATTTAACCATAGGAATGGCCGGTCTGTACTTACTTACAGGGATGGTGCCGTCGTTTTCATCGACGGTGAACCTCAGGTAATAATTTATTTCCTTCCGATGGAGTCCTCTTGACTGTTGGAATCGATTTGTTTCGAGTTATTTTGGTTTAAATTACGATGGTCTCGGTTACTTTCGGTTAAATTCGGTTTTCAGTTTGTTCTGGTTTATGGTTCAAAATTTGGTTAGTTTAACTAGTTCGGTTCTTTGGTTAACTTTTTCTAAAACGAATCGATAACCGAATTTTTTAAAAGACTTACCGAATTGAACCGAATTATTTTTTAATACTTGCCGAATTTATAACCGAACCTGGACCAGAAACCAATTTTTTGGTTTGGGTCAAAATCCCGGTCCTAGTTATTTTGGTCAAGTAAAATCACACAAAGACAAATGTAGTCTGTAGAAACTAGAAAGGAAGCCACAGTACTCTCAATATCTTTTGATACTATTGTTATAAGAAGAAAAACGTATAAAAGTTGCAATATCCGTTGTCTTTTTCAGGATTCTCTGCTCAAACCCATTACAAGAATCGTGCTTGGAGTCGCGATTGTTATGCTGCTAATAACGTTTCTATTGAAAGACCCCCCAGCGTGGATCAAGAACAATATCTCCATGGGGAACTTTCCTCCGTGGGTGCTCGCGTGCATAGTAATAGTAATCACCCGAGCGAGGAAGAGGACCAGAGACTTCTTCAAGAAGTGTGGCTGGTGATATCACAGTCCCTAACATCTTGTCTCCTTGTAAATGTGCTGGAAATTGTAATCCGTCATCATGTAATATAGAGATTCTCTAATCTTAAACCCAACAAGTTCCCTTCCTTGGTAAACACTTGTTGTCTTTGTTAAGCCTTGAGGCGCCAAAAATTGCTTGCTTTCAGAACCAAGAGGGCAATCATTTTCTCCATTTGCATTTGTTGAACTTTATAGTTTTATGCATTTTCATGTGTATCCGAGTGGAAATAGATAATTTAATCTCTCGAAACCCAAAAGTTTGGTCAAAGTAACAAGCCTAGCCATGTTATATTTTCTTTTGTATTATTCCTGATGGAAAATCTTACAGTTGGAAAAAATAAAAATCTACAACCGGTCACTAGTTTTTTTTTTTTTTTTTTTTTTTTTCTCTTTCTTTTACTTCGCGTTGGCGATCTTCCCTTCGTGTTGGCGAAACTTTACTTTTTTCGCGTTGGCGAGTTTTTTGTGGTGTTAATCTCAACCATGTCAGAACTGATTATCATTCTTATCTTTTTCCGATTGGGTTGAGTTATATATATTCCAGTTCTTCTCCTTCTGCTTTATTAAGTTATCCCAGTTGATCGAAAGATTTTGTTCTTCTTTTTCGTTAGACATGCTTAGTCCTTGATTCAGAGGTGGTATCAAGCTTCGCCTTGGAGAATATGCTAAGTCTCTACGAATATCAAGTCCTGAGATTTGGATCATGCTTTGGAGATCTCAAGTTACAATCCAGAAGACTCGGAGCTACCACAAGGGTTAGTGTTCCGACGAGATTCGACTCTTGGATCTTTAAGCTTTTCCCGGTGCTCAGTTCTAACAATCGGAGAAGAAGATTTCGAGATCAACGGCGGTTGAAGGTTTGAAGAACATGCAAACAATCTCAAGCATGGCGGAGATGGAAGACATAAGGTTTCCCGGCGAGATGGTTCTGGAACCGATCTTTCCTCTACGACTAAGGAACGAAGCCACGATCGATCATGTGTTATACTTATCTAAAATAGTGGCTCCGAAATGGGCTTAATATTTTAATGAGTCACATTGTAATTATATGCCCATTGGGCTTTCGTTTTATAAACGAGAAGTTGACAAAAAAGAGGAGAGTTTCATTATACACGGCAGCATACATATATATATATATATTTTTTTTTTTTTGCTCAACAACGACTTTCATTAACCAAAGTGAATACGGAATTACAACCACACGATTTTAACCCGACATACAACGACGAGATCTAGTAACACCTAAGATTACTAAGATGAATCCTACGCTACCTAATCAGAGCGTCGTTGTATTTTTCACCACAATGAATCGAGTTCATCCCACATCAAGATGAACCGACTCTTAACCACTAAACTAGACCACTAAATTAGACCACGGTAACCGCAAACAACAATGAACCAAGTAGAACCAAAGCCTAATCTGAGTATCAATTCAAGCACAGACTAGTAATCTCTAATGATAAGCATTCAGCCCATGATCAATAGTACCAACACCAAGGCGCACATCAGATCAGTCCTGGACCACACCGGAGATCGTTGCCACGGTTCATAGCCAAAAACCGGTCATAAAGACCGGACTGAAAGTCGGACCTTGACGGCAGCTTCGGGTTTGGTGTATCTAATAGTGGCTTGAAGAAGTGCGGAGCTCGTGCCACCGGAGCGAAAAACCTCCAACCCCGGCGTTGGGATGCCAAGCTACGCCACACGTTTCCGACCAAGCCCACCACTCCGGTTGACAACTCCTTCATAGTGAAGCTCGACGCGCGTAATCCCCGAGAACCGGAGACCAAACTTCTGAACACCACCCTTCGTAAAATCTCCTCCAGCCAAACACCACCGCTCTGGGAAGTGGATCTATGGCAGATGAGGCGTCTCACCGTAGCCACGCGCCGCCGCCGTGAAGATTACTCGGAGATCTGAAAATGAGAAAACCAGATCCGGTTTTCTTCAGTCCTAAAAGCCGACTCCTCTCTTCACCGCCACACCTTGGGTCCCGCCGTCTCTCCACGAAGTCTCGGGAACCGCCTCCGTCGAACAAAAGTATCTTCGGAGTTTCTCGATCTCGCAGAGAAGATTGCATATCAACTAAGGGGAGACGAGAAGAAGAGGAGCAAAGAACAAAAAGAGGAAGGTTTAGAGATGGACGCCTCCGGCTACCGATCGAGCGGCGGCCGGAGCTAGGTTAGGGTTTTCTTAAACGAGCGTTAGAGAGAAGGGAGAGCGTAGGAGAGAACTTGATTTTGATTGTGTACCGGTCACTAGTTTATGTTATGCACAATTTTTTAAAAAGTTGGTAGACAATGATTAGGAAATATCTAAAATTATTTGACTTTATGTATGATTTTTTTCACACGAACTTTGTATTTTGAATGCTTATTAACCTTTTGAACAAATTGATAGAGTATATGGGTGAAAGTCAACATGTTTTTAACCAAATAATCTTCCCCAGAAAAAAAGTTATTAAGAAACTATTGAATGAATTCATCTACAAAAGTTGGTATGGATGTACAAACTGAAATAGCAAAAAAAATGTAAAACACAATTTGACTTGAATTTATCAGATAGTTCCAAGTACCATCAACATTGTAACAAATAAAAGTAAATAGTTGCCTGATACTTTTCACATGTTTTGGAATCATATCCACGTTGGATGTTAGAAAAAGTTATTAACTCACGTTGAAGAACTCATCACAGAGAGCATCTTCGATTTTTAAAACATAAACAATTGAACACAATATTATACGATTTAATTTTGACCTAATTTTTCTTATGTACTATCCTCTTCTATCTGTACTTTCCCGCATGTAAAGTGGTCAGGTCAAATCATAAGAAACGCAAAAGTAGAGGATATATGGTTAAATTGAATATCCACGTTACTCTTGTAGATGCACAATAAAAGGCGACAAAAAACAAAAGAAAGACGGACACGTGTCACCATGTTATACATTATTTGTTAAGTTATGGGCCCACAAAACTCGGTCAATCTGAAAAGACACATCAGTTCGAACTCAGATCCGTACGGACCGATTCGTTAGTTAGCGAATGTATAAATACACAACAGCACATCTACCACACTCTTATCGTTTCTCCGAAGTTATCAAAAAAGGAAAAAAATCAAAATCAAAACCAAAATATCAAATAAATAAAAATCTCGCAAAATATTCTCTGAAAGATTTAAAAGATCGCAAAACACACAAACTTAATCTCTCTCGCTGTCTTGCACACATACGAAACAAAAACCCTAAATATCAGAGCGGTATGGCGGCGGCGGTTGCATCTGGAATTGCCCCGACGACAGCGATGGTTGATCAAGTCATCCCTAATCAACCAGCGGTTACAGTTGCGTCTCCTCCTCACGCGACTCAGGTAGCTGCCGTTGCGGCTGCGGCGGCCGAAGTGTTACAAACGCACCCTAACTCGTCTCTCTATGTCGGAGATTTGGGCCAAACTGTCAACGAAGCACATCTGTTGGATCTCTTCAACCAAGTGGCTCCTGTCCAAACAGTTAGGGTTTGTCGCGACTTGACTCGTCGTTCACTTGGATACGCTTACGTCAACTTCGCTAATCCCGATGATGGTACTTTAACAACCCCAATTCTCAAATTAATTATTATTATTGCTACGCGGTATTTAGATTTAATAGAAGATTAGGTTTAATTGAGGATTGGTGCCTATAAGAATGTCTGGGGATCGAACTTTTTAAAAAAGAAAAATTATTTTTTTCGAATATTGATTATTGTGGTTTATTAAAAAAATATTATTATTGTAACAGCCATGCGAGCAATGGATATTCTCAACTACACTCCGATCAAAGACAGACCCATAAGGATCATGCGTTCGAACCGTGACCCGAGCACAAGACTTAGCGGAAAAGGCAATGTTTTCATCAAAAACCTGGACCTTACCATTGATAACAAAGCCTTGTACGACACCTTCTCGAGTTTCGGGACCATACTCTCATGCAAGGTAGCCATGGACGGTACGGGAAAGTCAAGAGGCTACGGCTTCGTTCAGTTCGAGAAGGAAGAAACCTCTCAAGCCGCTATCGACAAGTTGAACGGGATGCTTCTCAACGACAAGCAAGTCTTTGTGGGACCCTTTGTCCGTCGTCAGGACAGGACTCGCGAGAGCGGTGCTGTCCCGCGTTTCACAAATGTCTACGTGAAGAATCTGCCTAAGGAGATTACAGATGATGAGCTTAAGAAGACGTTTGGGAAGTACGGAGAGATCTCTAGTGCGGTTGTGGTGAAAGACGAGAGTGGGAACTCGAGGTGTTTCGGGTTTGTGAACTTCGAGAGCCCTGAGGCGGCTGCGGTTGCGGTTGAGAAGATGAATGGGATTAGTCTTGGTGAGGATGTGTTGTACGTTGGGAGGGCGCAGAAGAAGGCTGAGAGGGGTGAGGAGCTGAGGAGGAAGTATGAGCAAGAGAGGTTGGAGAAGTCGAACGGAACGAATTTGTATGTGAAGAATCTTGATGATGGTGTGAATGATGAGAAGCTTAAGGAGATGTTTGCTGAGTATGGTGATGTGACCTCAAGCAAGGTTTGGTTTCTTGATTTTAAAACACACGTCTTAAAGGTTACTGCATAGGTTGGAACTAAAATGTTTTGTTTGTAATCATTGTTAGGTTATGACGAACCCAGAAGGTTTGAGCAGAGGGTTTGGTTTTGTTGCGTACTCTAGTCCTGAAGAAGCTTTAAAAGCTGTAAGCTTGCAATCATTTTCACAATCTGTTTATATATTTATTTATATGTTTTTTAATTGTACCCATGTACATTTGAGATGATTATTTTTATATTTAGATGAATGAAATGAATGGGAAGATTATTGGAAGGAAGCCTCTTTACATTGCTTTTGCTCAACGCAAGGAAGAGAGGAGGACTCATCTTCAGGTTTCTTATCCCTCTGTCTCTTTGAACTGTATTACTTGTGTTTTGAAACTTGTTCTCTCACATCTTATTTATGTTTTATTCAGACTATGTTTTCTATGAGACCAAATGCACCAATGGGTGGGTTCCATCATCACCCAACAGGAGGGCCAGCTGCAGGGCCACACCATCAAATGTACATGGGCCAGAACGGTCAAGGTCTGGTGCCGTCACAGCCTATGGGGTACGGGTACCAACTTCAGTTCATGCCTGGGGTGCGTCCGGGTGCCGGCCCGGCTAACTTCATGATGCCTTACCCTCTCCAGAGGCCAAATCAACCTGGTCCTCGTTTTGGGTTCAGGCGTGGTGCTCCTAACATGCAGCACAACTTTCAGCAGCAACAACAAGTATGTAAACTTTAACCATATTATTTCTATGACTTTTAGCAAAATTGTTTGTTATTTTCAACTTGGTTTTTGTTATTTTGAAATGGCAGATGATGCAGCACAATGTAAACTCTGGAATGAGATACATGGGAGGTCCGGGTAACAGGATGAACGGAGTGGAAGCAGCTGCCCCACAAGGCATTGTGGATGCATCTGCAATCTCTCACAATGCTTCTCAAAACCCACAGAGGCCACCTCTCCTTCCCATTTCTAAGCTCACTTCTGCCTTGGCACTGGCTAGCCCTTCCAATCACTCGCAGGTTTGTGTCTCTAGTGTATATATCTCATCACATCTGAGCCTTGTATTAGATAAAATTTGTTGAAGATCTTGTTTTGATGATGATAGATTCTTGGAGAGCAGCTTTACCCACTTGTGGAAAAGCAGGAGCCAGTTCATGTGGCCAAAGTTACAGGGATGCTGCTAGAGATGGACCAAGCGGAGATCTTGCACCTTCTTGAGTCACCTGAAGCTCTTAAGGCCAAAGTGTCTATGGCTTTGGATGTCCTCAGACTCTCTGCTAATCCATCAGCTGTGTCATCCGTTGATGACCAGTTTGCTCCCTCCTCAACGGAGTGAAATGAGTATTTACCCATAAAAAAGACTAATGTTTCTTCTGGCTTTATTAGACAAAATGCTCTTTGAAAACTTTTAGGACGTCTTGAATCTTCCCGTTTGCAACTTTAGTTTACATTTGGTTTTCTTTTCTTTTAAGACTAGTTTATCTAATGATTGAACTCTTTGAACCTTCTCTAATTTCTTTTGCAATCTTTGTTCTTTAGTATTATGTTATATATTAGACTGCATATTATGAGTGACAAAATATCTCTAATTCATCACACGTGGATGGAAATGGGCATCTGCTAACTATGATTAACTGAAAACCGAATGTGCCTCATCATCTACATCTCCACTGACACATTTTTGATATCATTATGCTTGAAAGCATGTTTTCAATCAACTCGTGCTGCTGCTTACTGTTCACATTGTTCATCTACCAAGTAAACGACATATTTGTAAGTAGGCGTAGGAGCTCTTACTGTCACTAGAGTTATATGTTTTGTATCCTTCTTTCTCGTCGTTACTGCATCTGCACATTCAAACGACGTAAGGAACCGCTATTGTCGTTAAACAATAGTTAAAGCGGCTATATATGCAAACTACATCCGGCAAGTTTCTGGCCTAGAGATGTAGCTCAAAAAAAATGAAATCAAATCAGAGAAGTAGTAATAATGCAAGCATAAATCATGTTACATGCAAGAAAATCTGCCTCTTTGATGCTGCATCTGGAGAAGTAAGGCTACCCTCTATCTTCCATCTGTCTCCTCTAACTGACTGGGGATGATCAAGCAGCATTAGAATATTTGTTCAGCTTGGTGCTTTTGAACATGTAATTTGGCATCTCAGTCACAATCCTTAGTTCTGGAACTAAATTTGATCTACTGGTTTATCAAAATGCGAAACATACACTGTTGATCCCGCGCCATACATACACACAACTAGGGATGTTAAAACGGGCCTATTACCTATACAAGTTTCGGCCCGTGACCCGTTTATTTATAGATAAAAGCTTACGGGCTGACCTGTTAAAATCTGTTTATTAAACGGGCGTACCTACGAAATAAAAGGGTGCCTGTTTAGTTTTTTTTTCATTTAAAAATTTATGAAAATTGCGTCGTTTTTGTCGTATTGTTTTTGGTTTTAGATTCTCAGTGCCGTCAGTTCTTCTCCTCTAAATCTCTTGTCGATGAAACCCAGAAACATGATATGAAGTTATGAATCGAACATTCGAACTTGATAAACAAATCTTCTGATTTTGATTCTGGGTTGCAGCTGCTTTGGTTCCAATGCAACGATTTTGCTGTGAGCGCCTAACTCCTAAATACTTCAAGTGAATTTTTTTCAGTTGTGTAGAGATTTTGATTTGCATATGAGTAAGGTTTTCTTTTGATTCATAAGGTTTCTTCAGATGTAAAGAAAGAAACGAGAATCCACTTTTATATATATATACTAGATTTTATGCGCGAGAGTCTGTATTAAAAATTTAGTGTAGTTTTATAATAAACTTTAAAATAATTATTTAATTTTATATAATTTTCTGAAATATGATTTATCAATTTTATTATTTATGTTTATTTATAACTATACCCTTTAGCTATTTAGTTATTTGTATTTATAAATGTAGTAATTATGTTTATAAACATATTCACAATTTTGAAAAAATATAATTTGTATTTTAAAATATTATATAAATTGCATGATACATGTAAACTGTTAATATATTATAATATTTTATCATACATTCTACATATATTTTATTTCAATAACATAAACGATTGAATTATCTACATAATATCTTATTTTGCTTTGTAGTGAGAAAAACTTTACAATTAATGTGTGATTGTTATATATATGTGATACCATAATATTGAGATTTAAAATTTAATCACATTAAATATTTTGATGAATTTTAATTAATATTAAATAGCATTTGTAAGATAGTATAAAAGGTAAAGTAAATATAATGAATTTAACTAATGTTACGTAACATTTTATTTATTGAATTAATAATATTGAGAATCTAAAGTATTAAATTTATCTACTACTTGATCTAATTAATTATTTGTATTGTATTTAAGCTTGTATGATATTTAATATTTGTTTGTTTTGGATTTTACATTGAAGATTTTTAAGATCCTTTGAAAACTATTACATAATTTTAATAATTATTTTTTTTTCTAGTTGCTAAATGCTGATGATAAGATAGCAAAAATCTGAGACAGCATATTCATTGTAATCTTGAGATTTGTTTTCTAAATGCTCAAGATTTGTATGTTTTAGTTTGTTGATTATAATACTTAATCTTATAAACATTGTTCTTTAAATATTTTCTTCGACATAACCAACAGAGAGCATTTTGTTGGAATTATTTTACTTTTTTATATGTTATATCATCATTTAGTTTGCTTTAAGAACAATAATTTTTAAAAATCTTGTAAGTCACACCATGTTAGATTTATTTCAGTATAGCGTATTTGGTTGGTTTCTATGAAAATTTTGATTGTAATTGATTAAAATAATATTTTTCAAAACATAAGATAATAGTGTTGATTAATATTAAAAAAAAGGATAATTAAATTTGTTAATTTCTTTTGATTGATTAAAAATAATTTGAAACTCATAAATAATTTGTGGCTTGGATATTTCACTTTGTTCTCTTACTTAACATCTTTCAGAGATAGCGATGGTAAATTTTCAATCTTGTTTTTATATTGGAATTATTCGCTAGTATATCCTGTTATTTTTTGGTGTGATACATTTTTTGTTTATTGGGTTTTTTCTTCGGCTTGTATGATTTACTTTCCATCGCAGATGTTTTTTCGTTTTCGTTCACTGTTATTCTTCATTCACTCTAAACCCTATATTTCTTAATGTGTTCCTTGTTCATGAGGGTTATGCGATTCTTTTATTTGGATATTATTAAAGATTTATTTATTAGTTTGACTTATTTAATGTTGAATTTTATTTTGTATTGAAATAACCTGTTTTGGAAATTTTAACATTTTAAAAATAATAAACTATAATTATGATTTATCATATTTTGATTGATTGCTTATAATCCTGTGTATACGTTTAATGACTTATAGCCTCAATTTTTATATAGTAAATAAAATAATGATTTATCATATTTTAGTGTTTTAACACTAATATGTAAATATTCTCAGTGACTTATAGTCTCAACTTATATATTGTATATGCTATTTTGGATGATTTTCAATAGCATATAACCTAAATTTTGAAAATCATGAGTTAAATTTATTTACTTATAATTGTTTAAAAGTCTTGTATTTTATAAAGTAATTCTTATTTTGTATTCTATTTTAATGTTAAATTTCGAAAATATTATACACATATATCTGTATTATGTGAATTTATTTATAAAGTTTTACTTTTGTTAACTTACTTTGTTTGATATTGGTTTTTAAATGAAAATTGTTTTGAAATATTAATATTTTTAAAAATAAAAATAAAAATAGAATGATTTGTCATAATATAATTCGTTGTTTTAAATCATGTGCCTTTAGTACTTATAGCCTCAACGTTTTTAATAGCATCGCCTATACTTTTATATAATATAGATTTATGTTAAATTTCAAAATACTTAGTGTATATATATATCAGTCACTTCCATTTTAATTATTTATTTAGTAGTTTGTCTTTTTGATATTGAATTCCATTTTGGGTTCAAGTAATCAATTTGGGAAATTTAATCTTTTTTTGAAAATAGTAAACTAAAGTAATGATTTTTATATATTTTGATTGGTTTCTTATAATTCTATGTGTATATTCTCAATTGCTTTTTAGTTAAGTTCTTTTATAGTAAATAAAATGATGATTTATCATATTTTTGGTGTTCTAAAAATATTATGTGAACATTGTTAATTATTTATATCTTCAACTTACTATGCTATTTGTGAATATTTTCATTAGCATATATCTTCTCTTTATATTTTCAAACAACTATAACTATAAAAATATGATTAGAATATTTTCACAAATTTGAAAATAATGAGTTAAATTTATTCACTAATAATTTTCTGAAAGTCTTGCATATTTTAAATTAATTATTACTTTGTATTTATATTTTTATGTTAAATTTCAAAAAATATATTATATATTAAGTTAAATTTTTTTATAATTTATAATGTTCCACTTTTGTTAATTTAACTAATTTGATATTGGTTTCTGTTTTATTTTTAGATAAACAATTTTTGGACATATTAGCATTTTTAAAAAATAATAAATGAAAACGAATGATTTGTCCTATGGCTATGCATAACGATCTCAAAAGCAAACAAATACCAATACTGGGGGCACAAAACGGATAATAAGAAACATACCGCAGCCCCAGTTATATTATGAAGGATGAAATGAAAAAAATATGGTTCAAGTTTCATTCATACAAGACCGTAACACTGTAATATTTCATTTACAAGACCAGCTAAACCCAAAAAAAAAATTGTCTTTACAAATCTTTAAAGCGCTATATTTACTACTAGGAAGATGATGTCTCGTGCTCTTTCTTATTCAATCCCAAAACGACCCTGCAATCATAAAGGGGAAAAAAACAAAAAGAGTTAATCTCTCTCTCTCTAAATCAATCTCTTTTACTTAAGAAACGTGTGATTACCCTTAAGCGAAACGATACAAAGGAAAGAGGCGCTGGTTGACGCTAGTAAGAGTCTCCACAGTGTCAAGGGACATGTCGTAACCCACGTTGGCTCGTGCACTGAGATTCTGAATAAGCAACAAAGAAAAAACACAAAAGTTAATAATGAGAAAAAAAAAAAAAAAAACTCAACATACAAAGGCCACACTGACCTCTGACATCCAGCTCTTCATCGACTGATCAGCACGTATGGTCATGACGTTGGTCCACGAGTCCGTGAAGTGCGTAAGGAACGGTTCCAAGCATTCGCCAATCCACAAACAAGCTGATTGTGCAGTGATCACAGCAAGGCCTAAAGTAGCAATTTCAAGATTCTAATGTCAACTACAAACACTTATAAGATTCCTCCTCTAAGACGTGTTCCCTATTCCCAATAACACAAAGTTACAACCTTTATGTTCAAAACCTACACCTATCAACCAAAAAAGATCCTACGAAGCAAGAGTTAGCAGAAAAACCCAATCTCACCTCTTCCTCCAGGTCTACCATACTCGTCCTGCAATCAAACCAAACCCTAATAAGATGAATGAACCAATAAGTTAAGAAAGATTAAACGAAGAAGAAGAAGAATCTTTACGCAGGTCCCGATGAATGCCTCAAGAGGGGGGTTGTGTTCTTCCATCATCTTCCTAGTGACCCAAATCGTCATCACCATCCTGTTGCGAACACGTTCCCACGACAACTCACGAGCAAACCCATTCTCTTCGTCAATCTCTTCTTCTTTGATAAATTCCCCCCTCATGTCCGCCATATACCTCTCTGCAAACGCCTCTTCGGCTCTCCACGAAGCCCTTATCTGACGAGCTCTCGACGGATCCATGACGGTACAGGAAGGCGATCTTGATCGAGTCGGGAAGAGTGAGAGAGAGAGAGATGAGAGCGAAAGTGTTTTTTCGATTTTAATCTCTCCCCGCTTATGTATATATATATGATTAACAACCTTACTAAATAGAGACTAAATCATCCGAGAATTATACCGTTTTCTAATCATTTGATAGATTCCGGTTTGGTTTAAACCAATTACTAAACCTGACTTGCAAAAATAAACTAGCAAAACATTTCAATAAGATAAATAAAATTAAGAAAAATACAAAAAAATGAACCAAAATTCTCTCTTCTTTTTTTTTTCCTTTTGGGAAATTAACTTTTAGCATCCTTTATTTGATTAAAATAAATGTATTATGCTATCTATAAATTTCGGTTTGGTGTGCCCATCCAGAATTAATCTATGGTGATCCATCTTGGAAGCTGTTAATGTTTCTTGCTGTAGCACCAAATGCATTTTATCTAAGTCATTGTAGTGTGTGTTTCACATCAGTTTATTCAGAGGGTTTTCATGTTGAATCTTTTCTCTCTTTCCAGTATCAAACGATGTATCTTAAAATCCACTCAGAATTATAGTCACAGTTTTGATATTATAGGTAAAATAAGTATATATATATATTGATGATTTTGTATGGAAAGTGTATGTTTTAATTGATAACTAGATCTCGACGCGGTTGCGCGGGTGTTTTTGTTTATTTTTTATATAAACATTTTGTTTTCAATTCTAAATTAGTATATATTATAATATATATATATGTGTCTATCAATATTTAAAACATAATAAGTTTACGATATATTTTTTTATTGAATAGATTGTTTCAAACTTTCACATGTATTTGTATCTTCTTCTATATATATATATGTTCGGATTATTATTTCATTATTAAAATCGTAACTATATATATAAAAATTTGTAAAATATTATTTTATTGTTATATTCAAAGATATTGTAATATTTCACAAATTTAGAAAGTTTTTAAAAATTAAATTTTTCGTTTCGTAGATTTATATTATCGAGTAAAAAATTAAACATTTAGTTGGTTGTTTAATTTTTAAAATAAACTATATAGTTTTAAATTTGTTTTCATTGGTTTAAGGTAGTCAAGATTAATCATTGTTAGATAATATGATTTTTGTTATTTAAAAAAAAAATCTTTATACTTTTAAAAGTTAACATCAACAAATATTTTAATAATTAACATATAGGGGTATAGTATTACAATATTAAATTATATCTATTTAATTTATACTATCTATAAATCCAATAAATCATCTATTGTTTAAATCCAATTATTGATAACCCAATAAAATTTTATGGTAGGCCCAAAATTTAATTGATAAGATTAGAGATTAAATGTAACATGATTTTCTAGGAATATGTCTATTAGATTCATTTTTTAAAAAAAATCACACATGGATCAAAGTTGTGACTTCTGTTTTAATATATAAGATACAAAGCAAAAGAATATAACTATACTGAAAGTATATATTTTCTCTAGAATAATTTGGATCCTTTTCTTCTTGTCTTTAATCTCTCTTTATAAATGTATTTCAAATAAATCGTAACAGTAACAGTGTGATCTCCATCGATTATCATGTGTCTTTATTTAATGCTTTGACCTCCATTATATTGTGGTTTGGATACTTCAGCTCGGCATGGATCAACTGTTGAGTTCGGAATAGACCTTGAACTTCTATGAGTCTATTGTCCCTTTTCGGGTTTTAACAATATTGAATCAGATTTTCGATATCAAATGAAATGAAAACCGTCTCTAACAATAAATAGTTTTAGTAAATTATAAGTAGCTACAAATATTAACAACTAAAATATTAAAAGTTAATTTCTCTTAAAATCCACTCAGATTTATTGTTATATTATAAAGCAAGTAAACAAAAAAAAAACAATTAATCAACCATTTATGGTGCATTTCTGTTTTTAAAATTTAAACTATTGAAGTTAAAATATAAAAATGGTGATGTCCAAATGTAAATTAAAAAAATTTCTAACAAAAAATATTATAGTTAGAATTATTGTTTCTTCACATGAAAACTCCTGGTTAACACAAAACTGGAATTGCGTTGGTTAAAATCAATTAAATGTAGCTCGGTTTAGTAACTGGTTTGGTTCAAAGAAACAAAAATAAAATCAAGTTATGGTTTAGAAGAACCGGGTCGTTACAACTATATCGTGCTATAAGCCGGTTCAAATAAATAGTGATGTGTGCTGCTTAACTAAACTGGTACATGCTAATTGATGTTGCTTATATCAGCTATTGATGTTGCAAGAATATTTTGAAATGTAGAATATTTTACATCTTTATCAGATAATCAATCACACATGACCGGACTAATAACATTAACACTGTGTAAACAAGTGTTTCCATCAGTTGCCTATTCCATTTTGTTTTGGATCTCAGAAGTGTGTCAGACACAAGCAGTGTAATCAACAGAGACCGACACAATGAAATCGGTGTTGGTGGAGACTGAGATGGCTTGGACAGCATCTAAGTGGCCATGGAAGGTGTGGACGCAGTTCCCTAATAATCTGTCCCAAACGTTAACTGTACCATCGGCACAGCCTGTGGCTAAGTACTTGGAGGTTCCTATCCAGGTCATGCATGTCACACCTTCCTGTAGCCAAAAATATATAGAGAAGAACGGATTGTTGATATAATTCCAATCTCTGTTTTGTATTCTATAAGTTGAATGTTGCAGATCCTACGAGAGGTTTATACAGCGTGTTCGCAGATGAACCTAGGAGTTGAGTGTTGAAGTGTTGACATAAAGCAGAAGTAAGCTGCCAGATTTGAGAAGTAAGTTGCCAGACTTGAGAATTAAGCTGCCAGACTTGAGAATTATGCCAGAGACTTATAAGATTTTATAAAGCTTTTATAAGGCTTTATAAGGTTTTATAAGTCTTTATAAAGTTTTTATAAGTTCGAATTTTATTGAAGAGAAGAAAGAGAGAGAAGAAGACTGTTGAAGATATATTATTATATTGTGTACTAAGGCCACTTGCCTTTAAATACTTGTACCCAGATCCACAATTAAATTAAGAAAACTATTCTCTCATTCTCTCTCTTACATTTTGAGATCTACTTTCTCTCTCTATGTTCTTCATGTTTTTCATTCTTCATGTTTTTCATTCTTCATGTTTTTTCATTCTCTATAAATAAACTCTCAATAATTTTCTCATTCTAACATGGTATCAGAGCATTAAGCTCCTGAAACTCACAAAAGCTTCCGCAAATTTCTTTCTTTCTTTCTCAGATTATCTTCAAAATCTGTTGGATACATCCTTTTATCCACTGGTCCAAAGGTCTTTCAAAAGGGAAGAACCTCACCAGAACTCAAGATAGAGGAGTACCCTATTCTCTGGAACTCAAGAAAGCTTCAACCATATCAGGAAAAGCTTCTTCAAAGTCCAGTTTATCTCAAAATCAGTAGGAACAATCTATTGTCCACTGGTCCATATCTCTCCATGAGGGAGAACTCCAACATGGTGTTGTTTCCAGAGTACAAGAAGGCTAAGGAACAACATAAGAACCACAATATGCCAAAAAAGTGACTTGAATCAAGCCAGGAATGTAATCAAAGAGTTTGAGCATCCATCGATTCAAGGTCGAACCATGTATTCATCTGTCATTGGTGGTTCAAATGAAGAAGGAACATGGAGAAGTACTGATAGTGCAGCCAACACTGATGGTCCAGCAACCATGAGTGAC
>NC_027753.1:28745792-28746140 GCF_000695525.1 Brassica oleracea var. oleracea
ACACCCTCTTCACATTAACTAGTAAGCAAGGTATTGTGGTCATCTTAGTCTATGTGGATGACATTATCATCACTGGTAGCAACAAGGAAGGTATTCTCTCAACTAAAACATTTTTAAAAATGCCTTTGATATCAAGGACTTGGGAGAGTTGAAGTATTTTCTTGGGATTGAGATCTTCCGCTCTAAAGAGGGGTTATTCTTATCTCAAAGGAAGTACACACTTGATATTTTAAAGGAGGCATGAAACCTTGGGATTAAAAAGGCCAAGACTCCATTAGAAGAAGGATACAAGGTGCTGAGAGAGGGGGAGTATGGGTCTACACCATTTGGAGATATCAAGAAGTATAG
>NC_027753.1:28746868-28751416 GCF_000695525.1 Brassica oleracea var. oleracea
TTATTGTCCATTCCACCTGTTGCAGCCATAGGGACAGTTGCGAAGCTTGGTGAAAACTTCACGAATTCAACTGACTCTGTATGAGAAGTCAGAGAGCTCACAATCTGCTTGGTGAAAACTTCACGAATTCAACTGACTCTGTATGAGAAGTCAGAGAGCTCACAATCTGCTTGGTGAAAACTTCACGAATTCAACTGACTCTGTATGAGAAGTCAGAGAGCTCACAATCTGCTTGGTGAAAACTTCACGAATTCAACTGACTCTGTATGAGAAGTCAGAGAGCTCACAATCTGCTTGGTGAAAACTTCACGAATTCAACTGACTCTGTATGAGAAGTCAGAGAGCTCACAATCTGCTTGGTGAAAACTTCACGAATTCAACTGACTCTGTTTTGAAGCACAACATGTAGTAAAGACATACGCAGAACATTTGACAATTGAGATGATACAGATCATAAACCAATAAAACAAACCTTTCCAGTGAACAGAACCGTCTTTTGACCCACTGATAGTGAGACTGGTGTTTGAGTTAATGTCCTACAGGAAACCAAATGTTAGCATTCTACAGCAACATGTTAAACCGTCAGACAGACAGACAAGGATTACATAACAATCCCTTATAGCTATATAGGTAGAGAAGTTTTATATAGATTACCGTCAGGAGTGAAGTCATCGCAAGTGACACTCTGATTGTGACCAGAAAACATATTAAGGTATATCAGCATTCCACATCCACATAGAACAATCTTCTGATCCAGCCAACACTACGTGTCCTCTCGGATACAATGAAGAACTCAGTCAAGAAGATCGTGGATAAAATATGCTTAAATCATTTTTAGTAAATAAAATAAATTTAAATTATCATTTTATTTTTATTTTTGCAAATGAGAATTAATTAATTATTTATACATAAATAAATTTATTATTTAAATTTTAAGTTAATAATATGTTAATATAAAATATTGTTTTGGGTGTTTAATTTGGTATTAAAATTAGAGACAAAAAATAAAATAGAACGTAAAAATGAATTATGTGTTACTTTTCTTTGTTTCACTAATTGTTTTTGTTAATTTATTAAATTTTTCAGGTTATACTTTTGTTTTGTAACAGGGTTAGAATTTTACTAAAGCACAAGTCACTCGACCAATAAAATTTTGACACATAGAATATGTTTAACAATCTAAATAAAATATAAATGCTGAAAAAAAGTTTTACAGAAAAATGCAAATGCTGATTACGTTTAGTGATTTCTATTTATTTTTCATTTTAAAATAAAAATTTAGATAAGTCCCTTATATTTCTCACACTACCATGAATCATGATCACACGATTTAAAAAGTTCTAGTTACCATTCCTATAGAAGGGAGTTGACTCACGATGCTATAAATTCGTCTATATCTGCATTCAATGTAATTTTCTAATTTCTTTCCAGTGGCTCCATTGACTCTTTTTGTGAAAGAGTGATGAAATTATAATTTCCAACCAAACACAAACATATCGATATGGCTTATGACGATATTTTATAACAAAAGTGCTTTTCAGTGATTGAGAATAAAACACAATTTTTTTGGTGAAGCTTAGGTGTGAAGTTGGCAGATGAAGATGAAATCCAGGTTGGTGAGACTAAATACTCTCAAACCTTTCAATACTCAAACTGAATTTGCATCATGTTGATTTTTTTCATGAATCTTTACCTCTAACCTACTTGCATAATATTTATCCTTTTAAAGTAATACTTGATCAATATCATTTTTAAAAATAAACTAAATTAATTTTCGATCTGCTAAGAGATGATTATTGATGTTTGCTAAGAAATGATTATTGATGTGGAGATGATATTTCGAGGAAGGAAAATAAGAAGCTCAATTTAAAGACGATTCACAATTCACAAGCAAAAAGAAAAAAGAAAAAGTGTGGTGATAACTAGAAACGAGGACTTATATTTTCTCTCGAGATCAAAGCAAACCTCAGATTGTTTTTTTTTTTTAATATGTTTTATAATATTATAAAGATATTATGTCTATGGGTTTGATTCCCTTGGCCACCTATAGAGGCTTTAAGTGGCAAGAAAACTTAGATTTCTACTATTATCTTGATGATTAGTCTTTGGGCCTAGAAAATTTCTAGGATCACTCTAAGATTTTATAAAAAAAAAATATTTAATTTCAAAAAAAATAATATATATATATATATATATATATTATGTGTGTTTGCTTTTGATACACTTTTGTTTTCATTTTTCTTACCAATTTTTGTAGATTTAATCATAAATAAAAACTTTGAAATAAATATACCATTGGAGAGAAAAAAAGAGAGAGGAGTACTAAGAGAAAAAAAAATACGCATGATAAGAACTAAGAAGTGAGAACGTAACCCTTTTTCAAAAAAAGAAGCAAGAACGTAAAGATTACAAGAAATACTGACGTCAATTATCTAGAAAAGTAACGTCAATGTTTTAGTTGAGATGCTTTACCTGAATTTTCATATCTAATAACTTTTTATTGTTTTGGAAAAGAAAAATAAATATTTTATATTCATCTTCTTTGTTTGATATTGAGGTTGCCTGTACGGAGTACGGGAGATAATACTAGTAAGAATTAAGTCTCATAATCGTGGGTCCCGCTCTGTTTGACTCTTGCGGAAAGGATGCGGATTGAGCAAATTTAAAAAAAGATTGATTCATCCGTTCGAATTATGACTATTTTATATGAGGCGGATGTCGATGGGTAGATTTTGAATCATGGATATACGCCAACCCACAGAACTAAAAAAAAAAGTAACGAATTTTCTTTAAAGAATATTTAAAAGATATAAAATAATATAAAATTTTATTTAATAAATATATTTTTTATATTATTTTAGAAAGGAAAAAAATTTCCTAGCTACACAAACTATTGGGTAATGTATCCAAAACCATATAAAGTAGGGGTGGGCGTTCTAGTACCCATTTCGGTTCGGGTCCATTCGGATTTCAGATTTTCGGGGTCAAAGATTTTAACCCCATTCAAGTATTTCTAAATTTTGGTTTGGGTTCGGTTTGGTTCTTCGCGGTTCGGTTCGGGATTCGGATAACCTATTTAAATTATTTTTAAATTTTTAAAATTCATTATATATTTCAAAATTCCCCAAAATCTATAAACAAAATATATATTACATATAAATTTGAATAACGTATGTCAAAATACTTAAACTTAACATAAAAATTAGTTTAGTTTGAATATTTGGATAGATAGTCAATAGATTGTGTAAATATTTTTTTTGTGTTTTGAGTATACTTTAGCTATTTTAAACATTTGCTTTTGATTATTTGTATATATTTTCAAGTATTTTGGACAACTTAAAAGTATTTGATATAGTTTGGATGTTTTTAATATTTCGGTTCGGATCGGGTTCGGTTTCGGCTCTATAAATACCAAAATTTTGAACCCGTTCAAATATTTAATAAATTTCTGTTCGGGTTCGGTATTACTTTTTTGGATCGGATTCGGTTTTGTTTTTCGGATCCGGATTTTTTGTCCAACCCTAATACAAAGTATTTAAATATGTACCGAACAACATCAACTCGCTAAAATATGTCAAATTCATCATCGGGGGTGTAATTAGATCTAATCAAAAGTTCTTGGGGTTCAATCGAATTGTTGAAATGTTTAACCGGTTTAAACCTTAAACCCAAAACCAAATCCGATGATTAAAATTTATCGGACCTTATCCTATCTAATTAGCCATTTTCGTACTCTCTTTCAACCAGAAGTTAGCCAAACAAATCCAAAGTTCATTTGAAAAACATTCTTCTTCCTTTGTTATTCTTCTTGAATAAGTGAATCTGGAAAAACAACTAAGGCCAAAGGCATCAAGTTCATCAAAAAACGTATTCAAAGATTTTATTTTTGAATTCTTACTTGTATTTAAGCTTCTTTATTCACCAAGTATTCGAGATATTTCATTTCTCTATTATCTTTCATGTTCTACTTCTTATTCATTTCTCTAACGTGCGCGTTGAAGGTCAATCGCAAGATAGAGATCAAGATCTTTCTTTCCCGGTGATCGAGAAGATTTCTCTCATGGATTCAGCTTCGGTCTTCGGTCTTCATGGAACGGCTTCCTCTGTTTTGCGCGTACTCTCCTGACCACCGGATCTGCTTCCTCTGTTAGGATTGGAAAAGGAAGCGTCTTCAGTTGTCCGTAACGCAACATTAACTTCTGATGCTTTGTTTCTCAAAAAAGAAAACTTATGATGCTTTGGGTTCTCGAGATGGTGGCACTTATTTAGCTTCATGGTTCTCAATATTCCAAAGGTGATTCTGATTTCTGAGTTGGGTATTCACTGCTTCACTTACGTTTGTGATTGTTTGTTCTCTTTGCTCTGTTTTATTTTCGTTTTTATCTTCATTATGTTTCACCGCTATGTATTTATTGTAAATGATGTTCCATGTGGGAAGGTGAAATGAAAAAAAGAAAAAAAAAAGAAGAAAAACAGAGGAAGTCCAATGTGAACAGAGAACTTGCGAATCTTCCTTGGATAGATTGTTTGGTTAACTTCTGGTTCAAA
>NC_027753.1:28751782-28765899 GCF_000695525.1 Brassica oleracea var. oleracea
GGGGGGGCTTGGTCTCGGAAGACTAGAGGATTTCGATCTGGTTTTTAGACTTAAGAGGTTATGGAACTTCTTCTCTAACTCTGGTTCTCTTTGGGTGGCTTGGATTTCCTCTAACCGGTTTAATGGCAAAAACTATTGGCTGGTTAATGACTCTCAACGTTTCTCTGCAACCATCCGTGGTATGCTGCAGCTAAAGCATCTACTGCCTCAATTCCTTAGATGCACAGTTGGAGATGGTCGTAATGCATCTTTCTGGTTTGATTACTGGACAGAATTCGGCCCCTTGTTTGAGATGTTTGGACCGACTGGTACTAGACAGTTAAGGATTCCGCTTGAGGCGTCAGTGCCATGGCAGTGATGAATGGAGGATGGTTCTTCCCACCAGCCAGGTCTGATAATGCTGTTACTCTCCAGGTAGTTCTCTCTGCGACCAGAGTGCCTTCTCCACCCCACGGGGATGATGTTTATTGTTGGAGAGGAAACACTGGTGGCTTTGTTTCTCAGTTCTCCTCTAAGGTAACTTGGGAGAGGTTGCGTGAACCATCACCTATAGTTTCATGGCACGATGTTGTCTGGTTCAAAGAGGAAATTCCCCGCTGCTCTTTTGTTACTTGGATGTCAATGCTTGATCGATTGCCAACAAGAGACTGCTTACTATCTTGGGGAATGGTGGTTCCAAACTCCTGCGTCCTGTGTGCTTCTGGTACTGAATCACACCAGCACCTCTTCTTTGATTGTTCCTTTTCTACAGCGATCTGGTCGAGGTTTTGTGGCAGATTTATCCCCAGTCCACCTAGGGATCTTCATGCAGCAGTTAGGTTATGCTGTTCGTACCAGGGCTTGTATGCTGACCAAATTAAGCTTATTATGAAGCTCTTACTGCAGGTGCTTGTGTACAGCCTCTGGCGTGAGCGTAACGCTCGGATCTTCCGGAATGTATATCTCCCAGCAGCATCCTTCTTCAGGCAGGTTGACCGCTCCATTCGTGACAGGCTCCTTTCTCTTCCCAGGCACCCGAGTCAGGCCCACTCTCTTCTTGGGTTATATTTCTGGTTTATAGATCCTTATAGTTAAGTTGTAAGATCCGATCTACTCTCTCTTTATTTATGGTCCTTGTAATAAGTTGTTTTGCAACAATGTAAAACTCAAAAATGGTATGAATTTTAACATTTACACCCAAAAAAAATGTGCGCATGAAAATGGTTGGTCAATTTAATAACTGGTAAAACTTTCAACAATTCGATTCAACCCCAAGAACTTTTGAATAGATCTAACTACACCCCCAATGATGAATTTGACATATTTTAGCAAGTTAATGTCGTTCGGTATACATTTGAATACTTTGTATGGTTTTGGATACATTATCCAATAGTTCGTTTAGCTAGGAAACTTTTTTCCTTTTAGAAAAATCCAACATGCAAAACCAAGAAAGTGTGTGTTCGATATGTTGTTTCTTTTGGGTCGCATTTTTGAGCTCGTTGGCTCTCAAGATCATATCTATGATTGACACATGGATTGTTTTTCTTGTCTTGTAGGAGCATAAAGCTTCTTTTGATTCACCACTCCTAAATTTATGAATCTTTGTGTGTAGGAGTGTTATTATCACATTAGTGCATGCTTTAAAAGTTTCAGTTTAACTGAGCTTATATGTACAATGCGATCTGCATTAGTGGCTTTCTTCAGCGAACTTTAATATATGCATTAACACAATATGGGATAGATTAAGTATTATTAGTCATCCGAACCAATTATTTCTTCGAACACGGATCTTAGAAACATTTTTTTTTAACAATGAAGTTTTTTCGATGGAGATCAAGACAAGCTTCCACAAATCTTCTGAACGATCTTTCTTCGACGTACCTGCATCACCATTCACCACCAATGCTTCAGCAGAGTTGTAGTGCTACAAGTTAAGTTACACAAAAGGGAACACGACAGACTTACATTTTCACATCTGTGAAATAATCACTAAAAGTTGCCACGAGAAACTCGATAACCTGTCCCTCGGCCCAGTCTGTAAAGTAAACAGCCAAGGTTAAGAGTAAAACCAAAAGCCAAGATGTCTATATTGCTGTTTTAGGAGTAAAGAAGGATGAAAGAGCGTCATTGATTCTTAAATGATTTGTGTTATAAATAACAGATTTATAACATTGAAACATATAGAAATAAGTGGAACAAAGCTACAAAGATTAGTCTTCTGTATTCTAACATGTAAACTCAAAACCCGACAACTTACTGGGTGTGGAGACTGGTGGAGGAGAGAACGGGGGAGATCCAGGACATGGGTGACTTGTAACAGGTCCACAGAGGTCTAAGTTATAAGCAAAACTGCATAAGCGAAATGAGAGTTTCAATTGCCAATACGGTTAACAACACATAACTGATGTAACCAGTAAACGATAGGGAAAAAAACCTTATGGATGTGAAGAGTGAGAAGGAGCCACTGTCAGGAACCGAACCAGAGAATTGGTTATTATACTGTTCAGACACAGTATCATTCAGAGATAACTGATACTCGGTGCAATCCAGGACATGGGTGACTTGTAACAGGTCCACAGAGGTCTAAGTTATTAGCAAAACTGCACAAAGAAATAAGAATTTCAAATGCCAATACGTTTACCACATTAACTGATATAACCAGTAAAAGAGAGGAATATAACCTTATGGATGTGCAGAGTGAGGAAGAGCCATTGTCAGGAACCGAACCAGAGAGTTGGTTATTAGATAGATCTCTGCGTTGTAAAATCAGAATTATAAACATTAACTCATACAAACCAACTGAGGAAGGCAGACATAAATGAGAAGACTCACAATACTTGAAGGGTATTGATATTGGTCTGTGATATGGGAATAGAGCCAGTGAGAGTGTTGTTGTTAAGCCGCCTATTCTTGCATGAAAATTTTCAGCAAAGAGTTAGAAACTGGGACTACACCAAAGATTAAACAATACTGTGACTGAGCAAGTAAAGCAACTGTACTCACAGAAACCTAAGTTTTAAAAGTTTTCCCAAATGGGACCGGTGAAGCTGTTTAAGTAAAGATCCAAGCTCACTAAGTTTGCCAGGTTTCTAAGATTACTAGGAATGAGACCAGTTATGTTGTTACTGTAAAGCTCACTGTAAGAAAGTAAAGAAACTTTATAAGAAGATTTAAACGACAATATTGGATTTGTTTTGTTAAATAACAAGGTGTATAAGTTCTGGAACTCACAGATACTGCAAATTCTTGAGCACACAAAGCTCTGGAACTAAATGGCCAGACAACTCTGCATTCCCCAAATCACTGAAAATAAATAACAATCTCAGAACACAAATTGACAAGATTCAAAGTGAAATGAGAGGGAGTTAGTAAGTAGGAAACTTTACACTCTTATGACGCTGTTCTTGTTGTTATCCATATCATATTTTTGAATACATCATGTTATCATTTAAAAAAAAAAAAAAAAAAATTACGGTGAATACATTTAAATCGATCACTTGGTAAATAAAGTTTATGATAACTCCGAGTAATCAATCATTAGGATAACTTAGCAAGTGACGTGGAACCACGTGCAAGGATTGACGCTATTCCACAACCTCGGCCTGAGGATTGATTTATTATAAAGAGTTTATGTATAAATTGAAAAGAAACAAATCTTTGTTAATTTGATATTTGTTTACCGGGCAGTCAGGCTGGTGCTCAAGAATGTTCGAGTACACGAGTGTAAATGCATCTAGACTCTCCGCAGATGCAAGTTCTCTCAGATCACTCATTATTCTGATTCTGCTCTCCACTTTCTGTAACACAATCCCAGTAGATACCGCAGCTGGTTATGAAGCAGTACTAAATGAAATAGATTATTAAAGTGCTTAACCAACTTACAGATGCACTTATATACTGGAATTATAACCCATGAGAACCTCCTCGTCCAGCCTCATCCGTTCAATAGTTTCCTCTTTGATGTAGTTTTTCTGGAATTACAACCCCAGGTTTAGTACGTGTGCATACTGATGATACATGAATGGTAGATGCTGGAGAATAGATGGGGAATAACCTGTGTTAGGAGATGATTAACATAAACAACGACTGTTTCTTCCAGACAAGCTTCCACAAATCTTCTGAACGATCTTTCTTCGACGTACCTGCATCACCATTCACCACCAATGCTTCAGCAGAGTTGTAGTGCTACAAGTTAAGTTACACAAAAGGGAACACGACAGACTTACATTTTCACATCTGTGAAATAATCACTAAAAGTTGCCACGAGAAACTCGATAACCTGTCCCTCGGCCCAGTCTGTAAAGTAAACAGCCAAGGTTAAGAGTAAAACCAAAAGCCAAGATGTCTATATTGCTGTTTTAGGAGTAAAGAAGGATGAAAGAGCGTCATTGATTCTTAAATGATTTGTGTTATAAATAACAGATTTATAACATTGAAACATATAGAAATAAGTGGAACAAAGCTACAAAGATTAGTCCTGCAGAATGGAAGTACCTTTCTGGTAAAGCTTAACAAGTAATTCCTGAACACCTGGATCCTCAAAGATAACGCGAACCGTTTGATGCACTGCTTCCTGCATCAAAAGACCATATGGCAGCTTATGTAAAATCCAACATAAATGTTTTAACTTTGAAGATTGTTTAATTTTTCATCGCAGCAGCTATCTGGGAAACTACAAGGCCAGACAATACAAAGACAAGAATTAAGTACATTAAGATAAACAAGAATCTTTGACGTACCTTAGCCACCTCCAAGAAACTTTACAAGTGTCTTCAAAATTCACCTGACAGAAACACCATAGTTGAAAAAAGTAAATCGTTTTCTTAGCATGCAAACAAGGGTGCATGAGTATTTAGATGAGGAGTATGGGGGGGCAGAGAGTGAACATGATGCAGTGGAATTTTGACACTTCCGATGAAAAGAAAAAATTGCTAGGAAACTAAGATCAGAAAATGGCAGTGGGATTACCTGCTCCGCATAGTTCTGTGGAAGTGCTTCTAAGGTGCTATTACTCAACTCCATGGCAAGATTATAGCAGCGAAGGTTGTTGTTTATCTATAGGAAGTATTAACAAATATAATTATTTATTGAAGATGAGAGAATGATGATAGTGCCATCTAAAGAGTCATATGTTTTGTCATACCATAGCGCAAAGAGGTTCCAGACCAATGTCAGAAGCAGGTTCTCCAACTCTCTGCTTTTCAGCTGCTTGGAAGTCGATCATAACCTGAAATAATCAACAATCTTAATCAAAACATAGAACATGCATACTGATGGAGTGGAAAATGAATAAGTATGCTACAAAACCTGAGAAGGAAAATGAATGATCTCCAACTATAACCCAATTCAGTTCATAGCCAAACAAAGAAATTGGGGGTTGGGGGGATCGAAATATGTATTTTCCAACTCCTATGACTTGCTGAATGATAGCTAACGCAATCCTGTATAGCATAACGTCGGTGCTATTATCTCTGACAATTTGCACTTGCTCTCCAAGTATTCTGAATAAATCTACAGCAGCCGGTGTGTATAATTTTCCTTCCTCTGTTTTCTTAGGTGGTTGCACCTTATCTGCCTCAAGGATATTCATGTACCATTTCTGCAATCAAAGAGGATTGACAGCTAAAGTTAAAGCAAAAAGAATAAGCCACAAAAACCAGAAGGGGAGGTCAAACGTGCATGGCATTACCTTCGTCGTAGCTTGCATTCGTTCAACATATGCATTCATGAACCACTCTCTGAACACACTTGAGCTAGTGAATCATCAACACCAAGCGCAATCAAGTTTTCTTGGTACTCTACTACCCAACCAGTAACCTAGCAAGATTCATAAGAGAAAGAGAATAAATATATCACTCTCTAGATATTAGATGCACAGAGACAAGGTAAAACGAATAAGGCATATTGATGAGGCGCATTGTGTCACAGCATGAATACAAAGGTGAACAGTTACTTATGTGGCAGCCACAAAATACTACAACCTTTAACTCGCACTAGCTTGACAAGTGCTTGAATATCATGCATGGTTGGTTACAAATGTCCTTCATACTCGGCCAGGAAACACAGAGTCAACACAGACTTTGTATGAGAAGTCAGAGAGCTCAGAACCTGTTTGGTATATGGTTATGCAAAAGGTTAGAAGCACAACATGTAGTAAAGACATACGCAGAACATTTGACAATTGAGATGATACAGATCATAAACCAATAAAACAAACCTTTCCAGTGACTATATTCACAATGTGAACAGAACCGTCTTTTGACCCACTGATAGTGAGACTGGTGTTTGAGTTAATGTCCAAGCAAATCAACCCTTCCGTATGATATGGATGGCCTACAGGAAACCAAATGTTAGCATTCCACAGCAACATGTAAATGGATAGAGGGAGTGACTTTGACTTGCCTTTAACCACATGAATGCTTTCACAAGTCTTTGGGTTCCATACTATCAAACTTGCATCACCAGAGCCAGTACAGATTAGTTTACCTACAGTACCCCAACACAGACAAACAAATTGACTTACAAAACAATCCCTTATAGCTATATAGGCAGAGAAGTTTTATATAGATTACCGTCAGGAGTGAAGTCACCGCAAGTGACACTTTGATTGTGACCAGCAAACATATTAAGATAGGCTTCTTTATCAGCATTCCACATCCACATAGAACAATCTTCTGATCCAGCCAACACTATGTGTCCTCTCGGATGCCACTTCACCCACTGAAACAAACAAAAAACAACCACACAGTTAAGTACAATCTTGTGACTTGTTGTCATCAAGAACAAGTTTTTATTACCTCGATGCCACCACCAGGACCGTCCAAAACACATTTCAAAGTCCCTGATGAAGCATCGAAGATCTGAACGACACCATCCAACCCTCCAGACGCAACTAACTGTCCATCGTAGCTAAAAGCTAGAGAAGAAACAGAGTCTTCGTGACCTAGAAGCTCAGCAGCCCAATCTCCTTTGCCGATTTTTCTCAGAGAAATGTTTTATCATCTCCACCTCCAGTGGCTATGCATAACGATCTCAAAAGCAAACAAATACCAATACTGGGGGCACAAAACGGATAATAAGAAACATACCGCAGCCCCAGTTATATTATGAAGGATGAAATGAAAAAAATATGGTTCAAGTTTCATTCATACAAGACCGTAACACTGTAATATTTCATTTACAAGACCAGCTAAACCCAAAAAAAAAATTGTCTTTACAAATCTTTAAAGCGCTATATTTACTACTAGGAAGATGATGTCTCGTGCTCTTTCTTATTCAATCCCAAAACGACCCTGCAATCATAAAGGGGAAAAAAACAAAAAGAGTTAATCTCTCTCTCTCTAAATCAATCTCTTTTACTTAAGAAACGTGTGATTACCCTTAAGCGAAACGATACAAAGGAAAGAGGCGCTGGTTGACGCTAGTAAGAGTCTCCACAGTGTCAAGGGACATGTCGTAACCCACGTTGGCTCGTGCACTGAGATTCTGAATAAGCAACAAAGAAAAAACACAAAAGTTAATAATGAGAAAAAAAAAAAAAAAAACTCAACATACAAAGGCCACACTGACCTCTGACATCCAGCTCTTCATCGACTGATCAGCACGTATGGTCATGACGTTGGTCCACGAGTCCGTGAAGTGCGTAAGGAACGGTTCCAAGCATTCGCCAATCCACAAACAAGCTGATTGTGCAGTGATCACAGCAAGGCCTAAAGTAGCAATTTCAAGATTCTAATGTCAACTACAAACACTTATAAGATTCCTCCTCTAAGACGTGTTCCCTATTCCCAATAACACAAAGTTACAACCTTTATGTTCAAAACCTACACCTATCAACCAAAAAAGATCCTACGAAGCAAGAGTTAGCAGAAAAACCCAATCTCACCTCTTCCTCCAGGTCTACCATACTCGTCCTGCAATCAAACCAAACCCTAATAAGATGAATGAACCAATAAGTTAAGAAAGATTAAACGAAGAAGAAGAAGAATCTTTACGCAGGTCCCGATGAATGCCTCAAGAGGGGGGTTGTGTTCTTCCATCATCTTCCTAGTGACCCAAATCGTCATCACCATCCTGTTGCGAACACGTTCCCACGACAACTCACGAGCAAACCCATTCTCTTCGTCAATCTCTTCTTCTTTGATAAATTCCCCCCTCATGTCCGCCATATACCTCTCTGCAAACGCCTCTTCGGCTCTCCACGAAGCCCTTATCTGACGAGCTCTCGACGGATCCATGACGGTACAGGAAGGCGATCTTGATCGAGTCGGGAAGAGTGAGAGAGAGAGAGATGAGAGCGAAAGTGTTTTTTCGATTTTAATCTCTCCCCGCTTATGTATATATATATGATTAACAACCTTACTAAATAGAGACTAAATCATCCGAGAATTATACCGTTTTCTAATCATTTGATAGATTCCGGTTTGGTTTAAACCAATTACTAAACCTGACTTGCAAAAATAAACTAGCAAAACATTTCAATAAGATAAATAAAATTAAGAAAAATACAAAAAAATGAACCAAAATTCTCTCTTCTTTTTTTTTTCCTTTTGGGAAATTAACTTTTAGCATCCTTTATTTGATTAAAATAAATGTATTATGCTATCTATAAATTTCGGTTTGGTGTGCCCATCCAGAATTAATCTATGGTGATCCATCTTGGAAGCTGTTAATGTTTCTTGCTGTAGCACCAAATGCATTTTATCTAAGTCATTGTAGTGTGTGTTTCACATCAGTTTATTCAGAGGGTTTTCATGTTGAATCTTTTCTCTCTTTCCAGTATCAAACGATGTATCTTAAAATCCACTCAGAATTATAGTCACAGTTTTGATATTATAGGTAAAATAAGTATATATATATATTGATGATTTTGTATGGAAAGTGTATGTTTTAATTGATAACTAGATCTCGACGCGGTTGCGCGGGTGTTTTTGTTTATTTTTTATATAAACATTTTGTTTTCAATTCTAAATTAGTATATATTATAATATATATATATGTGTCTATCAATATTTAAAACATAATAAGTTTACGATATATTTTTTTATTGAATAGATTGTTTCAAACTTTCACATGTATTTGTATCTTCTTCTATATATATATATGTTCGGATTATTATTTCATTATTAAAATCGTAACTATATATATAAAAATTTGTAAAATATTATTTTATTGTTATATTCAAAGATATTGTAATATTTCACAAATTTAGAAAGTTTTTAAAAATTAAATTTTTCGTTTCGTAGATTTATATTATCGAGTAAAAAATTAAACATTTAGTTGGTTGTTTAATTTTTAAAATAAACTATATAGTTTTAAATTTGTTTTCATTGGTTTAAGGTAGTCAAGATTAATCATTGTTAGATAATATGATTTTTGTTATTTAAAAAAAAAATCTTTATACTTTTAAAAGTTAACATCAACAAATATTTTAATAATTAACATATAGGGGTATAGTATTACAATATTAAATTATATCTATTTAATTTATACTATCTATAAATCCAATAAATCATCTATTGTTTAAATCCAATTATTGATAACCCAATAAAATTTTATGGTAGGCCCAAAATTTAATTGATAAGATTAGAGATTAAATGTAACATGATTTTCTAGGAATATGTCTATTAGATTCATTTTTTAAAAAAAATCACACATGGATCAAAGTTGTGACTTCTGTTTTAATATATAAGATACAAAGCAAAAGAATATAACTATACTGAAAGTATATATTTTCTCTAGAATAATTTGGATCCTTTTCTTCTTGTCTTTAATCTCTCTTTATAAATGTATTTCAAATAAATCGTAACAGTAACAGTGTGATCTCCATCGATTATCATGTGTCTTTATTTAATGCTTTGACCTCCATTATATTGTGGTTTGGATACTTCAGCTCGGCATGGATCAACTGTTGAGTTCGGAATAGACCTTGAACTTCTATGAGTCTATTGTCCCTTTTCGGGTTTTAACAATATTGAATCAGATTTTCGATATCAAATGAAATGAAAACCGTCTCTAACAATAAATAGTTTTAGTAAATTATAAGTAGCTACAAATATTAACAACTAAAATATTAAAAGTTAATTTCTCTTAAAATCCACTCAGATTTATTGTTATATTATAAAGCAAGTAAACAAAAAAAAAACAATTAATCAACCATTTATGGTGCATTTCTGTTTTTAAAATTTAAACTATTGAAGTTAAAATATAAAAATGGTGATGTCCAAATGTAAATTAAAAAAATTTCTAACAAAAAATATTATAGTTAGAATTATTGTTTCTTCACATGAAAACTCCTGGTTAACACAAAACTGGAATTGCGTTGGTTAAAATCAATTAAATGTAGCTCGGTTTAGTAACTGGTTTGGTTCAAAGAAACAAAAATAAAATCAAGTTATGGTTTAGAAGAACCGGGTCGTTACAACTATATCGTGCTATAAGCCGGTTCAAATAAATAGTGATGTGTGCTGCTTAACTAAACTGGTACATGCTAATTGATGTTGCTTATATCAGCTATTGATGTTGCAAGAATATTTTGAAATGTAGAATATTTTACATCTTTATCAGATAATCAATCACACATGACCGGACTAATAACATTAACACTGTGTAAACAAGTGTTTCCATCAGTTGCCTATTCCATTTTGTTTTGGATCTCAGAAGTGTGTCAGACACAAGCAGTGTAATCAACAGAGACCGACACAATGAAATCGGTGTTGGTGGAGACTGAGATGGCTTGGACAGCATCTAAGTGGCCATGGAAGGTGTGGACGCAGTTCCCTAATAATCTGTCCCAAACGTTAACTGTACCATCGGCACAGCCTGTGGCTAAGTACTTGGAGGTTCCTATCCAGGTCATGCATGTCACACCTTCATGTAGCCAAAAATATATAGAGAAGAAGGGATTGTTGATATAATTCCAATCTCTGTTTTGTATTCTATAAGTTGAATGTTGAAGATCCTACGAGAGGTTTATACAGCGTGTTCGCAGATGAACCTGGGAGTTGAGTGTTGAAGATCCCAGATTACAAGTTTATTGTCCATTCCACCTGTTGCAGCCATAGGGACAGTTGCGAAGCTTGGTGAAAACTTCACGAATTCAACTGACTCTGTTTAGAAGCACAACATGTAGTAAAGACATACGCAGAACATTTGACAATTGAGATGATACAGATCATAAACCAATAAAACAAACCTTTCCAGTGAACAGAACCGTCTTTTGACCCACTGATAGTGAGACTGGTGTTTGAGTTAATGTCCTACAGGAAACCAAATGTTAGCATTCTACAGCAACATGTTAAACCGTCAGACAGACAGACAAGGATTACATAACAATCCCTTATAGCTATATAGGTAGAGAAGTTTTATATAGATTACCGTCAGGAGTGAAGTCATCGCAAGTGACACTCTGATTGTGACCAGAAAACATATTAAGGTATATCAGCATTCCACATCCACATAGAACAATCTTCTGATCCAGCCAACACTACGTGTCCTCTCGGATACAATGAAGAACTCAGTCAAGAAGATCGTGGATAAAATATGCTTAAATCATTTTTAGTAAATAAAATAAATTTAAATTATCATTTTATTTTTATTTTTGCAAATGAGAATTAATTAATTATTTATACATAAATAAATTTATTATTTAAATTTTAAGTTAATAATATGTTAATATAAAATATTGTTTTGGGTGTTTAATTTGGTATTAAAATTAGAGACAAAAAATAAAATAGAACGTAAAAATGAATTATGTGTTACTTTTCTTTGTTTCACTAATTTTTTTGTTAATTTATTAAATTTTTCAGGTTATACTTTTGTTTTGTAACAGGGTTAGAATTTTACTAAAGCACAAGTCACTCGACCAATAAAATTTTGACACATAGAATATGTTTAACAATCTAAATAAAATACAAATGCTGAAAAAAAGTTTTACAGAAAAATGCAAATGCTGATTACGTTTAGTGATTTCTATTTATTTTTCATTTTAAAATAAAAATTTAGATAAGTCCCTTATATTTCTCACACTACCATGAATCATGATCACACGATTTAAAAAGTTCTAGTTACCATTCCTATAGAAGGGAGTTGACTCACGATGCTATAAATTCGTCTATATCTGCATTCAATGTAATTTTCTAATTTCTTTCCAGTGGCTCCATTGACTCTTTTTGTGAAAGAGTGATGAAATTATAATTTCCAACCAAACACAAACATATCGATATGGCTTATGACGATATTTTAAAACAAAAGTGCTTTTCAGTGATTGAGAATAAAACACAATTTTTTTGGTGAAGCTTAGGTGTGAAGTTGGCAGATGAAGATGAAATCCAGGTTGGTGAGACTAAATACTCTCAAACCTTTCAATACTCAAACTGATGATATTTTTTAGTTTCGGTTCGGATAACGGATCGAGTTTTTCGGTTCGGGTTCGGTTCGGATTTCGGGTTCCGGATTTTATGCCCAGGCCTACTACCATGAATCATGATCACACGATTTAAAAAGTTCCAGTTACCATTCCTATAGAAGGGAGTTGACTCACGATGCTATAAATTCGTCTATATCTGCATTCAATGTAATTTTCTAATTTCTTTCCAGTGGCTCCATTGACTCTTTTTGTGAAAGAGTGATGAAATTATAATTTCCAACCAAACACAAACATATCGATATGGCTTATGACGATATTTTAAAACAAAAGTGCTTTTCAGTGATTGAGAATAAAACACAATTTTTTTTGGTGAAGCTTAGTGTGAAGTTGGCAGATGAAGATGAAATCCAGGTTGGTAAGACTAAATACTCTCAAACATTTCAATACTCAAACTGAATTTGCATCATGTTGATTTTTTTCATGAATCTTTACCTCTAACCTACTTGCATAATATTTATCCTTTTAAAGTAATACTTGATCAATATCATTTAAAAATTAAAAGAATGAGGAATTCTTCTGTATATTATTAATGAATCATAAGGTTCCTTATATAGGGATTACAGAGAATAGATAAAAGGAAAGTATCTAAAACCTAATCCAACTGGAAATAGGAAAACTACTAAAACAGAGAAAAAGAAACTATGGTAAGCCCTGGCCGATTAGGAAGTCCTGGCCGCCTCTCCTTCTGCGTGTGGGCCTTGCCATGGCCGTTGGACTTTCTCTTCTGGTCTTGGTTATGGGCCATCCACTTAATGATTTATAACAGTCCCCCTTGGATGTCATAACCATATGGGTTTGTAACATACTTAATGTTGCCTCGTTAAAACCTTTTTAGGAAAACCAAAAACCCAATGTGGGAAAAATGGAAACCATAGATAGGAAAAAGAGTACAACGCATGAAACTCCCCTTGATGAATGCATCACTGAAGATCCTTCAGTTGGTGCATTCCTATCTGATAAATAAGCTTCTTGAACGTTGAGGTTGGCAAAGACTTGGTGAAAAGATCGGCTGAATTGTCATTGGACCGAACTTGAACCACTTGAACTTCTTTAGCCTTCTGCAGATCATGGGTGAAGAAGAATTTAGGCAAGATATGCTTTGTCCTATCTCCTTTGATGTATCCATCTTTGAGTTGAGCTATGCAAGCTGCATTGTCCTCATAGATGATTGTTGGCTCTTCCTTTCCCACGGCCAAACCACTCTCTACACGGATGTGGCCGGTCTTGTTCCTCAACCACACAAGCTCACGGCTTGCTTCATACATTGCTATGATCTCGGCATGATTAGAAGATGTGGCCACTAAGGATTGTTTTGTAGAACGCCAACATATTGCTGCTCCACCATATATAAAAACCTATCCAGTCTGAGATCTAGCATTATGTGGATCAGATAAGTATCCTACATCAGCATATCCAACCAAGCTCTCTCTTGGCCGGTTGGTATAGAACAAACCGAGATCTTTTGTTCCTTGCAGGTATCTGAACATATGTTTTATTCCATTCCAGTGCCTCTGAGTTGGACAAGGGCTAAATCTAGATAATAGATTCACGGCAAAACAAATGTCTGGTCTAGTGTGGATAGCCAAGTACATTAAAGCTCCAATGGCACTTAAGTTAGGCACTTCCGGACAGAGCACTTTCTCGTCCAGTTTCTTTGGTCCGAACGGATCCTTCTCTAGGTCTAAGGACCTCACGACCATAGGACTCGACA
>NC_027753.1:28766054-28767420 GCF_000695525.1 Brassica oleracea var. oleracea
TATTGTACCACATTCGACCTGATTGTTTTAAACCGTACAAGGCTTTATTCAGCTTAATACAATGCTGTTCTCGAGAACCTTTCTTATCTTTGAGCTCAATACCCTCTGGAACTTTCATATAGATTTCATTATCCAGTGGACCATACAAGTATGCACTCACTACATCCATTAGCTAGGTTTTCTTTTATGGCCAGACTGATTAGAAATCGTAATGTAGTTGCATCCACCACAGGGGAGTACGTCTCCTCATAATCTATTCCTGGTCTCTGTGAGAATCCTTGTGCAACAAGCCGTGCTTTATATCTCACTACTTCTCCTTTCTCATTTCTTTTCCTCACAAAGACCCATTTGTATCCCACTGGTTTGACATCTCTTGGTGTCACAATTATAGGGCCAAAAAGGCCTATTTTCTTTAATGATTCTAACTCCACGTTTATAGCATCTTTCCATTTGATCCAATCTGATCTTTGCATGCATTCATATATGGACGTGGGTTCGAGATCCTCATCTATATCCATGATCCCAAGTGCTATCCTGTATGCAAATATATCATCAACGTCGATATCTTTTCTGTTCCATTGTGTTCCAGACATTATATAATTGATCGAGATCTCTTGATTATCCGGACCTGGTGTACCCTGAAATTCAGCGTCCCGAACCTCATTGTATGGTACCATTGGTCGAACCGGTTTTCGGTATGGCCGACCCACTCGGCTCGACCAGTTTGGTCGGCACGGCCGGTCCATCAATGTCATAGACGGTTTCCTTAATGCTCTTGGGTCCAGCACCTCTCTTGGACTTCCGAGGCTGTTTATCTTTGGAACCAATAGGTCTACCACGTTTTAAACGTTGTTTAGACTCTGTAGCAACTTGATCTTGTCCCTTCTGGACATCTATTCTTATAGGTGCATTACAAGCCGGTATGTATGACTTAGTCACTCTATTCGGGTCAGCAAATAAATCTTGCAACTGATTAGCTAGCTTTTTTAGATGTATAATCTTTTGGACTTCCATATCACATTCTTTAGTCCGAGGATCTTGCCAAGATATTGATGGTCGAGACCATTCTATTTCTTTTACTAACCGGCTGTTCTCTCCCCCTAAGGTCGGATATGTGGACTCATAAAAGTGTGAGTCTATGTATCTGGCCTTAAACAAATCACCCGTGGTTGGCTCAAGATACTTTATAATGGTTGGGGAGTCATATCCAACATATATTCTCATCCTTCTTTTTGGTCCCATTTTAGTTCTCTGTGGTGGAGCAATTGGAACGTAAACGGCACATCCAAATGTTTTGATGTGGGACACGTCTAGCTCATGACCCGTGAGTAATTGGGATGGTGAATATCTATGCTCACTAGATGGC
>NC_027753.1:28767592-28769011 GCF_000695525.1 Brassica oleracea var. oleracea
TCATTAAACGTCTGGGACGTGAACTCACCAGCATTGTCTAGACTGTATAGTCTTTAAAGGAAAATCTGGAAAATGTGCTCTCAGTCTTATGATCTGAGCAAGCAGCCTTGCAAATGCCAAATTTCGTGTGGATAGTAGGCAAACATGCGACCATCTGGTCGATGCATCAATCAGGACCATGAAATATCTAAATGTCCCACAAGGTGGGTGTATTGGTCCACATATATCTCCCTGAATCCTTTCCAGAAAATTTATGATTTCCTTATTCAGTTTGACTGGTGATGGCGTAGTAATGAGTTTTCCTTGTGTACATGCTACACATGTGAGATTGTTTGGGATAACTCCTTTGAATGTGTGCCATTGAGAATTCATTATCAATTTTTGCATCATACTAGTATCGGGATGGCCAAGCCGGTCATGCCATATAGTGAAATTGTCGTAGGCATTAGCCTCGATCATACTGATCTTTGCATAGTATAAATCAGTTGACATTGCAGGTATGGTTTCTAGGATCTTTCTATTGCCTTGGGTGATCGAAATGATATTAAGGAACTCTTTACTTCCTTCTTCCCATGTTTCATGGTGGAAACCGTTTAACCTTATGTCTTTGAAACTTAATAAGCTCCTTTTAGAGCTGGGGGAATATATGGCATTTTGGATCTCTAGATGAGTGCCCTTAGGCATCAGTATGTATGCTTGGCTGTGGCCTTCAATAAGGCTGGCTACACCCGCAATGGTATGTATATTGGCATTTTGCATTGTGAGATTTATGAAATATCTTTTGTCTCTAAGAATTGTGTGACTTGATCCACTATCCACCACAAGTATACTCATCTCATCATTCATTTCTACATATAAAAGATTTATAATCTCAGAGACTTTTATAAAACTTTAAAAACAAAACTTCATATTATAAATTCAAAACATCAAATAGTAAAGAAACACAAAGCAATCATAAAGCAATCAAACAACATTCGAATTAGTCTTTAAGCCAATATGATGTCTCATGATCCATAAGATCATCCTTTTCGTGGTCAAAATCATCATCAGCATCATGCCTATTATCATGAACCATATGGGCTTCTGGGTTCTTGTTCTTAAGGCTCTCTTGATAGAGTTCACATAAATGCTTAGGAGTTCTACAATTCTTGGCCCAATGGTTACTCATCCCGCACTTGTGACAAACGGATTTGGTCGAGTAAGACGGCTTTGATATGCCACCTCGAACGCGGACAAAAGTGGCTCTTCCACGGCCATAGCTGGAACCACGACCACGGTTATTGTGGTTTCCATACCCTCGGCCATATGAGTAGTTGTCACGGCCACCACGTCCCTTGTACCCACCACGGCCTCTGCCGTGTGATCTTCTTTCATTATAGACGTGGTTGCTTTCTTTGGGATCTTTCTTTTCTTGTTCAG
>NC_027753.1:28769093-28774867 GCF_000695525.1 Brassica oleracea var. oleracea
AGAAGTAGACACGAGATCAGATCAGTGTATGTGGTGAAGCCTGTCTCTCTATACTGCTGTTGCAGCAACACATTTGTGGAATGGAACGTAGAGAAAGTCTTATCCAGTAACTCTTTCTCGGTTACTTCTTCACCACAAAGTCTCATCATTGAAACTATTTTGAACAATACTGAATTGTATTCATCCACAGACTTATAGTCCATGAATCTGATATTCTTACAGTCATATCTAGCCTTTGGTAGTAGCACCGTTTTCTGGTGATCATATCTACGCTGTAAAGCGGTCCAAAGGTGTAGTGGATTTTCCATTGTAAGGTACTGATCTTTTAAGCCTTCAATGAGATGGTGGCGTATGATACTTATTGCCCTATACCGATTCTTATCATTATCATTGTTGTCCTCGGTGATAGTATCACCGAGTCCCTTTGACCACAGGTTCATCTTTGTATCTAGCGCCCACTGCAAATAGTTATCTCCAGAGAGATTAAGGGCTGCATAGTCTAGGTTTGAGATTTTCGACATCTGGATCACATTATCATTCGAACTTTAGATTTCACAATGTGATCATGTGGCCGCAAGACAATCAATTAAGCTCGGCCACAAGCAAGTCTTATGCAATCATATTTCAATCAATCTAATCGACCAGGGTGCGAACAATCATACTGAAAATAGATCAGGCCACACGGCCATATACTTTTATTAATGCAACCAATTCGAGTTTGTATAATCTATATGCTGGTTGATAATCAAGACGAATGCAATTCATATTCAGATTTAGATGTCATGCAAACAACATTAGCCAATTCGATTTATATTGGATTCAATTTATAAATTTAGGGTTTCAAATTAATCAATGAGCAGCCGGTTCTATCATTATGAAAACAAGGTTTCAAGGCCTTTAGAATTTAAGTTCGAGATTAGATTATTCAATCAATCTATCAATCCTAAAACCTCAGATCATCAATCACTCAAACAAGATCAATTAATCATCGGATTCAAACTTTTAGGTTTTAGAGTTTCGATTCCAGAATTAGGGTTTCTTAAATTCAGATTAGGAACAATCAATAAAAACAATTAACATGTTCTAAGGAATCGATTTCTATGACTAGTTATGAGATTATCGATTTAGGTTATACCGGTTTTAGGGTTTTGATCAAGAACATGGGATTCCATAATGATGGATTAGGGTTTTTAGATTTTGATCATTATGTTCTCAGATTTAGTCTTTATACCTTTGTTTTGTAGGGTTGAACCGGACCTCCTAAGATCTGAGACGAGCTGAGACGAATGGACGCAAGACGGTTCCTATCGGGGTCGCAGACCGAGAGCGATCACGAGCTGATGCTGTCGCGGGTGTGGTTGCGTCTGGTCGGGATCGTGATCTGAACCTGGATGCAAGCTGAGCTGAAGCTGAGGACGTTGAACACGAACAGGGGACGTCTAGGGGCTGAGCTTGATCGTCGGAGACAGAGAAGAGACGGAGGAACGTCTAGGATCGTCGCCTGCTTAGTGTTTTTAGGGTTCAGGAGTTTCGATTTTTGTCTCAGGGTTTTTGGAGTCTATCGTGCTGATAACATGTTGTAAAAGAATGGGGAATTCTTCTGTATATTATTAATGAATCATAAGGTTCCTTATATAGAGATTACAAATAATAGATAAAAGGAAAGTATCCAAAACCTAATCCAACTGGAAATATGAAAACTACTAAAACAGAGAAAATGAAACTATGGTAAGCCTTGGCCGATTAGGAAGTCTTGGCCGCCTCTCCTTCGGCGTGTGGGCCTTGCCATGGCCGTTGGGCTTTCTCTTCTGGTCTTGGTTATGGATAATCCACTTAATAATTTATAACAACTAAATTAATTTTCGATTCGCTAAGAGATGATTATTGATGTTTGCTAAGAAATGATTATTGATGTGGAGGTGATATTTCGAGGAAGGAAAATAAGAAGCTCAATTTAAAGACGATTCACAATTCATAAGCAGAAAAAAAAAGTGTGGTGATAACTAGAAACGAGGACTTATATTTCCTCTCGAGATCAAACCAAACCTCAGATTGTTTTTTTTTAAGTAACGTCAATGTTTTAGTTGAGATGCTTTACCTGAATTTTCATATCTAATAACTTTTTATTGTTTTGGAAAAGAAAAATAAATATTTTATATTCATCTTCTTTGTTTGATATTGAGCTTGCCCGTACGGAGTACGGAAGATAATACTAGTAAGAATTAAGTCTCATAATCGTGGGTCCCGCTCTGTTTGACTCGTTGCGGAAAGGATGCGGATTGAGCAATTTTAAAAAAGATCGATTCATCCGTGCGAATTATGACTATTTTATATGAGGCAGGTGTAGATCGGTAGATTTTGAATCATGGATATACGCCAATCCACATAACTAAAAAAAAAGTAACGATTTTCTTTAAAGAATATTTAAAAGATATAAAATAATATAAAATTTTATTTAATAAATATATATTTTATATTATTTTAGAAAGAAAAAAAGTTTTCTAGCTACACAAACTATTGGGTAATGTATCCAAAACCATGCAAAGTAGGGTGGGCGTTCTAGTACCCATTTCGGTTCGGGTCCATTCAGATTTCGGATTTTTGGGGTCAAAAATTTTAACCTCATTCAGGTATTTCTAAATTTTGGTTTGGGTTTGGTTTGGTTCTTTGCAGTTCGGTTCGGGATTCGGATAACCTATTTAAATTATTTTAAAAATTTTAAAATTCATTATATAATTCAAAATTTCCCAAAATCTATAAACAAAATATATATTACATATAAATTTGAATAACGTATGTTAAAATACTTAAACTTAACATAAAAATTAGTTTAGTTTGAATATTTGGATAGAGAATCAATAGATAGTGTAAATATTTTTTTGTGTTTTGAGTATACTTTAGCTATATACTTTTGATTATTTGTATATATTTTAAAGTATTTTGGAAAACTTAAAAATATTTTATATATTTTGGATGTTTTAAATATACATTAAACCTAAATATATTTCGTATACATTCGGGTACCCGAATGGGTATCCGAAATATTTCGGGTCGGATCGGGTTCGGTTTCGGTTCTATAAATACCAAAATTTTGAACCCGTTCGAATATTTAATAAATTTCTGTTCGGATTCGGTATTCCTTTTTCGGATCGGATTCGTTAAAGACAACCCCAGATTCAGACACTTTCTCCAAGCTCAAACCGGTAATAAAATGTTTACTTGTGGTTCAAGAAAAGGTTTTCTTGTGGTCGAAGAAACTTATGTATCTCTTGCAGATGAACATGGTGTTCTTGGATTCGCTTCGCCTGTTAGGTCCAGAGATGCAACCAAATATCTGACGCTAGGGCACCTCAAGATTCCTAAAGGCACAGCAATATTTTTCCCTCTTATGAAGATGCATTACGACAAGGCCATATGGGGATCAGACGCTAACAAGTTCAATCCGCTGCGATTTTAAAACGGGTTTCCCGAGCCGCTACTCACCCAAACGCTCTTCTCGCGTTCTCAATGGGACCAAGAGTTTGCATCGGCCAAAACTTTCCAATTATTGAAGCCAAGATCGCACTCACCATTATCCTTCAACCGTTCAGGCTCAGCCTCTCCGGCGATTATAAGCACGCACCAGTGGATCACCTCACTTTAACTCCTCAATACGGCTTACCAGTAATGCTTCTCAATAGATGTAACTTATGTTATTATTGCAAACAAATGAAAAAATTGTCTTCTTCATATAAAAGTCTTTAATACTCGCTAACTGCAATATTCAAAATAATACAACTGCCTTGCAAACTAACAATGCCTTGCAAACAAACAAAATGGTATATATGCTACAACATGTAATACGAACCACATATTTTGGCATTTCCCCATAAATAATTCAGCATTTAAATAATACACTAACATGAAATTTCAAGACGGTTTGGAATGTACCAAATACTATGTTTTGAGTTGCAAACCCTAAAATATAAAATGTCAATTATAAACCAACTATTGACAAACATAATTAACATACATTCCATGCGCACGGACAAACCACTAGTATAACTATATATTACGATGTGTGTTTGTAAATTATTTTCACAGCGGCATCAAAACACATTGAGAAAGTGGGAAGACAGTATATAAACACCATACACATATACTGATACGTAAATTATTTTCCTAGCGCATTTGACCACTCCTATCCTAACCCTCTTACGTACATTTTTGACCCTCTTAATATAACCCTCATCAAATTTTCACCTTAAAAGTTCATACATTAGAAGACCATTTCTTAAAATTCAGGTCTCAAAAATTACAAAACCCCATCCTCATTTGGTTAGGATTTTTTTTGTTGTTGTAAATTTGGTTAGGATTTGCTTGCTTATACGCAGTGCTAATAGTGCAGATGAACCTGCAATAACATAGCCATAAGATAAAATAAAGTTAAGGAAAATACAAAAATAAGCCAAAATTCTTTTTGTTTTCTAAAACAAAGAACAACATTTTTTGTGTGGAAATTAACTCTTTTCTGTGGCACCCTTTATTTGATTAAAATAGATGTATTAGATATTTTCGGTATTTATAAGTTTTGGTTTGGTGTGCCATTCCGGTTAATCTGTGGCTATCCCGTCTTCAAGATTGTCAACGTTCTGTAACACAAGATTCTGTCTTATCAAATCATTATAGTATGTGTTTCACGTCGGTTTATTCAGTGGGTTTTTATGTTGAATCCTCCCTCTCTTTCGAGCATCATATGATAAATTTTAAAATCTATTTAGAAAATCAGAATCGGAGTCAAAGTTTTGATAATTTATAATTATATTGAAAGTATGTGTTTTCTCTTAAAAAATTTGGATTTTCCTCTTCTTCTTTTTAATATCTCTTTTATAAATGTGTTTAAGGTAGATTGTAATGGTGGTTATCTAATCTCTGTCGATTATCGTATATTTTTATAAATATCTCTTTTATAAATGTGTTTCTAATGCTTTTGACCTCCGTCATATTGTGGTCTAGATACTCCAGTTCGGCATGGACCAACTCTCGAGTTTAGGATGGGCCTTAGACCTCTATGGGCCTATTGTCTCCTTTTGAGTTTTAGTAATATCAAATCAGATTTTTGGATTAGACAGGGAAATGGGATGAAACCCGCTTGTAACTATAAATAGTTTTCTAAATTCTAGGTATAAATATTAACAATTGAAAATATTAATAGTAAATACTATAACTAAAGAAAGTGGCATTTCTATAATCAATATTGTTAAAACAGAAGGCCTTTTCTGAGGTGCTCTTCTGCTTAAACAATATTTACAGAAATCTGCCACTGGATTATTTTAAACATATGTTTTTAATTAAATTCTATTTATGTCCATGAAAATCATTTACTTTAAACAAACTATTTATTTCCTTATTTCTCTTAACTCTATCAACAAAATCGAGAGAGTTATGTGGGTTTTAAAAACTATCGAACAATAACTAATTAATTATTTCTCTATACATTAAAAGAAAAAAAATTACTTTTCTCTGTTAAAGTAGATCATCATGTGGGTTTTAGGGTGAATTTGCTAGATATACATATTAAGTCATAAAATTAAAAAACTAACCATGTAAGGATTTTACGGGAAAGTGTGTCAATTTGACACAAAAGTGGACAAAAAACTCCATTTTTGCGCGTGAAAGTGTGTTTGAGGCGATTTGCATAATTAACAAATTATACCATACTATATATACAAATAATATAGAAATAGGGAGGGAGGATGAGGAATAGGAGAGGAGGATGAGGAAGGAGGGAGGGA
>NC_027753.1:28774949-28777505 GCF_000695525.1 Brassica oleracea var. oleracea
AGGAGAGGAGGAAGGAGGAAGGAGGAAGGAGGGAGGAGGGAGGAGGAGAGGAGGGAGGGAGGGGAAGAGGGAAAAATATTAATAAAGTTGCATTTTTATTTTATATTTCAAATAGAATAGAACATAACAAAATAGTTTATATCAATTTGAATTGTTCCTCTTCGCCGATAAACAGAAGAAGATTTCTGATTTGTGAAGAAGTTAGTGTCTTTGTCACTGGTGACATTGTCAATAGATTTGAGGGAGTAGTATAAAAACCACCATAAGAATAGTGGAGTGGAGGAGACATACTATACTATAATCATTAAATAAAAGAATCATGCAGTATATGAGGATACACGTACCACATTAACAGAGGAGTAATGGAGGAGGTGAGAGGAGATAATGATTGACGACAGAGATGGAAAACAAGACGTGGAGATGATGTAACAGTACATGTTGTGGTGTACTATCTTATGTATATCAAATAGAATAGTATGACACAATGTATATTGTTCATCTTCTTCACTAGCTCTACGCATTTTCTGTTTATTAATCCACATATACCGAAAGTAGCAAAATTGTAAACCCAAACAAAAATATGAAAAAAGTGATCAGATGATAGAGAGTTGGTGGATCTGTTGATTATATTTTTATAAAACTTGTAAATGAACATGTAATATAAGAAAGAGGATAATTGATAAAAAAAATAATTTCAGAAGAATGAGATCAACGATAGAAATGAGAGTGAAAATGAAACAGGAATAAAAGAGTATTTTTTGTCTTTATGTATATTATACAAAGAATATCATAGCTATAGAGTTGTTATGGTTATAAACTTGATTGTTGGTGTTGCTATGTATATGCAATCAAAATTCCCTGGGTTTTATATATTGAAATAGTGTATTGAGTTAGAGAAGTGAAATCTATATGGTATTTTATGGGATTTATGTAATTCAAACTTACACCATCTTTGTCTAATATCATATCGGATTCAACATTAGAATGTTTTCAAATTGAAACGAAATTAATATATACATACATAATGCATGATTTATGAATATATTTGGGTATTCATGAATTCCTAACATATATGATCATAACCTAATAAGCCCTAATTCACAAACCCTAAACCCCAAATATATTAAATTTAATTTAGTTTCCCCTCATATTAAATGAAAATAAACCATAAAATAATTTTACGTATAACTAACGAAATAAAGCCCGCGTGATTTTAAAATTAAAATAGAGGACATGAAATTAAAATTATTATTCAAAATACAGTTTTAGCTATTGTACTATTTTTTTTTTCAAATCAATAACAAACAATAATAAACGGTAAAATAAAATATCATGAACATTGTTGATATACCAAACAGAAAACTAGGAGCCTATCGTTATATATCAAATCTTCCACAAATCAATTTTTGCATTAAATTTAAACAGAAGATCTCAGAAGTTTCTAACCAATTGTCGAATATGCTGTCACAAGATCTATATTTCCATAACTTAAACTAACTTGATACTCAAGACATGTATTTATCACAAAATATTCTCTAACTGTTTAAAATGGGAATATGCTATTATATCGGCCTTCGCCAATCTTATATCTTTATATATAAAAGAGACTTTCAATCACTCCTGGTGCTGCCAACAGGGACGACACGTCAGAAATTCGTTGCATGAGAAAACGACACGTGTCTGGCCAATGAAACACACCGATTCATATATTTATTTCTCGAAATCTGATGGGCCTGGCTTCTTATTTTGTCTGAGCTTTAGCTTTATTGAGCCCATACCACTATAAGCGTAATATGATGTGTATGAAACACGGCGTTTCTTATTTTGTCGTTTCATCGATCTCCTTTCTCCGCCGACCGCCTTAGGAGATTATAGGGTTTCCATCAATTCATTCGTCTCCTTTCTACTGATCCAGAAATCGATCAGTTACAGATTAATTACTATTAACCTCTGACCTTCATTGTCTTCTCATCTACCCTTGCTCGCAAATCTCCCATTCGAAACGGTTTCTCTGTTATTTAACACCATCAATACATCATGGATCCCCACTACGTATTCATTAATTTGCCTCACACAACTCCTCTGCTAATCCCAATTTCTAATACTATAAATAGGGATGCAGAGCACACCCTAATCTCATCGTTATTTACCATCTCCTGCTTTCAAAATTGAAGCCTGGTCATTTTTAGAGAGGCAATTTTACCCGGTTAGTTTGGTTTTGGGAGGCAGGGAGTGTGAAAAAGGAGAGGAGCTCATGTGGCCTAACATGTGGCTGCTTGATGAAAAGGTTCGCCTGTAAATATTAAAATGGTTTCTTACGTTTTCGTAGCAGAATGTTTCTTTATTTGTCGTTGATCTCTTAGCATGTTGTGAATTGCTTTGTGGTCAAGGTTGTAATGGAATTTGGGATCGTGATGGTAAACTGATTTTCATCTATATTGTCGTAACTGGTTCTATCACCGCTTCTGTAATCTATAGGATTCTTCAAAATGTGGTCTTTTATATCTACTTGTGTTAGGATCTGACAATCTGGTCCATAATAGGGTTCTAGCTTAG
>NC_027753.1:28778154-28788899 GCF_000695525.1 Brassica oleracea var. oleracea
AAAGTCTATAACTATACATTTAAGTGTTAATGTATAATATAAAAAGTTAGATTTACACTTTCACTGTTTTACTCAGTTTTTAAATATCATATTCAGCCTAACATAAACCGTAATGAAATGCAATCATGACCCCAATCCATCCATACAAATGATAATCACGAGAACCATAAGTCTATTTTTAATAACCCAATATAGTAAACCATAATTAACCAACCAATTTTGGATTTAAAATTGTCAAAAAGCTTACAACGAGCGCACCACTTATACCTCATCGACCCATTATAGTATGTTATATGCCGCAATCAATTAACGTAGACAGAAACATCGAAATCAAACATAATTAATCTTAATTAGCATACATAATCTTTTTATACCGTAACTTCTCAAAAACCATAAACATTATTATACACTTCTTTTGCAAAAGTTTATATAACACACACAAAAAGAAAATATACAATTATATAATTATATTTATTACACGTAACGTACATCCCGCGCGTAGCGCGGACCTACCCTAGTATACTATATTCTAAACCTCAAAGCAATCACGTTCTTTTCTGCGAATAATACTAACATGTCTTCCAGAAATAAATGTTCACTAGGTTAATATCTGCGCCTTGCGTGAAATAAATATTTTATATACAAACTATATTTATATATTATTATTTATTTTATGTTTTCTACATATTATGAAATAATAAAATAATAAATATATATTGAAATATTAAGATATCAGTAATATTAGGTATATAATTAAATTGACTTGTGCATATAAATCAAACAACCACTCTTGTTTATTAACGATCATTTTGTGGTAAATAAATAAAAAAACAATTTTATCCATTCTATATTATATAATTAAATTTAAATGATAAACATAGATATAAAATATAGTTTTAGTAAAGATGTTTATTAAATGAAATTTTTAATCATATGGTTTTATGATTATTGTTATCTTATAACAAAATTTTTAACCATTAATAAAAAAATAATTTGAGATGTCTAATAGTTTTAGTAATTTATAATCATTTTTAATTGAATGCAAATTTCAAAATTAAAATATTAGTTAAATTCTCAATATTTGTTCAATGCAAATAGACCTGGGCAAAAAAAACCGGAACCGAAGAACCGAACCGGAACCGAACCGAAATACCTGAAACTGGAACCAGGCCGAGACCCTCAAATATTTGAACGGTTCCTATATTTATATATCCAAACCAAGCCGAAACCGAACCGAAAACTAAACAGGTACCCTAATATATAACACTCTTAATTATATATACATATAACATAGCTAAATATATATTTATAATTTAAAAATCTACTATAAATACCAAAAAATATTTGAAAATAACTAAATTATTATAAAGTATCCGAACTACCCAAAAATATCCGAAATCCGAAACTATCCGGATAGTATTATCCGAAATATCCAAAGTAATCTGAAGTATCTAAATTTTTTTATCTAAATCATCTTATTTTTTTAATATTGAACCCTAAATAACCAATATTTTACCCGAACTATACGAACTACCCGAACCGGAACCAAAACCAAATGAGAACCGATTTTTTCGGATATTTTCCGGTTCCTAATTTTACTATCCGAACCGAAATCAAAACTATTCGAACCAAATTGAACCGAAAATATGTCAAGTAATAAATGAATCCTCTAACCCTCTACCCGAACTACCCGATACCCGAAATACCCTAACCGAACCGAATCGAAACCCGAAATGCCCATGCCTAAATGTAAATATCAATATATCAATATATATATATATATATATAAACACTTATTAAATAAAACTTTTTACTCATGTGGTTTATAACTATTTATATCTTATTATAACAAAAAAATTTAAACCATTAATAACAAAAATTTGTTTGAAACTTTTAAGAGTTTAGTAATTTATATTCGTTTTTAAAAATTCAAAATACAACACATACGAAAAAACCAAAATTTTAATTATATGGTTAATGCAATTGCGTAATTTATTTTAATAAACAAAAATTTAAACAAAAATGATTGAATGGATACAAATTTTCAGCAAATCTTTGTTATTGGAAATCATTAATTGCATATATATATCTTAATAACATTAGGTAATTTCGTACTTTTATTTAAGGAAAGAATGAAAAATAACATTTAATACTAATAAATGATTTTATGATGAGTTTAATGAAAATTATAGTTTATATTTAGATGAACCAATTTACTTTTCTAAGGATTCCCGAAAATCATTCTCATGATGACAAGTGTCATGCTTCTAATATTGTAATGCTTTTATTTTAATATATAGGGGATACCTTGATGAGCTTAGGTCATTGAAATGGGCATGGTTGATCCAAATGAAACCATCAATTGCAGGTTTTATTGTCGGGTTCGGTGAGAGTTTGGAAATCATATTTGCAGATAAAAAGGTATATATTATTCATCATCCTTAAAGAGTATTTTGTTGTTATTGTATCGCAATGAGAAATCAAAGAAACTAAAACGTGAATTTGAATATAGCGTTTATTTTCTCAATTTGGTAAAAGAAATTTCAATGAGATATTGAATTAAAGTCTACGTTATTTTCCTGTTAGAAGAATTACATGAAGTCTTTTGGGGGGGGGGGAAGAACGCAATGTAGGTGAGTGGAAGAATGTTGAGAACTTCCAAATGAGTCCTGGAAAACAGTATCGACCAACAAAAAATATGCACAAGATTACTTTCATCAATCAGACAGTCATAAAGTCATCTGGCTTCCAAAACGATGACATGTTACTTTCACCCATAGAAGCGGTATGGACCAAAAAAGTTATTTTCACCCACAGATTCCATTTATATCAAATATTGAGGTTCTTTTAAACGAAAACAAAACAATGCATAAGTTAAATCTTTTAGACATTATACTACTCATGTCAAATGTTGTAAAATTAATAACTTTGTGATATTGAATGCAATGTAGGTGAGTGGAAGACTGTTGAGAACTTCCAAATGAGTCCTGCTGGAAAACAATATCGACCAACAAAAAACATGCACAAGATTACTTTCATCAATCAGACAGTCATAAAGTCATCTGGCTTCCAAAACGATGACATGTTACTTTCACCCATAGAAGCGGTATGGACCAAAAAAGTTATTTTCACCCACAGATTCCATTTATATCAAATATTGAGCTTCTTTTAAACGAAAACAAAACAATGCATAAGTTAAATCTTTTAGACATTATACTACTCATGTCAAATGTTGTAAAATTAATAACTTTGTGATATTGAATGCAATGTAGGTGAGTGGAAGACTGTTGAGAACTTCCAAATGAGTCCTGCTGGAAAACAATATCGACCAACAAAAAACATGCACAAGATTACTTTCATCAATCAGACAGTCATAAAGTCATCTGGCTTCCAAAACGATGACATGTTACTTTCACCCATAGAAGCGGTATGGACCAAAAAAGTTATTTTCACCCACAGATTCCATTTATATCAAATATTGAGCTTCTTTTAAACGAAAACAAAACAATGCATAAGTTAAATCTTTTAGACATTATACTACTCATGTCAAATGTTGTAAAATTAATAACTTTGTGATATTGAATTGGTGTTTGTTTCTGGTCAGTCATTATTTGTTTTATATAGACCATATAAATAATCTGTAGATTTAAATTAGATGAAAGTATAATTATGTTTCAGTTATCTCAGTCATATATGCAAAAGCATGGCATCCCAAATAGATACACTTATCTTTTAAGTGTTGAACACATTCAGATATTGGAAAGGTTAGTACTTAAACCAACACATCTTTAGACCTGTCCAAACAAATACAGTTACAATTATATGTCAGAATAATCTCGCAATTTACACTGTATAATGAAATAGACAAATTAGTCTTTCAAATATTAAGTATACAATTATTATAATATGAAATAGTGACGTTTACGTTTGAGTAAATAATTATTTGTTTATCGCGTTTGATTTGTTGACAAGTAAAGACACGATTAGCTTACATAAAGGCAATTGCTTGAGTATAGATCTTATTAATTATTCAAAAATACCTATAAAGAGTGAAACTATCCAGAAGAAAACAAGTTTTCTAATTCTTATGTCAATAACATATCATTCTATCATATTTACTAAAATACCAAAAACTTATCTTCATATTGTGATGTGGCCATCTTGGTCTTGACCAGTGTTCATACCGCTGAACGCAGAGGAAGAGGGAAATTTGATTAACCAATCGATCGAGTTTGACTACCTTTACGGGTTTGTGCTCTCTCAAGAGGGAAATTTGATTTTGTAATCTGCATCTTATTCTACACTAAGATGATGGCCGATCTACAGATATAAAGAGATATGTCAATATTTAGCTGAATGTTTAACAAAAAAAAAAGATAAAATTATGAATTACTTTATTTGATTGCATGTCAATGATCGGTAAAGGTGATGGCTGAACTACTCTCCCTGACAAAAGATCTATCACCAAGAGAGATAAATCAAACTATTTTGATCAGAAAACCTAATATATTGAAATATATAGTTGTAACAAACAATAACGATTAAGAGACTAACCTTGAGTAGATAGATCGACTAACAAATTGAACAACTTTGATGAACATAAATCGATATTTTAAACTGGATTTGTTTTGGGGTTTTAAGTTAGATGATTATTGACATCGATGAGAAACCGATCACAGAGAGAGAGAGAGAGAGAGAGAGAGCTTAAAGAGAATTTTCCAGAGTGAACATTTTTGATAACGTAACTTGGTTTTTTCATTCCTGGAAAATTTAGTGTGTAATTGGGCTTTGTTTACAATGTTTATCTTGGGCCATTTTTAGTGTGTTTATGGGTTAAGAATTTTAAAATTAAATAGTTTATTTCATCCTTTAAAAAAATATCAACTTTTTATATAAAACAAACATAACATAATGTTATATTTTGCACAGATATATATTTATAATTTTTTGGTAAAAGTAGCACAAACTGAAATATAATATATATCTTAAATTTTCTTCTTCAACATGTATAATTAACTATTTTAATAGAGTCACATATAACATTTCACAAATTCAAACTATTTTTTTTTAAAATAGCCAAAAAGGATAAATGAGAGAAAATATTCTTCAAATCTATAATATTGAATTAGTCAAAAAAATTCCAAGTAAATCATAAGTCTCATTAACTCAAAAATGTAATTTTTATAAAATACACATAAAATATAATGAGAGACATAGGTTTACAAATTTAGACCTTCCGGTCGGACACAAATCGGTTTTTTTTTAGTCTGATTTCTTCTGGTCCTAGACATTTGAACCCAACTAGGTGTTTGAAGAAAAATTAGTTTGGGTTCAAATTGGTTCATTTTGGATCCGGATCAATTCAAGTCCATAATTTAAATACATGTAAAATACATGTAATTTGGGTACCTATGAGTCGGATCAATTCAGGTATCTAGGACAAAAAAATACTCAAACTAAGCCGAAAAAACCAAAATACGAAAAATACCAGAAAATCAAATAAATACCCGAAAATATTCAAATACTCAAAAAACTCAAAATTTTACTCGAATCTTACTCGAAGAACCAAAAATATCTATAAATTTTTATCCGAGTACCCAAAATATATTTTAAAAATTTTAAAATTTTATCTGAAACTCGAAACTATAACTGAAAATGTTGAACCTTAAAAATATATGTAATACTGAAAACATATCTATAATACCCAAATATACATAATATCCCCAAAACATTCCGGATACTTTAGATATCCAGACTCAAACAGAGACCCACATGTCTAAAAAAATCCCATAGGTACTTTGTCCCGATCCTGGACCAAAACCTGTATTTCGTGGGTGTTTCTCATCGTTCTTTTGTAGCCGGGTAAAATGCTTATGCCTAAGATAACATTACATAAGAGTTATATATAAAATCTCAAATAAACTTATTCATACATTATATAGTTTTACACAAATTTCTTTATCCGATATAATACAACTTTATAACAGTATAATATACAATAAACTCAAAATACTAATTTATATTCAATTTTGTTTGTAACCCAAAATACCCGCGCTTTCGAAACGCGGGTCAAAATCTACTATATACTATTAAAGCAGAATTCCTCGTAGGATTCTGTCCTTAGTTTTTGGAGTTATTTACAAATCTATGTCATTCCTTTTTTTAAAATGATTTCATTATTAATTTTATGGTAATTATTTGATGAAAAACAAACAAATATTCCTTATTTACCTTAAATGAAAAACTACCACTTAATAACTTCGAGTTTTGGAAAGCAATATATTTTATATTTTGAGAATCTACAACCTGTGTTATTGGTGTCGTCGATTCTGGTCTTCTATTTTTCTTACGAAAATCTAAACAGTTATTATTAATAATCTGCTTTACAATATTATTGCTGTTATACTGTTATCACTAGATACTTGTCATCGAAAGACATGCAACAGAGGAGTCTACAAGGTTAAACGACAAAAATGTTGAGGTCTATGTAGAAAATGAATATAGCTATGATACTAAGGGGTTTTGATCAAACAAAAATTACGATACTAAGGGAAGTTTATGACATGTCATTAAATATGTGAGTATTATATAGGTCTCTTTGTTTTATCTTCTTTGCAACATTACTTTTCTGAATTTATTTTGCAGAAGAGTACAAACGGTTCTAATGAAAAGAAGACAAGATTGACTAACTAGTTTTAGTTTGCACAACATTTTGAGTCCAACTTCATATTCCACTAAATATAAATTGACTAAATGATGGATAGCTTTTTTAGCAAGCCTATTTAGTTAACCAACTATAAATTAGATTCAAATAGTTTAACTCCATTGATAAAATCCAATAAATTAAATTATTTAATGTATAATCAGAAATTCAAACAATATAAATATAGATATAGTAGGGTACAAAATGTGAAAACTCATCATTTTAAAACTATAAAGTATTTATAAACATATTTCAAAGTAGGTTTATGAAACTAATCATATATTTTTAAAATGTGGGTTAAAATAAAACAAAAAATACTACAAAATGGTTCAGCTAAACAAATTATTATTTCTTTTAATTTTATTATAATTAAAATATTAACATATGTTATTTTAAGATTTATAAATTTTATAAATTAACATAATACATATTCAATTTAAAATAGTTATTTTCTTAAACTAAAATATTGTAATTCTGTTAAAAATTAGGATTATACATTATAATACATATTAAACTTATATATTTCAGTTTATCTTGAAAAGTATTCTTCATAAGCTCAGTCGACTAATATATTAACATATAAAAAGAAAAACGTACACACATGAACTGTAAAAAAAGAAAAGTTGAACTTTTCCATATAATAAATGATGTTTTGAAATTAGATGCCATCTATAAAAAATTTATTTCTAATTAAAATCCATGACTTCTAATAAAAATAATTTTTTTAATTATTTTTTTATCAATTTGAAAATAATCCCGCGCTTTTAAAGCGAGAGTCAAATCTAATCAATACTATTAAAAAAGAAGTGTTCTGAAAGAGGAAATCAGTTGTTTTTATTATTTCATATGTGATGGTATATATATATATATATAGTGAAACAAAGTTAGGGTTTTAGATTTTCTAGGATGCAGACCTTTGGACCTATAATGATTCATAATTTCCCTTAGATGTCCATTATACAACATATTTTTTATAGCGCATAATATGATGTCTTATTAAAAACCTTAATAGGAAAACCTAATGGGAAAAACCACTTAAGATAACTTGAGATATCTGATAAGACATAATCCAATGTGATGATTTAACTCTTCAGTCTTGGGCTTCAACTAGTTCACTTCTCTTGGCAAATTTGACACTCTTCACTAAAACTTGAATATCTTGATGACCGTAGGACGAAATGACTTCAAACCACTTGGAAATCGAAGCTAACATCCATATGTAGCTTTAGGTACCGGTCTAGCTCTGGTAATATGTAAAAATCAAGCAATATTTTGAATATCAGATGATATAACGTATTCTGAGACAGCTTGTACATGTCCCATGAAAACAGTCATATCTCGAGTTATATCATCAGGAATGACTTGATTCAAATTGGAGATAAAATTAGACTCAAAGATCTTTCTATGGAAACTAATTTTATATTTTAGTTCCATATATAAGGTCTCCTTTGATTGGCAAATTTTTGACCTTCAATTCTGTCTCGTGAATGGAATGTGTCCTTGATTCTTTTTCAAGTATGATTGATCTATATCATTCTCTCCTGCTTTTCTCAATCTCAAAATACATTGAATTATTTATAGATCTTCATCACTTAAGTGATAATATTCCTCTTTAGTTATTTATCATTTGCGTGTTCTTTATTGCCTTGTTAAAACCTTGACATGAAAAAACTCAATGGGACAAAAACCATGGTAAGGAAAAAGAGTACAACCACACACATCATCATACACTCCCCCTGGAAGCATCATCTTGGAGAGATGTATTCTCATACTTTTAGAAATTGCTATAAGCATATTCTTAGTGAATAAATTTGTTTGATAGTTAGATAATCCCTTAGACCATTGGACTTCTTGTCCATAACATTAGTTTCACACAAAAGGTCATTTCTTGGTCTATTTGGACTTCATGTCCAAATTTTCTTTTATAGACAATCTTCTAATATTCCATATTGTACATCCTTGTACATGTTGGTCCATGTGTGATGTCTTTCACCTGATGAATTGTGATGACATTAATGTTGGTGTTGTCAAACATGTCTTTGGCTAGATCTTCACCATTCCTAACATTGAATATCTTATCTTCCTTAGCCCAATTGTTAGAACCTAGACTTGATAACTCTTTATCTTCGTCTTCACTGTATCCATAGGAGATTAGATTTTCATCATCGCATACGTCGAATATTAGATTCAAATTCTCGATAAGTTCTGTAGTAGTTAGAAAATCTTCATCCTCATAAACATCGAAAGCAGGTCCGTGGACAAAGTCTTTGTCTTGAATACAACCATCCACAGATTCATAAAATAGCTTAAGCTGTTTAGGAACAACATCCTCTGCCGTTTTTTGAATCGTCTTTTGAATTTTATCTAGGAAAATATCCAGAGATTGTTGTAACTTCTTGAATAGATCTTTTTCAAACCTCTTCAATATCTCACAAACAAAAGCTGGCTTGTCCCTTTGTTGCAGATTCATTCTCATTGACATGATATTAAGACCGTTTTGTCTCTGATACCAACTGATAGAGAGCGGTAACTAGTAAACTGTAACGGAAACGATAGATCCTTGAGCTCGACTCCATCAAGAAGGTCTTTTGGCGAGACGATACTCTCGTCAAGTCAAAATAGGGTTAGAGTACTCCTCTAAGTGATATAAAGCTCTGATTGAAATTGCAAATATAATTTAATAATAAGAGAATCTATAATCCTAACGTCTAAAATAATAAGAGTTATTTATAAGTCGTAAAACATTATCCTAACTAAAAAGTAATGTAAATACACGCAAGGCTTTTAACGAAGTTATAAGCCCATGATGCTGAGATGCGCTGCATCAAATTTCTTTACCAGGAGTCTTATCAGGGAAGTTGGAGATTTGCTACCTATGAAAAGAGGATCAATAAGATATTGTTTGTTTAACTTCTGAAACCAAAAGATATTGTTTGGCATATTATAAAAATATGTAAACTGTTATAAATCATTAAGTAGATGACCCATAACCAAGACTAGAAGATGAGGCCTAGTCGACCACATAGAGGTTTAGAGTCGGCCATAGGCCCAATTTTCTTTTCCATGTTTTAGTAGTTTTCCTAATTCTACTTGGATTAGGATTTGTACTTTTTTCATATTTATATACTTTGTAATCTCTATATAAAGGGACTTTCTGGTTCATTAATAACACACACAATTTCCCCATACTTTTACAACGCGTTATCAGCACGATTGTTCTCTGCAATCTAAAGCTAAAAGTCCGACCAGCAAAACCCTAAAAACCCTAACTCACCGGCGACCAAGAAGCCTCCACGGCTCTTTCCTTTTTTCTGTAAAACCCTAGCCGGATTTCCTTTTTACTCAGCAAGCCAAACTTTCCTTTTTCGGTGAAAAGCCCTATCACACGGCGAAGCAATCCAACCAGCCGCCATGAATAGACGATCCGATCAGCTCGCAGCCGACACATACCAATCCGACCATCCGATCAGCCGATAAGAGGATCCGGCACGTACCAGCTCGTGAAAAGCTTCCTGATTCTTTGGTGGTCCGGTTCAACCCTACAAAACAAAGGTATACCGATTAATTTGAGAACATAATGATCAAACCCTAAAACCCCTAATCCATTATTATGGAAATCCAATTGTTCCTGATGAAACCCTAAAAGCTATAACCTAAAACTGATTATCTTAAAACCGATAGTTTGAAATCGATTCCTTAGAACATGTTATTTGTTTTATTGATTGTTCTGATCTGAATTTAGGAAACCCTAAATTTTGGAATTGAAACCCTAACCCTAAAAGCTTGAATATGATTTTAATTGATCTTGTTTGATTGAATAATTGATGATCTGAGGTTTTAGGATTGATAGATTGATTGAATAAATGTGGACCAATACACCCACCTTGTGGGACATTTAGATATTTCATGGTCCTGATTGATGCATCGACAAGATGGTCGCATGTTTGCCTACTATCCACACGAAATTTGGCATTTGCAAGGCTGCTTGCTCAGATCATAAGACTGAGAGCACATTTTCCAGATTTTCCTTTAAAGACTATAC
>NC_027753.1:28789036-28795926 GCF_000695525.1 Brassica oleracea var. oleracea
CCGACCTTTACTCATGTGGTCTAAAGTCCTGGTATCAGCATGGGGACATGCAGTATTACATGCAGCAGAACTGATTCGCATCAGGCCATCTAGTGAGCATAGATATTCACCATCCCAATTACTCACGAGTCATGAGCCAGACGTGTCCCATATCAAAACATTTGGATGTGCCGTTTATGTTCCAATTGCTCCACCATAGAGAACTAAAATGGGACCACAGAGAAGGATGTGAATTTATGTTGGATATGACTCCCCAACCATTATAAAGTATCTTGAGCCAACCACGGGTGATTTATTTAAGGCCAGATACGCAGACTCACACTTTGATGAGTCCACATATCCGACCTTAGGGAGAGATAACAGCCGGTTGATAAACGAAATAGAATGGTCTCGACCATCAATATCTTGGCAAGATTCTCGGACTAAAGAATGTGATATGGAAGTCCAAAAGATTATACATCTACAAAAGCTAGCTAATCAGTTGCCAGATTCATTTGCTGACCCGAATAGAGTGACTAAGTCATACATACCTGCTTGTAATGCACCCAATAAGAATAGAAGTACAGAAGGGACAAGGTCAAGTTGCTACAGAGTCTAAAAAACGTTTGAAACGTGGTAGACCAATTGGTTCCAAAGATAAGCAACCTTGGAAGTCCAAGAAAGGTGCTGGATCCGAGGGCACTAAGGAAACCGTCCAAGACATTGATGGACCGGCCGTGCCGACCAAACTGGTCGAGCCGAGTGGGCCGGCCATACCAACTGAACCGGTTGGACCAATTGTGCCATACAATGAGGTTCGGGACACTGAACTTCATGGTACACCAGGTCCGGATAATAAAGAGATCTCGATCAATTATATAATGTCTGGAATACAATGGAACATAAAAGATATCGACGTCGATGATATATTTGCATACAAGGTAGCACTTGAGATCATGGATATAAATGAGGATCTAGAACCCACGTCCATATATGAGTGCACTCAGCGATCAGATTGGATCAAATGGAAAGAAGCTATAAACGTGGAGTTAGAATCATTAAGGAAAAGAGGCATTTTTGGCCCTATAATTGTGACACCAAGTGATGTCAAACCAGTGGGATATAAATGGGTCTTTGTGAGGAAGAGAAATGAGAAATGAGAAGTAGTGAAATATAAAGCATGGCTTGTTGCACAAGGATTCTCACAGAGACCACAAATTGACTATGAGGAGACTTACTCCCCTGTGGTGAATGCAACTACATTACGATTTCTAATCAGTCTGGCTATAAAAGAAAACTTATATTTACGCCTAATGGATGTAGTGACTGCATATTTATATGGTCCACTGGATAATGAAATTTATATGAAAGTTCCAGAGGGTATTGAGCTCAAAGATAAGAAAGGTTCTCGAGAACAGCATTGCATTAAGCTGAATAAAGCTTTGTACGGTTTGAAACAATCAGGTCGAATGTGGTACAATAGATTATCTGAGTACTTAGTGAAAGCGGGCTATAAGAATGATCCAATAAGTCCATGTATTTTTATCAAGAAATTCGACAACAAGGGCTTTGTAATCATGTCGGTATATGTGGATGACCAGAATATCATAGGAACCTCTGGAGAGATTTTCCAAACAGTTGAATGTCTAAAGAAAGAATTTGAGATGAAAGACTTAGGAAAAACTAAGTTCTGTTTGAGACTACAACTTGAGTATGTAAACAATGGAATCCTTGTGCATCAGTTGGCATATACAGAAAAGATACTCAAGAAGTTTAATATAGACTAGGCTCATCCGTTGTCGAGTCCTATGGTCGTGAGGTCTCTCGACCTAGAGACAAATTCATTCGGACCAAAGAAGAAGATTTTCCGTGTAAATTAAAACATCTGTTTAATACCCAACCTACAAAGTTGTTTAAATTAAAAAGATAATAAACAAGATTTGTATTGTTCAACAGATTTTTAGTTTAACGATTTCAGAAATATTCTTATTTTATTCATTTCCGGTTTTTACTCTCTTTATATGTAGAATATATTGATTACATTCCATCTCTCCGGAAATAGTTTAAGAAAATCTTTTACAATTTATTCAGTTAATTTAAGAAGTTAATCATTATGACTCCAAAATATTTGTGCATTCGATATTACATAAAATAATAATTAACTTTAATATACTAAACCCATTTAACTTTCATATAAATCGATAACAAAATTCTAAACTCATTTAACTCCCATATAATTAATTCTAACAACTACCAATATACAGTAAAAATCTATAAATTAATAATGTTGGGATAACAGTATTCTATTAATTTATAGAGTTATTATTTTATTAAATTTTTTGTTTTTAGATTCCTCTATTTTTAAAATATTTTTTTATAAAATAAGAAAATGGTTAATTTTAAATTTTAAATTTTTAAAATTTAACTTTTATATTGGTTTTATTATATTATTTGGTGTATATGAAAATGTTTCATAGCATTTAAATATCATTTAAAATATAATTTTATTAAATATTATCTAGATATATAGAAGTGTTTAAATAGAAATACCTCAGTATGAAATAAAAGTATTAATATAAATATACATATATACTCTGCATATATGTAAATTAATAATTTATTATTCTAACAAAATTATATATTTACATAGGATCTTCTAAAAATTATTATCTTATTATTTTATGTTCTATTTTGAATAAGTCCAACTCGGGATCGACATTTATCATCTTTTTAGTGTATCAAATATTAATTTATAGAGTTTCATGTTATATCGATCTATTACCAAAAAAACTACTTAATCCTTATTTAAGCTAAAAATATTAACTAGAATATACTGATTCCATATAACCTTGAGATATACCGATTTTCTAAACATATTTAAAATATAAAAACATTCAATACAAAATAGAAAAGCTAGGAAACGTAACCAAAACTATAGCTACCTAAAATCAGTATCAAAATCAAAAATTTCAAATCCATATTCAGACCCACACACGAATTGAACTCAAAATTTTATCGGGTTCCTAACATCGTTATTTGAACCAAACCAAAAACTAAAATAACAAAATCCACACCAAACTGAATTTCATAAACAACCTAACTATTACTATATTTTATTGAACTAAAAACTAAAATCCATAACCAAACCGGAACTAAACCAACCAAAAATAAAAATAAATACAATCTGAACGTGAACCGAATTCTATAAAATATCACCATATCATAAATTTTTATTTTAAATATATAAATTTATAAAAAAAACATAAATTTAAATATTTTTGCGCAACTGCGCGGGTCAGAATCTAGTTATAATTTTAAAATATTCATTGATTTTTTAAAATGATTATAAATTACTAAAACCACTAAACATCCCACATGAAAAAAGTTTATCAATGGTGTAAAATTTTGGTATACCAAAATACAAATAATTATAAAACCATATGAGTAGAAACCTCATTTATTAAATATATGTAATTAAAATATACTATATATTTATGTTAATATCATTTAAATTTAATTATACATCATATATGATAGATAAAATTGATTGTTTTGATTTATTTACCACAAATTATTGTAAATAAACAAGAGCGTTTATTTGATTTGTATGTGCACATTAATTTAAATATATACATAATAGTAACTGATTTCTCAATTACTTAATACATAATTATTAATTTATTATTTCATAATATGAAAAAACGTAAAATAAGTAATAATCTATAAATATAATTTGTATATAAAATATTTATCCTGCATATATTAACCTAGTATAATAAGAAAATTAAAGAGATCTCGGAAAAAATATTCTATTCTAGTTGTGTTTGTAAACGTACATTGAATAAAACATTTGCCAAATTTTACACGATAGATTACCAAAAGATAATATTCAATGGTCATATTATATAAATAGTTAGGCGAATACTAATTATTATATTTTGTTTCCTTAGTCGACGGATCACATAGATAATATCATCAGTTGTATAAATGGTTTTTCAGTTTTCGAAAATGGTATTAATATACATGAAACCTTAGTTTATGATTTATTACTTATCATCTCCTTATATTATCCCTTTTTACAAATATGATATATAGTTTTCATATAGTAAAATAAAAACTAAATCCTAAACACTAAAACATAAATTAATATAAATTTATTAAGTTTTATATATTCCTAGATTTTATTGTTATATTTTAAAATATATAAACAAAAAAAAATCAACCATTTATGGTGCATATCTGTTTTACATATCAAGACCAAAATTATTCCTTTTTGAATTAGCTTTCATGTACATGATACATATTGGTGGTATATTGCTGGAGTATCGATGGAACAAGATTCATTTAGTGGTTTTACGGGAAGGAAAGAACTACTGATGCTATGATAGGTGCCATGAATATTCGTAGGAGTCTATCATATTTACAAAATTCTGACTTGGGCAATATAGTGCATAAAGTTCATATATATTTCAGAAGTGGTACTTGCAACAGACTATTCTCAACTGGTAAAGATGGTGTCTACATTCACAAATTGGCCGGCATTCACTTCACACATAAAAGAATTTCTGCGATGTAAGGATTTTTTCTTACTTTTACGATATCCCAAAGAAAAAAAATATAATGGTTGATAAGATGGCAACGGTGCTCGGAATCTACCTTCTGCTATAGTTTATGTTAACTCAATTACCGTGAGGGGACTCTCAAATCAGGACTTTGCTTAATTTTGTATAACCTTTTCTTGTAAAAAAAATTAGCCTTTATGTTTACAATATTTTCACTTAAGAATTTGGGTTATTAATTCATACTATGTCCACGAATGTACAAAATATTTTTGATCACTTATCCTATATAGAAATCATAATAAATTCGAAATCCACACTTCTACACTTATTTCTTAAACTATAAATTTTAAAGCATATAACTAATACTAGGTGTTTGCTGACAATTTCGCAGAAAGTATTATTATACGAAGAAATATATATTATATTTACAATATTATAATTATTGAATAATAACTAAAAATATTAAAATTTTAATTTTAACTTCAAATAGTTTGATAATAAAAAAATCAACATATATTTTAAGAAGAGATGTGAAATTAAAGATAGTTCAACAAAATAAACCAGAGTCACTAAAAATCTTTCTCTTACATGAAAGCAATATTATAATTGGTTTATGTAAATAGTTATAGAGTTAAATTATATTTATTTTAATACGTAAAAACCCGTAAATACTCTGGCTTTTAGAGATAGAGAAATAATGTTTTTTTTTTTGCCATCAACATAACAGGCTCATATAGATTCAGTAAATCAAACTGGTAGCTCTGCATCCATATGAACTACAAACAACGTTGTTTCTTGCCTTTGCGTGCAAGACTGCCCCGCCTTTAAATTATGTGCCCTTGGTATATATGGATGGTATCTCAGATGTGAAAACTTCTTTAATGGTTTTTTGTAGCTCCAAGATGATGGACGGACGCTTCTATAACTTCGACATCTGATTTTAATTGTTTTACTTACGATTTTTACTTGTCTGAATATTTTCAATTTATTTTAAATTTAACAAAAACATAATTGTACTTTTTTGTGTGTTCTCAAAATATTTTCAAAAACGATTTTGGATATGATTAAAAATAATAAATTTTTATTTTTAGATATGAATAAAGTATTCAAATCTAAAAATTGAAGATAATAGAGTTGTTTTTCATTTTAACACTGATAAAAATAAATGAAAATCTAAAATCATTAACTATTGAAATTCTAATAATTTTCAAAACTTCAATTATGAACGTATAACCAATAATTCCTCAAATAACTTTTTAATATATGGTAAAAAAGTGTAATATATTTTAAATGATTTTTAAATCCTTATAAATATGCATTTATACAATTATAAATATATGAAAAACCATTTACATACAGTTAGTTATAATTTTTTATAAATTTTTGTGGTTCACATTTTTTTACAACTCTTTGCTTACATGACTTAGTAATAAAATCCATCATTTAAAAAAAGAAATACTTTTGTACTTCAATCTAAAAGTTGAAAATAGTTGATTTTATAATTAGTTTTTATTTTAGAATCAATAAAAATTCAAATCTAAAATCCCATCAAAATTATAAAAATATTTAAGATTTCACCTATAATCGTAGTATCAAAAAGTCAATTAAATAACTTCCATATATAATAAGAAGTGTATTTCATAAAAACATAAATAAATAAGAATTGTGAAATATTTTTTTATGATTTATATAACATCTTATAAGTCTTATAAATTAATTTTAAAGCATTATAAATGATTTAATAAAAGTATTATAAATTATATATGGACTCTAACAAAATGTTTTTGCAAGCTAGAATAAAAAATATTCTTAAATAATTTCAAAATCTTTATTAATCATTTATAAATCATGTGTAGGGTTTAAAAACATAAGAAAAAAGTTCTAATAATGCCTGACATAGAAATATATTTTTTTATAAGAATATGCAACCATTATATTTATTTCTATAAAATTTAGTATTTTTTATAATTATAATATTGAGGAAAATAAACAAAATTGAAGAAACATTTATATATTATTTCTATAATTCTACAATTAGTTACCATAAGTCATTATTTGCAATGTTATTTGTATCATTTGGTAACTTACATTATTGGATTCAAGATTTTTTTTAAGATCTTATTAGAATAAATAATTAATAAAAATTATTGACCAATTAAATTATAAAAAAAATTTGAAACTCCAACTATTAGCGACACATAAGCAAGAGTCACTAAGGATTTTAGAGGGTGTATTGAATTAAGGATTTTAGGAGATTTTGAGATTTTATTAAAATCTCATGTTATTCAATCAATGATTTTAAAAATTATTTCAAAATCAAGTGTTATTAAATATGTGATTTGTGCAAAA
>NC_027753.1:28795968-28804186 GCF_000695525.1 Brassica oleracea var. oleracea
ACTGTTATTCAATTGAAAACAATATTTAGTCTGAATTTTTTTTGATACAGATATTAGGAGACTTCAAGTCCATTTTTAGTTAAAAACAGCTCTTGTAAAATAACTTCTCCATAGGTGTTATTCGAAGATACTTGAAAATAAATAAATTAATACATATATGAACAACATACACGCAGAGAGAGTCGAGAGTCGAGACTTTGGTTGTAGTAGTATGCTCTCCTTTCGCAATTCCTTCTCACCGAACCACCACTCTCTTCTCCGTATCACCACAACGTTTTTTCAGAGTTAACAGGCATTTACGTCTTTAAGAGTTGACTAATCCGAATTTCTAATATGGCTAAATCAAAAAAAAGCTAGAACTAAAATGGCTAATTTTTGAAAACTGAGGTATTTTTGGTTGAAACACAAATTGGAAGTTTTTTTTTGCTTTAATTTTAAAGTTTAGGGTTTTTTGCCGTTTTCTAGTTTCTTTTCGTAGTAAAACTGTAAATATAAAAATTGAAAATTGAAAATGCTTAGGACATTATTTATTCTTTTTTCGTCGATCCGCATTAAATGGCTCCCAATAAAAAATTGATCGCAGCTATCAAGCGACACACTTGTACTGTTCCCAGAATATGCCCAAAACACAAACGCCATGTACAATGTTTTTGCCTTTTTGGTGTGCGATAATTAATGTTATCGTCATAGTAACATGTAGAATATAATTTGAGAAAATTAGACAAACTTGAGATCTGAGTGTTTAATTATTTTATCGTCTTCTAAAACATTGTCGCATCGGCTAATGAGCTAACGCAATTTATTAAGAATCTTCTCTTCATTTTCTTTTTTTTTTTTGGTAGGTTGAAACCTAATTGTATTCAGAATATCATCGTTTTATTTAGTTAAATCTGAATTTGTATTTTATCCACTTAGATCAATTTGTATACTTTGTTGAGGCAAACGCTGCATGACAAAACTCTATTACCGAGTGAACATCCCGACAAACTAATTAATTCTGTAAAGATGTTGTTGGATTCTATTGTCGACTTTGAATAAAGTTGAAGAAAAGTTTCGATCAAATTTTTTTTTTTTAAATCATCAAAACAAGTAAAAATGGAACTATCTGATCATTCTCGTTAATTAATTTTTTTAGGGCAAACTGGAATGATAAAAAACTTATGTACTTGGGGAAAACTGGGGATCAGAATCTTGGATAAAGACTACACATACTGCTAATACGAGAGAATATGAAGTGTGTAACACTTGCTCAAAAAGAAAGAAAAAAGTGTGTAACACTAACGTGGCGAACAGTGGCGAATCTAGGATAAAATTTTGAGTAATTGCACTTTACACACAAGAATTATATGATAATTAGATGAATACACTATTTATGTTTTCCATGCATAAAGCTGATAATTGGATGAGCATTTTACCCTTGTTCATGTCTGAGCATTTGCAACTGGTCACCTGTTAGATTTGTAATCTAAATTTTTTATTTTTTTCTCATTTTCTCTCTGGTAAACCAAAATCACACGAAATCTTATATGTCAGGCAAGTTGATATTTTACACTTTTCGAAACTTTCCTATTCACTCGTAAATCGGGAATCCTAGCGTTTGCTCTTCCTCCTTTCGTATAAAAGTTTCAAAATCTCTCTCGTGTCTATTGTTTCCCTTGTTTTTTTCAGAGATTGTTTCCAACCTAAAACACTTTGTATCTCCTTCTTCGATGTGATATTTTTCCATTGTTATCACAAACTATGAAATTGGGGCTTTCTTTGAATTTTTCAGTGAGACAAAGGCACAATTCCCATTATTTGCAGTAAGAGTGAGCCATTGCAGAGTTATTTAATGGAATCTGGAGCAAAAGCGTTGGTGAAGTAGTTCTAGGATTTCTTCAGAGCAGAGAAGAAATGTTTTTAATCTGATTTTTTTGTGCTGGTAAAGGTGGTGGTCTCTCTCTCTCTCTCTCTCTCTTTCTCTATCTCTTTGTTTTCAATCTGATATTTAGTGCTGGTAAAGGTGGTGGTCATGAGCAAGAGGTGGTGGTCGTGAGCAGAGGAGAAGTCTCCTCCCTTCGTCACCGGTCTCGAGCTTGCCCCTGTCATCACAGGTCTCGAATTCGTCCTGGTCGTCATCAATGGTGCAGGAGATGGAGACAGAATAGAGGAAGACATCGAGGACAAAGAGGCAAAAGAGGAGAGAGGCGGCAGCAGAGATATTAGGTTAGAGTTTGGTTAATTAGGTTTAGATTTTAGTCAATTAGTTTTTTGTTTAATGTGATCAATTCTAGATATAACCAGATACTTATAACTCGGTTGCTACTTTTGTCATTAAATATGTCAACTATATAAGTTAGACTAGCATTTAAACAGAATTGTTAGTTTTTTTATGTTGCTAATATAAGTACTCGATGTCCAATATTTAATGTCAGAAAAAAATTACATCCACAACATTTAATTAACCTTAATAATACACCATTAGCTTGTAAAAAATCAACACTACAAGCTAAACTACGGCATAGCAGTCCAACAACCTTGCACCAGTAACATTCAGAAATTTTATAACAGCCACTCCTAGACACCTAAAAAACAACCCACGTCCCAATCCCACTCTAATAACACCCACCGTCTGCTACTTCCTTCGGAGGAAGTCTCTTTATGGCATCACAGGTTTATGGATGAGTGCTCTTGGAGTAGTCGGTCTAACAGAAGAGTGGCAAGAGCTTCTCTGAGGCTTTTTAAATAAGACTCGCGCTGGGCGACCCTTCTTTCTAAATCTAAATGGGGGTGCATGTTAAATGCTATTTGACAAAGAAACAAAATTTTCAAGGAGAAAGGTTAAAGCTTCAACAAAGCAAAACAAGATATTTAAGAATGTTGTTAACTGGATATCATAGTCAAAGCTCCACTAGAAGTAATATTAGCTCGCAGTAACCACTTACTGAGTATTACCAACACTGACTCAGTTTACTTAAGATGAAAAAAATAATCTATTTAGATTGTAACAACTAAACATTACATGTTGCAGCTAAAATACTTGTTATTAGATATTAAAATGTTAGCAGATAAAGCTTTATGTGTCTTTGTTAAACATAATATTAGATTCGCCAAAACAAAATAAAATACTAGAAAATGTTGTTAACCGGGAACCACAATCAGAGCTCCGCTAAAAATAATATTAGCCTGGTGGTGGCTAATTTTAATGTTAGACTGCCAAAATTAAAAATGTTGGCAGTCTAACATTAAAATTAGCAAAACATCAGATAAACTGTTTCCTAGTGATATATTATTTTCTTACTAACAACATTATATATGAGATTTGCTACTAATCTTGAATAAAATATTGCATTGTACACATATTCATGATTGACAGCAAATAAATAAATAAATTTGTTAAATATTAATAAATATGTTAGCCACTAGCAGCGAAACTCAAAATCTAATCCAAAGATACATGTAGAAATATGACCAAACTGTTATAACGTTATTAATATTAGATATGCTAGTACGCTAAAGATGAATCTCACAAAATAATTCAAATATGTTATTAATCAATTAGCGGATGTCCATAACCGGTTCGGTTATCGGTCCATAACCGGCCCATACAACTAGAGAGAGAGTTGGCCACGACTTGGAAAGAGAGAGAGAGAGAGTCGGCCATGACATGGAGAGAGACTGCTTGGAGAAAAAGAAACCATCTTTCTTTTTTCTTGTAATTGTTATCTTTCCATTATTATATATTAGTAGTTTTCCTAATCCTAGTGGGTTTAGGTTTTGGATATTTTCCCTTTTACTTATCTTGTAATCTCCTATATAAGAGAACACTTATTCATTAATGAAACATATAAATATTCAGACCTAAAACCTTCGTTTTACAACACGTTATCAGCACGATAGCCTCTAACACCCTGAACCTAAAACCAAACCCCTAAAACCCTAAACAAAAAGAATCTACCTCGGAACTTTAAAGAGATCGTTCTCCCAAACCGTGAGGACCCAGAAAACGATCAAGATATCAAATCGAAGCTCTTGCCAAGACGAATCAGTCAGTGCAAACCGTTTGTCGATCTGACCATCGACGCACCCTCACGCACCGATTTTAGGATATTTTGAGATTTTATTAAAATCTCCTGTTATTCAATCAATGATTTTTAAAAAATTATTTCAAAATCAAGTGTTATTAAATATGTGATTTGTGCAAAATCACTAAAACTCACTTACAATCTCCTGATATTCAATTAACACTTCTTAAAAACTATATCAAATCCACTGTTATTTAATTGAAAACAATATTTAGTCTGAATTTTTTTTGATACAGATTTTAGGAGACTTCAAGTCTATTTTTAGTTAAAAAAAAACTCTTGTAAAATAACATCTCCATAGGTGTTATTGAAGATACTTGAAAATAAATAAATTAATACATATATGAACAACATACACGCAGAGAGAGTCGAGAGTCGAGACTTTGGTTGTAGTAGTATGCTCTCCTTTCGCAATTCCTCCTCACCGAGCCACCACTCTCTTCTCCGTATCACCCCTCCTCCTCCTCCTCACCGAGCCACCACTCTCTTCTCCACATCACCCCCACTTTCTCCTCTCTCCTCCTCACCAAGCCACCACTCTCTATCCCTGCCGTTCAACGCGCCACCGACGAGCTCGTCAGCCTGGTTCCATGATCCATCCTCTCACGGACTCACTGTATCCTCGTCGTCGGTTGTGGCTTCTCTTCACTCACAATGTATGATGCTAAAGAGAAGCTCTGTTTCTTCTCTTTTGACATCCACCTTCACCTCAATCTTGCAAGGTTTGTTCCTCTTTTTGATTAATTGGTATTTTACTATCAAACAGTTGATAATGATAGTATAAAATAATCAAACAAAAGATATATGATTTGAGATTGTAACTATCATTTAACAGGTCTTTCTTAAAGAAAGAGAATTAGGCGTAGTGACTGAGGTAACTTCAGTAGCTGAGGCTATACAAAACCAAATGATAGAAGAAAGAGGAGTCTGTTGCAACTTGCATATCAAGTGATAGATTAAGAAAACCATTAACATATAATAATACAAACAAAAGACAGCTCAGAAATGTAGTAAACACAAACAGTAGCGATTGCAGGAAACTGGCTTTGAACACTGAAGCTCCAGATGAGTAAAGTTAGGAACAAGTAGCAACCACGTCAAATCCTTTAGTCCATTGCAGCCATTTATAATCACACTTGTGAGGTTTCTCAGTCTATCCTAGTCAGAATTATGTCCCATGACGTCCTCCCAATCTCCTACCTCCCATATATCACAGCTCCTTATAATGAGCATGAGAGTTGTAAGATGAGGACACTCTGACTGCTGGATATCTCTTGAATCTCATTATTCATCAGTGACATTTTTCGGAAGAACTTAAGCTCTCCCAATATCGGAAGAACTTCATCTTCTGTGGCATATGAAGTCGAAACGTCTAGTGCATCATGCCATTCCTGCACCGTCGTTGTTTTATACGACATGGTCACTCCAAGAACATTCAACGCAAGTGGTGAACCATGCCACTTTTAAGCTCTTCCATGTCTTTCTGTATAGACTCAAGATTCCCCTCTAGGCTATGAACGTAACTCTCTAGGAGGCATAAAAACTGGCAAACATTTTTAACACTTGATCAGATGATAACGAAACAGAGAAACGACATGCCATCATTGAAAAACACAACATAAAGCAATTATTTCAGAAACACTGATTAATCAAAACAGCGACATACTGAGGGAAAAAATCGTCGGTATGTCGTCATGGTGAACTTTGAAACGTATTCATGTGTTCACCTGATTGGAAACCACAGCCAAAGTTTCATGTTCATTGCAGGAACCATTGGCTGAATTATACGTACTTATTATGAACTTTATAAAGCTTCGTATTTGAGAACTGCTTTGCTCATAAGAAAACATTATCAGTTAAATATTATCATTTAAAATCACCTTAACTATTCTAAAAATTTTAGAAAATATCTTACCAAATCCTCTATAAATTTTATTTTTGAACTTTTACTAAAACACTCAAATCACTTCAAAACTCACATAAATCCCACCAAAATTAAAACACTCCAAAATTTCCTAAAATCATTAGTTCAATACACCCCCTGAAATTGTGTGATCATGAGGATATGATATTTGTTTTGGGTCTCATTTAAACATTTATAGAGCAACTTTTTTTATTTGGATCGACGAAAAAAGTTTAACTAATGTCCTAAGCATTTCCAAAGACAGTTCTATTTTTAAAGTTTGGTAAATTTTGAAGTTTGAAAGTTAATGATGTTTCTTTTCGAGAAAACGGCCAAAAAATCTTGAACTTTCAAATTAAAGCTAATAACATCCAAATTCGTTTTTGAGCCAAAAAAAATATTTCAATTATCAAAAACGGGCTGTTTTAACTCTAGTCTTTTATTGACTTGGCCGTATTAGAAACTTCGATTTGTCAACTGTTAAGACGTAAACGTTTGTTAATTCTAGAAGTCGTTTTAAAAACTGATTAAGCATTAATGAAACGACATTATTTCGCATCTATAAACTCTTAAAACATCATCTCTTTCATGATAAACCCAGAGTCCCAAAAAAAATCCTAAATTTTTTAATTTAATTTGAAAATTCAGGGTTTTTTGTCGTTTTCTCATTAGAAAATCTAAAGTTTTTTATTTGGGGCTTTGGATTTATTTGTGAGACATTGTTTCATTAATGCTTAATCAGTTTTTAAAACAACGTTTTTTCAGAGTTAACAGACGCTGACGTCTTTAAGAGTTGACTAATCTGAATTTCTAATATGGCTAAATCAACAAAAAGCTAGAACTAAAATAGCTAATTTTTGAAAACTGAGGTATTTTTGGTTGAAACACAAATTGAAAGTTTTTTTTTGCTTTAATTTTAAAGTTTAGGATTTTTGGCGGTTTTCTCGTTTCTTTTCATAGTAAAACTGTAAATATAAAAATTGAAAATTGAAAATGCTTAGGACATTAGTCTCTTAAGAGATTTCCAATAAACCACTTAAATGTTCAAATCTTTTTCTAAATCTCTTAACTCATTTTTACACTTTAAAAAATATAAAAAATTAATTAAGAGATCTTTTAAAGAGTTTTGGGATAATGATGCTCTTTGGACATTGCTTATACTTTTTCCATCGATCCGCATTAAATGGCTCCCAATAAAAAATTGATCGCAGCTATCAAGCGACACACTTTTACTGTTCCCAGAATAAGCCCAAAACACAAACGCGGCTAATGAGCTAACGCAATTTATTAAGAATCTTCTCTTCATTTTTTTTTTTTGGTAGGTTGAAACCTAATTGTATTCAGAATATTATCGTTTTATTTAGTTAAATCTGAATTTGTATTTTCTCCACTTAGATCAATTTGTATACTTTGTTGAGGCAAACACTGCATGACAAAACTCTATTACCGAGTGAACATCCCGACAAACTAATTAATTCTGTAAAGATGTTGTTGGATTCTATTGTCGACTCTGAATAAAGTTGAAGAAAAGTTTCGATCAAATCATTTGTTTTAAATCATCAAAACATGTAAAAATGGAACTATCTGATCATTCTCGTTAATTAATTTATTTAGGGCAAACTGGAATGTTAAAAAAACTTTTGTACTTGGGGAAAACTGGGGATCAGAATCTTGGATAAAGACTACACATACTGCTAACCCGAGAGAACATGAAGTGTGTAACACTTGCTCAAAAAGAAAGAAAGAAAAGAGTGTAACACTAACGGTCTTATTATATGCCGTGGTGGACAGAGACGAATCTAGGATAAAATTATTGTGGGGACATAAAATAAATAAAAGGAAAATATGTGGCTTGAGTCACTAAACAAGAAACTCTACCCAAATACTCTAAAATCACTTAAGAATTTTAAATTTCTACAACTTCATATTTTTTCAATAATAGTGGATTTTATAGTAACAATGAATTTATCATTTAAATACAAATCACATAAAATACTCACTTGAATACACTTTCTAAATGATTTCTAAATTAATATACACTAGGATGTTATAGTAGTCGTTGTTCACTATGAATAGAGCCAATATGGTTTGTATTAATTTTCAGGAATATTCGAAGCAAATTGTTTTATATTGAGTTTATATATATATACTAGAGGTATCACCGCGCGTAATTGTTTGTCTATAAAACTTGCATGTATATTTTTAATATCACTACAAGAAAACAGCGGTATTCTGACGGACATTCCGACGG
>NC_027753.1:28804286-28806800 GCF_000695525.1 Brassica oleracea var. oleracea
GAACACCTTATCCCCAACCGGGCTCTAACCGGAAATCGAGACCCGATCTCCTATAGATTGCGTTTTTTTGTTCACCCCATCGACTAATTTGGCGGCGCCATGTACATTGCGTTTCATTTTTCATTTTTCTGGTATTCCAGAATTAATCTTTGCTTTTCGTGACTTACCACGTTAATATTGTGATTTGTGAGGATAAGCGGTATATTATTAATTATAGAAACAGTTGAGTTACGGTCCAAAAGTTAAAGTCCAACTGGGACCACTCAGGTTAAAAAGTAGATCCAATGGGAGCTGATATGTACCGCGTGTGCATATTTATGTACTAATTCATTTTATATTTGTAAACTTACTTTTAATTGGTTGATAAAAATTACATTCATACAAATCTATGAATACACAGAGTTCTAGTCCTTTGGGTCCACCTGCATTTAACTAGTATCACCTGAGCCGTTCTAAAAAGGTTTCTACATCTAGATCTGAAATTCAAACTCCAGACCTAGATGTAAAAGCCTTTAAACTTTAACCAGTAGACTACGTGTTTTCACGTTCACTTTATAAGTTTAGCTAGAGACAATTATTCAAGTTACTACTATATGGTAATTTTAATCTTATATATAGTGTGGGCCTTTTTCTATAAGTGACCCGTGACACTAATAGTGATTTTAATATTTCTTCCGTTTCATATTAAGTGTCGTTTTAGAGAATTTTTTTCGTTACAAAATAAGTGTCGTTTTCGATTTTCAATGCAAAATTTATTAATTTTATGCAAAATTTATTTTTCTATTGGTTGAAATATGATTAGGTGTATACATAATAATATTTTTTTATAGAAAATGTACAAAATTAATTGTTTTTTTAATCTGTATGCCGAAACCTAAAACAAGAGGAGTAATAAATTACCTATTACTCAGGGAAAAAATTATAATTATGTCATTATCAATTTTATTAACCTCACATAAATGTAGAAGAAAATTGCATAAAATGATATAAAAAACGAGGACGGACACACGCGTCTCGAACTCTCTAATGGATTTTATGGTCTGAAAATAAAGATTTACAAAAGTTTCAGCACTTTCCTTTATTTATTAAAGAGTATCACTTTTGTGAAAATTCAATTTTGATGTCTTCAGTTGCTGAACCTGCCGGGATGATGAGGAAGAGCTTCCGTCGTCAGAAATCTCAGGTAATATTTGTTGTGTGTCCTTACAGATGTCTTAAATAAAAATGAATGGTTCTAAGCAAAAGTGTTGGATGGTTTACACAGAGATTATGGGCGAAGGTTGTTATGAGGAAGTGGTTGAACATAAGTGCTAGAGATCTTGAGTATGGTGCTGATACTGAAGACGAATCCGAAAACGAGGACGTTGTAGAGGAAAACCAAGACTCTAGCTCCGACGAAGGTTCTTGTTTCTTCTATCTCTCTCTCTCTCTCTCCAGAATCATTCATCAGTTCTTCTTTTCCGTTTATCTAAGCCGTTTAAACCGGTTTAACAGATAATGAAGAATCGAGCACGCGAAGGAGAGGATCGACTCAATCGTGTGTTAGTGAGATCTCGGAGGATCCTATCACCGTCGCTGAAGCCGCCGCGGAGTTTACTAGCAATGGTAATGCCCAATTGCATAGGTTGTTTATGAGATTCACATTTTAATTCTTTCGAAATTTGTTGGGTTATAAAAGAGACCTACCATGTCGGGATTGTAATAACGAGAACTTGTTGTTATGCAGAGTATGTGTTGGTACGTGGAACGTAGGAGGAGTATCACCACCTTCTGATCTTGACATCGATGACTGGATCGACATTAATCATTCTGCCGATATCTACGTTCTTGGGTAAACCAAAAAAAAAAAATTATTTATTTTTCCTCAACGACATAGACAAAACTAACTCTGTTCGATATGTTTATATGTTCATGTTTTTGTTTTGTCTGAAGTTTACAAGAGGTTGTACCTTTGAATGCTGGGAACATACTTGGAGCTGAAGATAACCGACCGGTTGCAAAATGGGAAGAAGTGATCAGAGAAGCATTGAACCGAGTCAGACCGAAAAACTCTGGGGTTAAGAGTTACAGTGATCCACCAACTCCAGGGATATTCAAACCTTTTGACGAAACACACGATGTCATAGAGGAAGAAGTCGATTACGAGAGCGATAGCGACGCTGGCGTTGAGATTCACCCCATCAACGAGGAAGAAGAAGAAAGCCTCGGTGAGCTAAAGCATGACGGTGGAGTTGTAGGCGAAGTCAACACTCTCGTTGATCCTAACTCCGGCGTGCCGGTTGTTGAGATTAAAAGACAGTTCTCTTCTCCTAAGAAGCTAGACAGACAAATCTGTTTACGTGTTGATAGCTTTGACAAGAGGAAGAACGATGAGGATTCCCCTGGAACCGGTATGAAAACGCTAAACCGGATGTTAAGTGGGAAAGAAAGGATCGGTTTAAGCTGGCCTGAGCCTCCTTTGAGCATGTTAGGACCTTCTTGCGTTCTAGATAGACAGCCTTCCATGAAGTCAAC
>NC_027753.1:28812443-28817582 GCF_000695525.1 Brassica oleracea var. oleracea
CTGGCTTCAGATACTTAGGAGATTATAGACTTAAGATCCAAGATTCCTATGTAGTTAATAAAATTAAACTGGAGAAACAATTTTTTTGGATAATGAATATTTTAAACTATTTCTTCTGATATCAGATGCTCCGTTGAAGTTAAGGAGAAGGAATTCAGAAACATTGAGAGCACAGTATATTAACAACAAAGAAATAAGGTAAAACATTTGATGTTTCTTTCGATTTTTTATACATTTTAATTCTTTCGAAATTTGTTGGGTTATAAAAGAGACCTACCATGTCGGGATTGTAATAACGAGAACTTGTTGTTATGCAGAGTATGTGTTGGTACGTGGAACGTAGGAGGAGTATCACCACCTTCTGATCTTGACATCGATGACTGGATCGACATTAATCATTCTGCCGATATCTACGTTCTTGGGTAAACCAAAAAAAAAAAATTATTTATTTTTCCTCAACGACATAGACAAAACTAACTCTGTTCGATATGTTTATATGTTCATGTTTTTGTTTTGTCTGAAGTTTACAAGAGGTTGTACCTTTGAATGCTGGGAACATACTTGGAGCTGAAGATAACCGACCGGTTGCAAAATGGGAAGAAGTGATCAGAGAAGCATTGAACCGAGTCAGACCGAAAAACTCTGGGGTTAAGAGTTACAGTGATCCACCAACTCCAGGGATATTCAAACCTTTTGACGAAACACACGATGTCATAGAGGAAGAAGTCGATTACGAGAGCGATAGCGACGCTGGCGTTGAGATTCACCCCATCAACGAGGAAGAAGAAGAAAGCCTCGGGGAGCTAAAGCATGACGGTGGAGTTGTAGGTGAAGTCAACACTCTCGTTGATCCTAACTCTGGTGTGCCGGTTGTTGAGATTAATAGACAGTTCTTTTCTCCTAAGAAGCTAGACAGACAAATCTGTTTACGTGTTGATAGCTTTGACAAGAGGAAGAACGATGAGGATTCCCCTGGAACCGGTATGAAAACGCTAAACCGGATGTTAAGTGGGAAAGAAAGGATCGGTTTAAGCTGGCCTGAGCCTCCTTTGAGCATGTTAGGACCTTCTTGCGTTCTAGATAGACAGCCGTCCATGAAGACAACGACGTCCTTACAAACAACAAAGTCTTTCAAGGCTTACAATTCGTTTAAGTATGTAGCCGGAAGCAACAACGGGGTTGCACCGGAGGTATTGGCTCTAGCGTCCATGGACCTGACGTCGCTGATGGAGAGGAAACGAAGACCGGCTTATGTGAGGCTAGTGAGTAAACAAATGGTTGGGGTTCTTTTAACCATTTGGGTTAAACGAAGTATGCGGAAACACATTCAAAACGTAAGAGTTTCTACAGTTGGAGTTGGCATCATGGGTTATATTGGTAACAAGGTATATAAAGATTATATATTTCATTAATTTTTTTTTAATTTATAGCTGATCCGGTCAGCCTGGTAGGAACGTAATTAGTGCTACAGTGTGGAGACCAGCCACTGCCTGACCCTAGTCAGAAATGATTTCTAACTCATTAATTTTTATGTTATATTGTTTCAGAATCGTTTTATAAAGTGATATGTGGTATGCAGGGAGCTGTGTCTGTGAGTATGTCGATATACCAGACGTTCTTCTGTTTCATATGCACTCATTTGACGGCAGGAGAAAGAGAAGTTGATCAGATCAAGAGGATTGCTGATGTTCACGAGATACATAAAAGAACAGTCTTTCACTCTGTCTCAGCTCTTGGACTTCCCAAGCTTATCTATGATCACGAGTCTGTCTTTTGTATTCTCTTCTACAAATTGTTTTTATTTATATTCTTCTAACTTTATCTTGTTTTCACCTCTTTGCAGACGAATAATCTGGTTAGGAGACCTCAATTATCGGCTTAATTTATCGTATGAGAAAACCAAAGACCTCATTTCCAAGAGAGAGTGGTCCAAGTTACTTGAATATGATCAGGTAAGCTTAACTATTGATCTTTTATAAAGGTTAAGCTCAACTTTACTTATTTTGTTTCTTTCGTATAAATGAATTGCAGCTGGTAAAGGAATACAAGAAAGGTCGAGCTTTTGACGGATGGTCAGAAGGAACTTTACAATTTGCACCAACCTATAAGTACCAAGCGCATTCAGATGAGTATACTGGGAGTGATGGAAAGGCGACAAGGAGAACACCGGCTTGGTGTGACAGAATACTATCTTTCGGCAAAGGAATGAGGCTGGTTCAATACCGGCGTACCGAAAATAAATTCTCAGATCATCGTCCGGTTGTAGCAATATACATGGCTGAAGTCGAGGTGTTTTCCGCGAGGAAGCTTCAGCGAGCATTGACATTTACAGATGCAGAGATTGAAGACGAGGGACTTGTGGCCGTAGTCGTTTAAGAGAATAAGAAGAAAAGAAGAGATTAAGATTTGATGCTTAATGTTTGTTTGATCTTGCATATGAAGTATTGGCGAAAGAGACAATCTCTTTCTACGGATAGTTTTAATCTTATGTCGTTACTGATGCATCACACTGGAAAACGTTCCTAGTGTTATACTTCTTTCTTCTCTTGAATTTAGTGTCTTTTTTGAATAAGCGTCGATAGAGTCCGGATTCTGTTGAGCAGAGAGAACTTGGACCCGTTTAAGATACGTAAGTGTTTCCGTTCAGTTCCGAATCGGTTGGATAAAATTTAGAAAGTGTTAAAAATATATATTTGTATACGTATAGTCTAAATGGCCGGTGGTAAGGAAGAGTCTCTATTGGCTTTCCCCACCCGAGTTCACATAGCAGGATGGTTTTATTGCTCTCCATGAGTAAAACTCAACTCATGAGCCCTTCTGAAATGTTGCAAATAAGTCTATCATCTGATGCATCTTTTTTAGTCATTTACACAAAATTCAAATGGTCATCACATAATAACTGATTAGAAACTTAAAAACCAAAAAACTTATCTACTATTAACATTTTAACATAGAGTTTTCAATATAGTTGAGTCCCAAATTGATACCCATGATTCTTAATATTAAGAACCGAGGGACAAATATGTTAAGTCCAAAACCGATTCGAACATGTCTATTTTGGGTCGGTTCCAACTGAGTAATCGTTCTGGTATTAAATCTCATGCCTAAGTGAAATTACTTTAAGGGTTTTGTTTGTTGATGTGATCATGTTTTAACCACTAAATTAAGACTTTAAGTGCACAACAATGTGTGATAGTATTTAAGGGTTGAATCCACAGTACCAAAGTTACTCAACAAGTCTATGAGAACAGAGTTAAGGTAGAACAAAAGTTTTTTTCAGTTTTCAATTGCAAGAATTAAAAAATAGAGATGAAGTAAATTTATGGATTAAAGGTGTCGTCAAACACTGGGTAATTCTCAAGAGACACAGTTTTCTCAATGAAAAATAAGTACTTTGGCAATAAATATTTTTCACGTAGTATGTTTGGAATTAGAATATGCCTTCGAATGCGAAGATTGGATTCAGTACACTCTATCTCTCACTTTAGTTTGTCAAGTTTTTGACAAGTTCTAACCAGCAGCTATTTCTCATTTATTAAAGGTAATTGCTCTGCTTACCTAAAATAAGAACATGGATAGCTAATGGTAGTTACCAAAAAAAAGTACTTTGCAATGATTTTTTCACTGTTATTCACTTAGTGTGTTTAGGGATTAGAATCTATCTATGAATGTAAACATTGGATTTAGTGTACTCTATATGTCATTTCAATTTTTCGAGATTTTGGCAAGTTCCAAACAACAATTATTTACCATTTATTAAAGGTAATTTCTTTGATATCTCTAAGTTTAGAGTTCCGAACAATTTTATAATTTAATGATGTGACTTAAACATGAATCTATAAACAAGAATTGATAGATGATTTAATATATATTCTGGAATGTGTAATCTTGTTTTGGTGAACATAGATCTAGTTTGTATATGGATGATATGGATCAATACATGGAATGATGTAATTATGATATATATGAGTTTGAAATTTGAACATAGATGTTATTGATTTATACTTGGAATGATGTGATTTGAAAAAGAATATTTAAACAAACATTGATAGATGATTTAATATATAATATGGAATGTACAGGTTATGAACATGTTTAAGTTGAAAAAATCATTTTTGGACGGATGCCTCATTATTACATGAAATAAGACATTTTAGTGACAAATGGACAATAACGCGCATGAATTACAAATGCTAGGTATCAGAAAATAAATATTTTACAATGATTTTTTTACTATTTTTTATGTAGTGTATTTTGGAAATAGAAATTGCCTATAGATACGAACATTGGATTTGTTGCACTTTATCTCTCATTTAAGTTTGTCGACATTTTGATAAATTTCAACCAAATGTTATTTCCCATTTATTAAAGATAATTACTTTGTTTACCTTTAAACATTTGTCAACTTACTTACATTCTCGACGGTTTCAACCATTATTTCAGATTAACTGCATTTATCTCAGTTAAGTAAAGAGATAGCCGTAATTATTTTATCTTGTCTCAACTACCGCATATGTGAACTCTGTTTCTTTTATGCTAGTAAATGCAGATGATTCTAGAAGATATGTGAAAGTAAAAAAAGAGAAGTCTTAGTTTATAACATCTTCATTTTCATTGTAAATATATGTGGGCTCACCAAACATAGGATAAAAGCACGAAACCACACATTAATATTTTTGTGGCCTCATAAGATTCTATAAACAAAAATCAGCTTTGATTAAACTTGTCTTCTTACAAGCATGCAACTGAAGTTTTCCAATTCAAGATTTTCATCTTTGATTTTCTTCGATAATATTTTATCCACTAGGTTAAGACCCGCGCCTTACGCGGAATCAACATTATATATAAAAATTATTTTATGTATTAAATATTTTTACATTTTATGAAATAATTAATATATATTAAATAATTAAAGTTCAATAACTATTAAATATAGAATTAAATTGGTGCGAACATATAAATTAATTTTATTAATCCAAAATATATTTTTTATATATTTGATAAGATATGTAATTAAATTTAAATGATACTAACATAGATAATATATTTTAGTATATTTTTAATATTAATTTCTATTAAATGATGATATCTACTCATATAGTTTTTTCGATCATTTATATCTTTTATAGAAAAAAATTT
>NC_027753.1:28817791-28856200 GCF_000695525.1 Brassica oleracea var. oleracea
TTTGTAAAAATTCAAAATATAACATATACATAAAAATCTAAATTTTTATTATATGGTTATTGTGGTTCTTAATTTATTTAATAGTTTAAAAATTAAACAAATATGATAGAAGATACACTATTTTTTTTATCAAATCTTTATTATTCAAAATCATTAATTGCCATATATACTTTAGCCACATTAGGCAATTTCGTAAATTTTATTTAAGGAAATAATAAAGTACATTAATGATGAATTTATTGTTAGTTTAATAAAAAGCTTATTATATAATTAGATGGACCAACATATTTCTCTAATGATTCTAAGAATCATCCTAGTGATGACATGTGGCTACAAAAAGAAGTTGTAATGCTTCTCAAATAATATATAGGGGATTAATTGGAGAAAAACACAGACAAAAATACTAAATAAAACATACATAAATAAATACTTTAAACAATGAATGAAAAAATTGAAATTCCAAGAATAAACATGAGCATAATAGAAAACCTTGACAATATATACGAGTATGCGAGAGGTTCAACTTTGACAACAACATCGGACCGCTCAATCGCCTCCCTCGTGTCTCTCCACATAAAGGTCTAAGCTCCAAACCCTCATGATATTTGAGCTGCGTGTTCTGAAAGATGACAATTCCAGCATAGCTGCTTTGCAGTATAGTTTGCTAATATCATATTTGACCTCGTTCTTGGTTTGTTTTAATATTGATATTATTTAGTTAGTAGAAAACATACATTATAGTTATATATAATGTTTGTAAAATATAATGTAGAACAAATAATGAACACAAAATAACGTTATAGTTAAATATAATTTTATTATCACTACAACTCTGGTGATTCTTTATTTAAATGTCAATATATTAGCTTTATTTAACAAAAGCCATGTCCACTTCTTTGAAAGTTTACAAAACTCTATCTGCAATGTAAGAAAGCACACAATTGGTGAAAGTAACAGACTAACAGTATGAACGTAGTCACCTAACTCTTCTCCCTCTTTTTTTTATAACTGCAGAAACTTTTAAAACTCAAATTTGTTTATGGGCTTCGGTGTGAATCTTCTTCTATCCTTTTAAAGGAAATCCAGAACCAAGTACTTTCTAAACCAGTACTGTATACATCACTGTCTTGCATATTCCATGTAATCGACTTCAATCTTGTTTACAGTTATTTACAAAAGTTTTATGAATTCAAATTGATTATAACAAATATAAGGCTCATATTATAAAATACAAACAGTTTTGAAGTTGAGTTTGAAGTTTTGCTTTGGAGAAAAAACACATTTAAACTTCTAATATAGAGTCTGTGAAACTTCAAAATAGAACTCATTTTTGGAGATGCTATTCGAGATAATGTTCATATATCCCGGCCCCTAGCATATATCTACCAAACTTGGTGCTATGCATATTGGAATCTCTTTTTTTTTTTGTAACTTACGCATATTGAAATCTTCCTATCAGATAAAAACTTATTAACGCTAGTTAGCGGTTTTTACTTTTTCATTTAATACTCCAACTCATCTCAACTTCTTTATCATTTTCTAAACGCAATTGACATTGTTCTAGTGCACAAAAAATTGACATTGTTCTAAATCTAAAGTTAAGACGACATAACTAGCTATTGATCGATGGTACTTCATAAGCTTTCAAAAATCTGTTCTTTAAGATATTGTAAAATATATAAAATCAGAGAGGACTAAATTCTCAATCTTTTATTCTAAAATGAAATAATAAACATTACCTTAAATTCCAATGGCTGACCAAGATCGCTTATGGTCAAAATTCTCTTATCAATAATAAAACTTTGAGCGTTGTCTCTAATCTTTTGTCCATACTTTTGATCCTGCATGTTTATTGCAGAGACATAAAAATTTATGAAAGGCTTGGGTTGGATATCTCATATCTGATATGTTATGTAACTTTAAAATTATTAAAATAAATTAACATTTCATATAACCATGTTTTAAATTTGCTTATAAACTAGATATTTTAAACTTTAGATAAGAGTTTAATGTTATCCACTAAAAATAAATTGAAGTATACGTTTAAGTTTCTAGTTAATTTGTGAAAATATATGAACTAATAATTATGCTTATGGTTGGTTTGATTTGCCCATACTAAATATTTTGCTTTAAGAAATTTTGTTGACATATTATTAAACAAATATGTAAGTTCTTTCAAGCAGATGTCGAAAATGTTATTTTGAGTAAGTCAACAAGCACATTCGATGTGTTCATTTACTAACGATCAAAAACTGGATATAATCAGACAAGTTTTGCAAGTAAAGAAAATAGTAGATGAAGAACTAACTGATAAATTTTAGTTCAATAATATTAGTCCAACAAATCATGAATCCATTTTAAACCCTAACACTCAATTAGAAAACTATATATTCAGGTATAAAAACAAAACAAGCAAAAAAGAAAAATATAAAAGTAAACAGATTTTAATTAAAAGTAAAAATAAATCATTAATTTCTTCAAAACACAATAGTTAATAAATTATTTTACTCTAAACTCCAAATTGCAAACGACCACTGTTTTAAAATGCGGTATGAACCACTTGAAAAATAACAAGCGGGTACTCCGTATTAATATTTCAGAAATAAGAAACCTCGCAACGAATACCATATTTTGGCGTTTATGCATGAATATACATTTTACATGTTTTCGTCTAAACAGTCTTAAACGACTAAGGGGGGTTATTGGAAGTTAAATTTTGAAAGAATTTTAAAATTTAGAGATTTCATTGTTATTGGTTAATGAATTCTTAAAATCTTATTGGAATCCTTTGTTATTGGTTTGTGAACTTTTAAATTCTATGGAAATCCTATGTTATTCAAAAAGTTTAGTTTTTATTGACTTTGTAATTCTATTAAACTCTTTTGTTATTGAGACATAAATTCTCTCTAGTTTTACTTACAACACTCAACTTTACAAATATCACATATAGTCATAGGATTCTCAAAATCTATGTACCAAAAACACAAATACACAAATACACAAACACAACAAGATTATTTTACATTTTTATTGTCAAGTCAAAGATAATTGTAAAAACAAAACTAAAGATAAAAGAAATTATTAAAAATAACAATTTACAAAAAAATCTTTCATGAAATATAACTATTTGATATTAAAATGAAATCATGAGAAAATTCATAGGTTGATCTTAAAAACTTTAAAACAAAAATCAAACAAGACAAATCAAAATGTCAAAATATTAAAAAACCAAAATTTTTATTTAATTGTCAAATAGTTCTATTTTATGAAAGAATTTTTTTAAAAAAATTGAAAGATAAGTTTGGAAAGAAAAGTATATATGAAAATCTATAATAATCAATGACAATTTATACAATACATTGGCTAAGAATTCATCAAATCTACTTAACTTTTAAAAATCTATTAACTCTTAAAATTTTCAAACTCCACGCAAATTCTATTTCCAATAGGCCCCCCTAAATCTTTTTAAATTCGTTAAATAACTAAAGGATTCTAAGAAAACATTTTACACAAAATAAGATAAAAATAAATGCTAAAACTATTTTAAAAGGCAACACATCTGAAATTGCAAGTGTACCAACTCAACCTATGATATATATTGTTTGTAGTTTCGTAAATACTTTTCTAAATCTGAAACCTCAAAGAATCCCAACCAGAAACAAAAACAAACCAAGATTCAACACCCTTACAAACAATCATTCTTCATTTTTTTTTAAAAAACCAGTCCTTGTTAATCAACATCTAAACTATTAAGGCAGAAGTACAAATAAATCTTACTCCTTAAAGTTCCACAAATATTACATCCCTATGCCACTATTAAAACTATGTCGTTTACTTACTCTCTTTTTCTTCCTAATTCGTTGATACATATCAACTAAACAAACCTTATATTATTCTGGGCTTACAATTTCTAAATGGCCCAAACATACTTATTTAGGTATATGTGTATATTAAATAGATTTTGCATAGACTATCGTAACTAATTCAACTTCTTTCCTTCCATACTACAAACCATTCCTAAAACTATTCCTACATTTACGATATTTAAAAAACAAATCAACACAGAATATTTTTTCCTAATTCTACGCAGTCAGCATTTAAAAAAGGGATCAATATAACTAACGAAATCACATAATTATCTTGCCAAAAACTTGGTTACCAAGTAATTCTTATGTTTAAAGATCGAATATTCTCTTTTTCCTATTAAATAAAAAATTATGAATGTACATTAAATAATTTTACAAAGATTTTGCCATTGATTCTGCATTTAAATTATAACTACCAAAATTTACCATTTAATTATTATGAATTAACCTAACGGGATCCCATTTGATATGCCAACTATATATACATATCTCCTCAAGTTGCATCGAAATCATATCAAATCAAAGAATAAAAAAAACCTCAATATGTCTAAGCTAACGACATTTGTTCCTCTCACAAAACTCAGGCCATTCAAAGACAACTGGAGAATTCAAGTGAAATGTTTACATTCGTGGAAGCAAAACACACCTTTTGTAGGTGATACTTTCGAGATGGTGTTAGCAGATCAATGGGTAAGTTTTGTAACACACGTTTCTTCCTTTCATTGTATTACTAATGTCATGAATCTAACTAATATGACCGTGTTTTTGTTAGGGTAACAAGATCCATGCTACTAGCAAACGATCTCTCATGCAACGGATTCAACGTGTCTTACCTATAGATTCTTGGGGAGTTATTGAACACGTTACTGTGACTCCAGCTGGTGGTCAATATCGAACAACCAACTACAAATACAAGATGGTTATAGCAGAAGACGCTGTGCTATCAAGATCGGATTTAGTTGATGATAGAGTTTTTATATCGCTTGCTAATTATGAAGAAATTGAGAATGGAACCAAAAAGCAAGCTTTTCTCATTGGTAATCTCTGTTTATGTTATATTCATATTGTTTTAAAACTATACTGACATGCGTTTGATATACATTGTTACCTATGTTTGTATTTGTTATCTTACAGACGTGATAGGAAGAATTTATGACCTTGGTGATGTACAGACTGTACAAGTTTCTGGCGAAGACAGAAAGAGGGTTCTGTTTCGCTTAGTTGATGCAGAGTTAGTTTCAAAACATTTTGTTTTTGTTATCTTATACACTTTATTTTGTTCTTTTCTTTGACTAAATATCATTCTTTGATATCGTTAGAGGAAACAATCTTGCATGCTGTCTGTGGGGAACATATGCTGAGCAACTTGAACCGTTTTCTCTAAACGGAAAGGATCAAACAATTATTTGTTTGATCAGGTTTGCAAAAATCAAGGAATTTAGAGGTATTTTCTGGATCTGTAAGTATATTTTTTAATTAATTTATGCTTTACATTTGTTATTAGTGTGTGCTTTATGATAGTGTCTAACAATTCCTTGAAATTTAAATTGATTTAGGCCATGATGTTGGATCAAATTTCCTCTGATGAGTGTCCAACTCCTATAACAAAGCGCAAGGATGATGATTGTGACCTACAGGACCTAACATCTTCTTCCAAGAAACAATGCACCAAGATAATCAAAGAAGCGAAGATCAAGAATGATTAGGCTGAAGATGAAGTTTCTATCCGATATCAAACTCCATTCGCTTATTTTGGTTTTTTTGTTATGTTTTGATTTATTCCGTATTTTGAATTTGAGGCTTTGTTTTTTTTTTATATTTTAATTGTGTTATTTTAATTTTCTTTATTTAATAATAAGCTGGGTTTTTATGTCATTTTTATGCATTCTTAAAATTAATTTATAAGACAGTATATTGAAATTACTTATTACTAATCAAAACAAGAGCCTAACTAACCAATCAACTCATATAGTTCTAAAGTAAAACTATCTGACTTTGTGTTTTGCAGTTACTTTTCTCTACAATAATAGTTTAGATTTAACGGCAAGGAACTGAGTTTACATTACCAGCTTCATTCGTAGGGAGTCCAAGATATATGAAGAATTGTTACTTGGATGCTATGGCAATATGTAAGCATTTTGGATTCCCTGATTTTTTCATCACTTTCACATGTAATCCCAAATGGCCAGAGATCACAAGATATGTTAAGGCAAGGAAACAAAAGGCTGAAGACAGATCAGACATTATCTGTAGGATTTTCAAGATCAAACTTGATTCTTTGATGGGTACTCTAACCAAAAAAAATATATTGGGAGAGACACAGTCATGTAAGTTAAACCTGTCTGATCTGTATATTTATAAAAATTCCATACGTTTGAATTTATATAAATTGTGACAAACGTTTTTTTTTACAGCTATGTACACTGTTGAGTTCCAGAAACGGGGTTTGCCACATGCTCACATTCTCTTATTCATGAAGAAGTTAAAGAAGCCTACAACAGCCGATATTGACGACATTATTTCTGCAGAGATTCCTAACAAGAAGGAAGAACCAGAACTGTATGAGGTCATTAAAGATATGATGATTCATGGTCCATGTGGAAGAGCTAATACCAATTCTCCATGTATGGAGAATGGTCGTTGCTCTAAGTCATATCCTAAATCATTTTCTGAGAAGACCACTATTAACAAAGAAGGTTTTCCGGTTTACAAGAGGCGTGAGCAGTCACAGAACTTTGTTATGAAGAGTGGAGTGAGGTGTGACAATCGGCATGTCATTCCTTACAACCGGAAGTTATCTCTTCTATACAGAGCTCATATCAACGTCGAGTGGTGCAACCAAGTTGGGTCTATAAAGTATTTATTCAAATACATTAATAAAGGACAGGACCGCGTCACAGTTGCCGTTGAACCACCAGACAACATTGTTGCAAGTGAGTTAGGAGATGTTGAGATTACTAAAGAGAATCTTGATAAGAAAAGAAATGAACTCAAGGAATTCTTCGATTGCAGGTATTATTACCGTTGTTGTTCTTTACAGTATACCAATTCATTAATTTAGCCACTGTTTTTTTACCAATATGTTTTTTTTTCAGATACGTGTCAACATGTGAAGGAACATGGAGAGTATTCAAATTTCCTATTCACTATCGATCAACTGCTGTTGAGAAGCTTAGTTTCCATCTCCCTGGAAAGCAAGTTATTACATTCAGAGGGAAAGACAAATTGAAAGCAGTTGTCACTCGAAAGCTCATTGAAAATACAATGTTCTTAGCTTGGTTTGAGTTGAACAAGACTGACTCCTTCGCAAGAACATTGACCTATGCTCAGATCCCAAGCTTCTATACTTACAATAAAAGGTTAAAGAAGTTCAACAGGAGGAAACGGGGATTTGCTTTGGGGAGGATTAACTATGCTCCTAGGACCCAAGAAGATGCTTATTACTTGCGTGTATTGTTGAATGTTGTCAGGGGACCCACGAGTTATGAGGACATTAAAACATACCAAGATGTTCTCTATCCGAGCTACAAAGAAGCATGTTATGCTCGTGGGTTATTAGATGATGATCAGGAGTACATTGATGACATAGTAAGAAGAAGTTTTGAGAGCACAGCAAGTGAGCTACGGAAAGTGTTTGTTATGATGCTTATGAGTAACACTTTATCTAAGCCGGAGACTGTATGGGAAAGAACTTGGCAGTTTTTGTCAGAAGATATTGAGTATTACAGGAGAAGAGACTTAAATAGACCAGGTTAGCTTTTTTTTCACAGATTGTTAGCTAATGCCACAAATATTTCTTTCTATTTCCCATTATTTACTTGACTAGCCCATCCATTTTGTTTTCACTATAGGTATATTGCTGAGTGATGATGATAAAAAGAAGTATGCTTTGCTAGAGATAGAAAATATTTTGAAGCACAATGGTACTTCTCTATCAAGATTTGAGTCTATGCCTGAATTGCCAAGAAAAAACAGTAACGATTCTAATGTCTTGGTGTTAGACGAACGCAGTTATTGCCGTGCATCTTTGTTAGAAACTCTGGACAGAGATATTTCAAAAATGACTTGCGAGCAAAGAAACATATATGACCAGATTCTTTCGGCTGTAGATAAAAGAGATGGTGGAATGTTTTTTGTTAGCGGTTTTGGTGGAACAGGGAAAACTTTCCTCTGGAAATTGCTTTCTGCAGCTATCAGATCTCGAGGAGATATTGTTTTAAATGTTGCTTCGAGTGGCATCGCGTCGTTGTTGTTGCAAGGCGGTCGGACAGCTCATTCAAGATTTGGTATTCCCTTAAATCCAGATGAGTTTTCCTCATGCACTATGAAGCATGGATCTGACCAAGCTAATTTAGTCAAAGTGTCATCACTTATTATATGGGATGAAGCGCCTATGATGAGCAAGCATTGTTTTGAATCTTTGGATAGAAGTTTATCTGATATTGTGGGGAAGCACGATACACAGCCATTTGGTGGAAAGGTTGTTGTTTTTGGTGGTGATTTTAGGCAGGTGTTGCCTGTTATAAATGGAGCTGGTAGAGCTGAAATTGTGATGGCCTCACTGAACTCATCATATCTTTGGGAGCACTGCAAAGTACTTAAGCTCACCAAGAATATGAGATTGCTATCAGCTGTATTGTCACTAGAAGAGTCAAAAGATCTACAGGAATTTTCTGAGTGGATATTAAAAGTCAGCTATGGTAAACTTTCTGAGCCTAATGATGGTGAGACAGAGATTGAAATACCCTCTGGATTTTTGATTACAGACTCTAATCATCCTATAGAGGCAATCAGCGAAGCAATTTATGGCGATTCAAATTCATTGCATAAAAACAAAGAGCCAAAGTTTTTTCAAGAAAGAGCTATCCTTTGTCCAACTAACGAGGATGTTAACAGAGTAAATGAATATATGCTGGATAAGTTAGATGGTAAATTTCTTTTCTTCATTCTTTCTATCTTGCTTTTATTATTTGTGTAGCTTATTCTCATAAAAAGTGCTGATAGCATTGATCCCTCTGATACATGTGCTGTGAACAATGAAGCTCTTAGTGCTGATTTTCTAAACACAATTAAGGTTCCTGGTTTACCAAACCATAGTCTTAGACTGAAGGTTGGTTGTCCTGTTATGGTTCTGAGAAACATAGCTCCTACTGATGGCTTAATGAATGGGACGAGACTGCAGATCACTCAGCTAATGGATTTTATGGTTCAAGCTAGGATTATAACAGGAGAGAGGATTGGGGAGATAGTTGATATTCCTAGATTGCTAATAACCCCTTCTAACACCAGATTGCCTTTCAAAATGAGGAGAAGGCAACTGCCTCTTGTTGTGGCTTTTGCAATCACAATCAACAAAAGTCAAGGGCAATCACTATCTAAAGTAGGTCTTTATCTACCAAGACCTGTCTTTTCACATGGTCAGTTATATGTTGCTGTTTCTAGAGTGACTTCCAAAAAGGGATTGAAAATTCTGATTTTAGACGAAGATGGCAAACCACAGAAACAAACTAAGAATGTTGTTTTCAAAGAAGTTTTCGACGACCTTTAACAGCTGAGGTAACATAATTTGTCTATTTAGAAGTTTTTTTTTATTTTCAGTATATGTTTTGGTGCATAATTCTCACATTTTGTTTATTCTGAAAGAAAGTACAGACAAATACTAAAATGATTTTCTTATTTTGATCGTTGCAGGTGTCGCATGTTATATGTGGTGGATGAATGCTTGCTGGTTCACTAAGTTTTATTTTTGTTATGCAAACAACATTTCTTTGTTTTACCAAGTCGCTTCATAACAATAAGACTGTTATATTTTTCATTTAGACAAACGCATGCATTCTATTTGGTCGTTTTTAACCATATCTAAATGAAGCTGTTGTTATCTAAGACAAATATCAATGAGGCATTTCTTCCTCAAACATCTTAACTAAAACCAGGGTTCCCTAATCTAAAAACCAATATCTATACTGTCCTATTTGTTTCACCTTACGAAATAGCTAGAGTAGATCAGTAATTACTAACCTCATTATAACTCTGTTGTCCTGTAATCATTGTAGTCTGCTTTTGCATCTTCATAACTGGTACTTGGTTCTCTCCAGGAAACTTCAATGTCCATTTTCTGTATATATATAGTCACTTGCCAGCCACCTAAAGAAAGATTCTAGCCTTGCACTTATTCTATACTGTCCTATTTTATCCAACTTACGAAATAGGTACGTTAGATCAGTTATCAACATATTTTGTAGAACACCGGCGCGTTATTATCCATGACATTGCTTTCATCCTATGAATTAGTTATGATAGAGAAGTAATTACTAACCATATTCTCAGGTGTGTGTTCCTCGGGTTGTTGTCTTCCATTATATTTGGATTACTGAAACTTGGTTCTCACAACGTCCAAATCAAACATGCGTCACATTTAAAATGACATAATATCAGCTATCAAACGATTGACAGATGTTATGTTATATAAGATCGTGAAGGAAAAAATAACCAGTTTTGAATCACTCAGACAAGTAAAAACCAAACATTCATACTTAAGCCAGCGTTCTTTCATAATCACAACATATTCAAGATGGTCCTACATTGCTTGGTACTTATGAATTAGTTGTGATAGCTAAGAAATACTAACCGTATTCGAAGTCTTTTGTTCGCCAAGGTTGCTGGCTTACTTTGCATCTGGAATACCTGAAATTGCTTCACGCAACGTCCAACTCAAACATGCGTCACAATTAAAAAGGATAATATCAGAATTGACACAATTGTATAAAAATAGATACAGAAATTTTAAAAACTGTTGATTTTGACTTTACGACCTTATGTCTCTAAAGACGAAGGTTAATTGCCGGCATACTCATTGAGACTAGAGATCTATCATTCCATAAGAGAAACAATCAAAAAATTTAGGGAAGAAAACTATTCATTGAATCTTAATCAAAATAATCGATTATGAATCTAACCTTTGATAAAGTAGATCGATTGACTTAACAAATAGAGTGACCAAAGTTAATAAACATCTGTTCATTGGAACAAAGATATATGAGTTGTTGACGAAGTGATCAAGTACTGTAACGAAGCATTCCGTGGACAAAGCAGAGCTTATAGTGAGTCTTGACAGGTCTTCATGATTAAACCGGGACCGTGCTATATCTATCCGACAGAAAGCTCTTCGTAGTTCAGTTGATTTTAAAAACCATCATAACACAGAATCTAGAACAACAAATCAAGATAAATAATTTCAACCTAAACCTCCAAAATCATACCCGTTTGCAAAATCTGTTGTAGTTCTCAATGGATCTAACCATCTTTCCTCTTTTGAGAGAGAAATTCAACCCCCTGAGATGGAACTTATCGCCAGAAAGCGGACGGCACCGACAGAGAGATCTACAAGAACGGAAACCAAGAAGTCGTACAAAGAAAACAGTTTCTGTTTCTTTTCCCGGGAAAAAAAATAATTTGGGCTTCGATTAATATTTTAAGCCCACTAAATTGAAGTCAAAAATAAATTGCCTATTTCAGTTCATCTAAATAGGCTTTGTATATATAATTTTGCACCCGAATACTTTTTGTGAATTTTTTTGGGTATGATTTTCCATAATTTGTAATTTTTGCTGAAATTTTTGTTTAAAAAAAATTAAATCAAATGTAATTTTTAAAATAATTTATCACACAAATTTTATAGTATAATTTAATAAAACACACTCAATCTAAACAAAATACTCTAATATTTTAGATTTAATTGTTTAATGTAATATTTAAGTTTGGACTAAAGATCTAAATTGTTTAATTTACTCTAAGATCAAAATTAATCAAGTTAATTTTTTAATTTACAAAGTAAAAGTTAAAAAAGTACAAATGAAAAAGAATGCAACTAAAATTTAAAAATTCGACACTTAGCAAAATGACCAAGATACACAATATATCATAACTCAATAACCTATGAAACATTAACCTACAAGTCTACAACTAACAAAAATATTAAATTCTACAAAATATACACCCGCGCAGAATAGAAACATTTATCACTTAATATATATAGTGATATAAATTATCACATTTTATATATATAATTATTAGATCTATCTTCTGTAATCCTTTTGGTGAAAAAAACACAGGCGTTTAAGAGAACAACAGACATCGCCGACGATGAGATCGGTTGGAGAAACCGATGTTATATGGGAAAGTGAAAACTCAGTAAAGGCAGTCGTTTTACGGTTTTTTTTCCCGGAAAAAAAGTTATATGGGCTTTGATTTGTATTTCAGGTCCACAAAGTGTTGGGTTACAAATGATATTAATTTTAATTTCATAACCAAAAGGCCAAAATCAATTCATATAATTAGGCTTTATTAATTTAGTTACACAGATTTCTATTTTTAATATATTTTTGGAGTTACTTTTCCAATTGGTTTTATAGTTCTATCGATTTTTTTTTTATTTTTAAAGCTATATAAATAAAATAAACAAATTTCTTTTCCAATTTTTAATATAATTACTACAGTTTTTTTTCTTTTTAATGCAATATTTTTGTTTTGTATATATTTTTAATTATATGTTTTCTTAATTAATAATACTATTAAACTTCAACTACATGCTCTAATATTGTACACTTTATGGTTAGTTTACCAAGCAAAAGAAAAAAATACAATATAAGAACAATAAAACCTCATAGTTTATAAATGTACACTAAACCGAATAAACAAGATACACCAATGTCAAAACTCAAAAACATATGAAACAATAACATTCATGTTCTTAGAACTACGAAAAACATATAATTACATCGAACATACACCCGCGCGGACGCGCGGGTCAATAGCTAGTGTTGATTACAATATCAAACAAAATATTAACGTGAGATTTTTGGTATAACTCCTAAATGGCAACAATATCATTTTGTAATCAACATTAGAATGATTCCACTAAGATTAATTTTATTTTAAAAACTAGTGCATAGTTAATTAAGGATAAATAAGAGTATAAAGGGAAACCTTAATTATCCCAAGGCATCTAGTCATTTCTTTCAAGATTCAATGTCGATGGGAACATTGGAAACATAAGTTTAGTGCTTCTTGTAGATTTGGATTTTTATAATGTCTAAGTTGTTTTTTCTTCTTTCTTTGGCTTCCTTTATAGTTTTAATTATTATCATGCACTAGGACTGGGCAAAAAATCCGAATCCGAATAACCGTATCAAATCCGACCCAAAAAATAGTACCGAATTCGAACCGAAATTGGTTGAATATCCGAATGAGTTCAAAATTTTGGTATGTAGAGAACCGAACCCGATCCGAACCGAAGTATTTCGAATATCCGAATGTATCCGAAACAGATTTATATACTTAAATATATCAATCATTTTCAGATTTAATATATAAAAAGTATCCAAAATATATAAGATATTTTAAAATTTTCCAAAAGTGAATGTCTAAAATAGTTAAACAATACTCAAAGCACCAAAATACTTGAAACATCTATTGATTTTTGTTCCAAATATTCATACTAAACCAATTTATATATTAAGTTTGGCTATTTTGACATACATTATTCAAATTTATATGTAATATGTTATTTTTATTTTTAGTTTTTTAGAAACTGAAAGTATATATGAATTTAATTTTTTTTTAAATAATTTAAACGGATTATCCGAACCCGTAAAGATCCAACCGAACCCGAATTAAAATTTATAAATACTTGAATGTGGCTGAAATTTTTAATCATAAAATTCGAATAGATCCGAACTGAACCAAACCCGAATGGATACCCGAACGCCTACCCCTATCCGACACAAACATGACACACCCATCACGTATGTATAATGATTTGTTCGAGCGTCTAACAAGCACTCATATCGATCTTTAGCATCGTACACGTAAAAAAATGTTTTAGAGTAAAAAGAATGTTTTAGAGTCACAAATTTGCGGGTCTAAAACCGAGAATCGTTTCTACTAGGTTTTGTGGTAGTAGTTGCAGGATTAAAAAGGCACTTTGGATCTCAACCAAAAACTTATTTTTTTTTTAATACTCTGAGATCCATTGTATTGGAAGAAATAATTGGTTCGAATGACTAATAATACTCTACTTAATTCATCCTGTATTGTGTTAATGCATATATTAAAGGTATCTGAAGAAAGCCACCATCGCAGATCGCATTGTACAAATAAGCTCATAGTTAAACTGAAAATTTGAAAGCATGCATTAGGATTAATAATATACAAATATATACACAAAACTTTGGAAGTGGAGAATCAAAATAAGCTTCATATTCCTACAAGACAAGAAAAACAATCCATGTGTCACTCATAGATACGATCTTGACAGCCAATGAGCGCAAAGACGCGAGGCAAACGAAGCAACGGATCGAGCACACACGTTCTTGGTTTTGCATGTTTGATGCATTTTGATTTGACAAAGATTCTTTTTTTTTTTTTATAATCCAGGGGTTCCCCACTTACGTGGATCATTCCTCTGGGTCCGGTTAGGCAGCGGTCCACTTCACCCGGGAGGGTTTTACCTGGGCTTGGGACAAGGCCCAACACCCAGTACCGCATTTGGTGACAGAATGGGCAGTTCGCCTCCGCCTGGTGTCGAACCCGTGAGCATGACAATTGGCCCACAGGGTCCTTACCAAGTGAGCTATCTCATTCCGTCAACAAAGATTCTTTATTTACTTCTTTCTTAGAGCATTTCCAAAAAACATTCTATAATTTTAAATATGAAGTCTTTTGCTCTCAGAATTTTTTTGAAACTCTATATTTGAAGTTTAACTTCTCAAATTTGAAGTTTTCTCAAAAAAAAAAAAAAAAACTTCAAATTTTAAATTTCATATTTTTATTTGCATCTTGATTCTTGCAATTACACATCACATTTATAATTCTTAATCATTTTCTCATTTATCGTATTAATCCTAAAAAATTATATCTCATAAAAATCAATTTTTATATATAAATTTACGGTTTATACATAAAATTAAACAAAATTTTAAAATAAGATTTAACATATTTTAAAACTAGATTTAGACAACAACAATACAAAAGAAACTTAAAAACAAAAAAAAAACTTTTCAAAAATTACATGAAAACATAGCTATTACACAAATTTAAACATTACAATACTAGTAGTCATGTAAAATTGATCAAGAACCTCCAAAACCTCCAAAATATTGTCCAAACATATTTTTTGTAACCGAAGATGGTTGTTGTTTTGATGTCTATTTTGTATCATTCTTTTTATTCATATAGAATGTATTCACTGGGGTTTAATATAAGTTATAAAAGTTAAGTCTTTTAGCAATATATATTATTTCTTTTACTTTCTTGTTCAGATCTAATGTATTTACAAGTTTAAGATCACCTAATTTCAACAATTTTTAGTTTGTGATCTACAAGTTAAAAATAAAGAGAATCATTTTTTTATTCTGAAATACACTACTTGATCATATATGCATTACGAAAATAGTTTTATAGAATAATATAGTATTTTTTTGAAGTTTAATATTAATTATGTTATTTTTATTTAAAATTTGTATTTTAATATAATATTTTATTAGTTAATACTGTTGTAATATTTTTATATATGTGCTAAATTATTTACAAAACTTTTATGAATTTAAATTAATTATGACAAATATTAGGGTCATAAGATAAAATACAAATAATTTTGAAATTAAATTTGAAGTTTTGGTTTGAAAAAGAAGATTTTTAAATTTCAAATATAGATTTTTTGAAATTTCATAATAGAGTATCTTTTTGGAGATGCTCTTAGAGAGAGATGTCCCGTCTTTATCATTCTTTCTTAGGGAAATTCCAATTATGTCACCAAATTCAATCTTAAAATAACATAAAATTAATTATTTTTACATTATTCTTTATTATTTTATCACCAATAACACCAAATTCACACAAAAATAATATTTTATCTTCAATTGTAATGAATTAATTATCATTTACATATAAAAAGAAAATTCATAACTTAGCATAAAAGTATTATTCGAATTTATGTTATATTTAAAAAATTATTTTAGCATATTTATTTTAGTTACTTGTTTAACTAATTTAATATATAATAAATTACTTATATCTCATTATTGAAATTTTAAAATAATAAATGTATTTATTTTTAGTTACAAATTATAATTCTTTAATAAATATTGACTTAAGTATATTATTAAATGGGAAATATATAATACTTGAATGTTAACTATTGTGTAAAACAAAAATAAAATAGTATGATATATTTATTTTTACATGGTTTAACCTAATTAGTATAAGTAAGTTAACTATATTATTAAATAATATATATCATATGAATATTTAGTCTAATGAATAGTATTACACCAAATTTGGATTTCAGTTAAAAATAAATTACATTAAATTTAATGTTTTGGAGTAACCTTGGTGCTGGCCTTAGAAATAGATTGTCCAGACTGTTTAAAATATTTAAAATCCTAGATTAGAGTTTCTATTTTGGGACTATTAAATTCACGACCTATTTAGAACGTTGCTTGTCCACAATTTTATGTGGTAATTGCAAACTTTAATTGGATACATCAGCACTAAATTATCACATACTTAATTATGGATTATTTAAATATAAACATATTAAAGGGAATATAATCTTATGGTATTAGGTAAATAAAAGTAAAAGATTTAAGTTGCTAAATCCATTAATTAAGTCCATAGAAGACGATTCTATAATCCATTGATTAAACAAAAAATTTAGGATCTAACCACTTTTTCAAAATAATATGCATAAAATATATAAGGGCATAAAACATTGGTCGAAAAATAATTGAGCTTAAGAAAAAACTCCATCATTCAAATTATTCTGGTATACTATGTAAAGATCAACTAAACATCTAATGCATATGGGCATGTTGTAATGCCCCGACCGCCCCTAATGGGCCATCCACGTCCGCTCTCTCGGCTCGTGGGCCCCATCCCGTCTGACGGGCGTGCGTTAATTTTTCCAAATGCTCGAAATCATTGTTTATTGATCCTGTAATCACCACCCGACCTTTCCCCGTGTTTTGGCCTCACTCATACGGTGTTGCAAATCACTTCCCGATAGGTCACCCATTCTACTACTCCAGCTCAAGTACGCTTAACTCTGGAGTTATAAACGGATGTGTGACGGAAAAGGTAAGTCAACTTTGGTGACATAGGTAGCCAAATCAATTCTCTTAAGCCTTTTCATATATCACAACTTGGGATGTTACAATTCACCCCCTCTCAAAGAACGCAACACCCTTGTTGTGCCCCACGACAGGTCTCAAGACGCCTCTCGGGTCAGAACCGAGATGGCTAACCAGCTCTGATGCCACTTGTAACGCCCCGACTACCCACGGCTAATTGGCCACCCACGCCTGCTCTCTCGGCCCGTGGTCCTCATCCCGTCTGACGGGCGTGCGTTAAATTTTTCAAATGCTCGAAATCATTGTTTACTAGACCCTGCAATCATCCACCCGATCTTTCTCTGTGTTTTGGCCTCAATCACACGGTATCGCAAATCACTTCCCGATAGGTCACCCATCCTTCCACTACTCAAGCTCAAGCACACTTAACTCTGGAGTTTTAAACGGATGTATGTTAGAAACGGTAAGTCAACTTTGGTGACATAGGTAGCCAAATCAATTCTCTTAAGCCTTTTCATATATCACAACTCGGGATGTTACAATTCACCCCCTCTCAAAGAACGCAACGCCTCGCTGCGCCCCACGACAGGTCTCAAGACGCCTCTCGGGTCAGAACCGAGATGTCTAACCAGCTCTGATACCACTTGTAACGCCCCGACCGCCCACGGCTAATTGGCCACCCGCGCCCGCTCTCTCGGCCCGTGGGCCCCATCACGTCTGTCGGGCATGCGTTAATTTTTCCAAATGCTCGAAATCATTGTTTACTAGACCATGCAATCATCCACCCGTGTTTTGGCCTCACTCATACGGTATAGCAAATCACTTCCCGATAGGTCACCCATCCTTCCACTACTCCAGCTCAAGCACACTTAACTCTGGAGTTTTAAACGGATGTATGTTAGAAACGGTAAGTCAACTTTGGTGACATAGGTAGCCAAATCAATTCTCTTAAGCCTTTTCATATATCACAACTCGGGATGTTATAATTCACCCCCTCTCAAATAACGCAACGCCCTCGTTGCGCCCCACGACAGGTCTCAAGACGCCTCTCGGGTCAGAACCGAGATGGCTAACCAGCTCTGATACCACTTGTAACGCTCAGACCGCCCACGGCTAATTGGCCACCCACGCCTGCTTTCTCGGCCCGTGGGTCCCATCCCGTCTGACAGGCGTGCGTTAATTTTTCCAAATGCTCGAAATCATTGTTTACTGACCCTGCAATTACCACCCGACTTTTTCCCGTGTTTTGGCCTCACTCACACGGTATCACAAATCACTTCCCGATAGATCACTCATCCTTCCACTACTCCAGCTCAAGCACGTTTAACTCTGAAGTGACGGAAAAAGTAAATCAACTTTGGTGACATAGGTAACCAAATCAATTCTCTTAAGCCTTTTTATATATCACAACTCGGGATGTTACAGTTAATTGCAGACTTTTGACAAATAGTCTTCTTGAAAAAGATTTTTCTCATATTCCAAGAGAAAAAAGTGAGTTGAAAACCTGAAGAAGAATAAGATTCAAGAGTTTGTCACGTAGACGAAGGGAAAATCAAGATGGCCAAAAAACATTTAGTAGGGGGAAATAATTAACTTAATTAAATCAATAAATAAATACAGTTAACAAAAAGCTACTATTGGAACCTAACATGGGAAGGTCATTGGTTCTCCACCACGGCGATTTGCACATGACACTTTCTTTAAATATTGACTAATTATGCTTACTCCTATTACTTAATGACTATTACTCTGTATTTTCTTACTCCGTCCGATTTCATTTTAATTGTCCATTTAAGTTTATGTACACAGATTAAATAATACTATTTAATTTTCCATATTTTCAAAATAAAGAACATCTTTACATATACACTAAACCATATTTCAACTAATTGAAAAATAAATAAAAAAATATTGTTAATAAATTTTATGTTGAAACTGTAAAACGACCCTTATTTTGAAACGAAAAATTTACTCTACAACAAAGTTAAACTGAAACGGAAAAAGTACCATTTTTTAAAAGGTATTAAATGTGGATCTAGTAGTTAGTGAAAATAATGTATGAAATCTTTTAAAGAGCACACAAATACTCATTTTCGTTTAATTTTAGTTGTCATTTTAGATTTATTCGCATAGATTAAATATATACATATATATATTTTTATCAATTTTCATTAACTAATAAAAATTGTTAAATATAGTTGGAATTTTAACAACTACTGCATGTCAGGTCATATGTCACATCAGACGTAGGCTTAATCACACAAACCCAAAAATAACAAACAATGCTTTAGTCGCCTTTTGTATGTAAAGCTATATACTTTGTATGAAAGCTAGATGAATACTTAACATATAGCGTATAAAAAAGCACATGAATATATTATGTTATATATAAGACTAAGAGAAAAGGAGGCTTGTGTGGAGAAAAAGGGGCTTTTAAGAAGCAGAGAAGTGAGTGGGGGAATCTGGTAATGAAGATCACATATAAAGAGAAGAAGGTGGCATGAGCTTGGTCATAACTTCATAGTTTTCTCCCAAGAAAAAGAGAAACCAAACAGTAAGTGGGGAACCTCGAAGCTAGTTCAAACTAGTGGGAGGTTGATCCACGTTCGAACTTCAAATCCAAATTTAAACATAAATCCAAACGTTAGATCATTAGATAATGGCTCGTGGAAAGATTCAGCTGAAGAGGATCGAGAACCCGGTTCACAGACAAGTGACGTTTTGCAAGAGGAGAACCGGTCTTCTCAAGAAGGCTAAGGAGCTCTCTGTGCTCTGCGACGCTGAGGTCGGCGTTATGATTTTCTCTCCCCAGGGCAAGCTATTTGAGCTCGCTACTAAAGGGTACTATCATATATATATTTCTCATAGCATGCATATTTATTTATACTTGTACTTAGAAGTGATTAAAGAGAGCCTAATATGTATGGGAATGTGATTAAAAATTAGAACAATGGAAGGAATGATTGCTAAGTACATGAAGTGTACCGGTGGTGGTCGTGGTTCTTCTTCTGCTACTTTTACTGCTCAAGAACAACTTCAACCTCCAAATCTTGTAGGTCTATTTTCTCAATCATTTTTCATTTCAGTATCCAATTTTTTTTCTTTGACTTCTAAGATTGACTGTTGAATGTGTCAGTTAATGACATTTTGGGGTTAATTAAAACTAGTCGATGCTCAAAGTGTAGCATATATTTGGACATGTTAATCAATTCCTTATTTTTTTGCTTTTTCCGTAAGATATTAGTAATATTTATAATGCAAATTGGTTACACGTGTTTAGTAAAAATACTCAGTAAGTTAGGTAAGGCACCTGATTCCGATTCTACGTGAAACTACAACAGTTATTGAAGTATACTACATTCAATGCACCTAGCCGTCCCTTTTAGTTTGTCTACTAGTGTGGGAAACTCACATAGGTTATTGGAACGTTGAACTTAAGTGTAAATAGTTAAAAAAAAAACACAGGTCAAATTAGTTGCTTAGATATACTGTTAAAGTAAAAAGATGCTTGCGACAACAACACCCATATTACGATTTTAAATATCGTATCCTTAGTCATTTCATCACTTTTGTATTTCGAACAAAGTTAGGATTTTTGGTTTATAAATCAGCAACCTTTTGATAAAGTCGTCCTGAGCACTTTAAAAAAGGTTACCCTAGCACTATAAACAATTGTCACCGCTCTGAACTAGTATTAATTATTTAGTTGATGCTTATATGTATTTTACGTACACTACAAGAGAAAAGACTTTTCTTACAGTCGAATAACCCTATCTAACGATACAATAGCATTTTAACAAGCGATGTGTCATCGTCCGTCATAATAGGTCAAACACATTAGATAGCGATTTTTTGCACTACTATCGTATTGTGATATAATATAGCGTTTCTTTGTATGCAATTAAATATTATTTAATAGCGTATAACTTTTGTTATTATTTACGTGGTTAAAAATAAAATAAAAATAAAAATAAAAATACAATAAAAATATTTAATTTTTTTATATTATTGAAATTGCAATTTAATTAAAACTGATATATATATTAAAATTAAACTATAAATGAAATTGAATTAAAAATTATTCATAAATTAAAACTGGTTCACATATAAAAATAAATGAAAATTGGTTTAAATGTAAACCAAAAATTTAAACCTAAAAAGCTAAACCTAAAAAGAAACCTAACTCCTCGTGCCTCCACCTCGTCTGTTTGTTTACACCAGCCACCTCCTTCACCGGATCTATGAACCACCATCACGAACTCCTTCACATCGACGCTTCAAACCACGCTGTTAGCTACGCCATCTGCTGTCCTCCTCCATCCTCCACCACTTCTCTTTCTCGTTTCATCATCTTCTCACACCACCACTTCTCTTTCCCATGTCATCGTCCCACCGTCTTCCTCCGCCTACAAAATCCGGCATAGCTCCGACTCCACTCCTTCGTTATCCACTACTTCTTCCCCCTAAACAACAAAAAAACGTTTCAACCAAACTTGAATCCATGTTTCAGGGTCACTGTAGAAAGCAATTAAACGAATGAAATTGAAGAATGGAAAACACAACTACTTTGGAGACATAGAGGTTACGAGAGATGGCGACTGAGAGAGATGGAAAGACATAGAGCTTGAGAGACATGGCTACTGGGATTGAGAGATACATAGGTTGAGAGAGATGGGAGAGATAGAGAGAAAAGCTCTTGATATCCTCACCATTGGATAAGATTTTATCAATGGTAGAGATTAAAAGTTGGTTATCCTCGCCAACATTTATCATCCAATGAGAAATAAGACTGATAAAATGAGAAGGGAAAGATCTTGTCCATTGGATTGAATCCAATCTAACAGACGAAAATGACTAGCCAATGAGATTTTTTTTTGTTTTGTTTTTCTGTAATGGTTTCTTTTAATAATTTTTAATTCATATGTTTAATAAAGTTGACTTATATGTTTAACCACAAGTATATTTTGTAGTTTATAATTCAAGTTTACAGTTTAAAAAGTTTAAAAGTTGAAAATAAAATTAGGTTATATTTATACTAAACTGTATATTTGCTATAAAGTTTAAAAGTTTGAAATTTAGATTTTATGTTTATATGTAGATTTTTTTAGATGTGTGGTTTAAGTATGAAGTTTAGAGTTTAGGGTGTAAAACTTAGGGAGTGTAGGGTTTGGAATATAGTGCTTAGGGTTCAGAATTGAGATTATACTTTGATTATATTTAAAATTAAATAAAAAATATTAGACTTATATGATTTTTAGTTAGAGTTTAGGGTATGCGATTAATTTACGACATGATGTATATATATATATATAGGTATATATATAGTTTAGGATTTGGAATATAGTGCGTAGGGTTCAGATTTAAGACTTGAAATTATACTTTTATTAAATCTCAAATTTTAAATTTAAAATTAAATAATAAAATATTAGAGTTTTAAGATTTTTAGTTAGAGTTAAGGGTATGTAAAGTACAAATGTAAATAAATTTAAGATTTATATATAATTAGTGCAAAGTATATATGTAAATAAATTTAATAATTGTTATGATTTATAAATAAGATATTTTATGTATTAAGTTTGAAAAGATTAGATTTAATGTTTGGAGTTTAAAATAAAGGATTGAGTATATTGTTTGAGGGTTAAAGGTTTAGGGTATTGATTTAGACTTGAGATGAAATTTTGAAATATATTAATTTTGAGTTTATATTTAAGAATTGAAGTTTAATTTAAGAAATGATGTTAAAATAGTAGAGTTTAAAAGTTTGTGTTTAGAGTTTAAAAACTTGTTTAGGATTTAGGGATTTAAAATACCAAACATAATGTTTTTAACTGTGTTTTGCTATTAAACATAAGTGTTATATATAAATCCATATGTTATCATAGCGTTTCCAATTATGCCGCTCTATCATATTGTTTCCAAAAATACAAAACGCTATCTAAAACTAACAGGTATGTCAATCATAGCAGAAAGCGAAAAAATGTTATCCTCTACTGCTATCAAAACTCATTTTTCTTGTAGTGGTACGGACATTTTAGTGTCACCAAATGGAACTCTCGAGCTAGTTAAAATTTCTATTCGGTTTACAATATTATTTACAAATAATATAAACATTGAAACGAAAGTTGATTTTCTAGGATCCAAAAGATCAGGTCAATGAGCTTAAGCAAGAGATTGATATGCTTCAGAAAGGAATAAGGTATATACACACACACACTAGCTATTTCCTTACTAAGTTGTTTATAAGGGGCTATGAATTCATACACATGTAAATATAACAAAATGGATTTTCAGGTATATGTTTGGAGGAGGAGATGGGACGATGAATCTTCAAGAACTTCTTTTGCTTGAGAAGCATCTTGAGTATTGGATTTCCCATATTCGCTCTGCTAAGGTATACATGCGTTCATATATATATATATATATATATATATTCAGGCATAGGTTCGGAAAGTCAAAGTAAAATACTGATGACTATAAAAGTTTATATGTTTCTATCTCTAAATATCAAAACTAATTAATGCGTAAAATTTGTAGATGGAGATTATGCTTCAAGAAATTCAGTCCTTAAGGAACACGGTAAGCACATAAACATCATTGTGTATTTAGCTAAGGTTTGGTTTACTAAAAATGAGTACAAAATTTAACATTATTTTCTAACGGTTTTGTTTTTGGTATTATGAAGGAAGGGGTCCTCAAAAATGCCAATAAGTACCTCCTCGAAAAGGTAAAACAAAATGACAACATTCTTATCATACAATATCTTATGAAATATTTTCTTTTGCTAAACTTTGCCGCAAACATTTTCTGAAAATAGTATATAGCAGAAGTATATCTAAATGTACTTAGTAACACTGTTCCAACAATATTTACACTGTTTTGCCCTAATGAATTGTTTTGGTGTTGTTTTGGTGAATTAATGCAGATTGAGGAGAACAACAATAGCGTATTAGATGCTAACTTCGCAACTGTGGAGACTAACTATTCTTATCCGCTAACAATGCCAAGTGAAATATTTGAGTTCTAGATCATACGGTATTTGAAGACTAGTCTTACGATATCAAATGATCTTGATAAGTACAATCAGTGTTGTTAAATCACACATAACTATAATAAAGCATGTGGAACATGCTATGCTGTTGAAATTTCTGTGTGTGTTTTTTCCTCTTATTTCTACTTTGTTGGTGTGAGCAATATAATGACTACAAGTATGGTGTGTACTTAAAGTCTTTCTAATTTCTATGTATGATTGAATTTGTGGACTATCGTTGTGTTGAGGATACCTAGCCTCTTTTGTTCCGGTGTATTATTATCTAATCTATTAAAAGAGAAGTACAAATTTAGACTAACCCTTAGATTTACACAATATTTACAATAGAATTCCATTGGAATAATTAATAAATAAATTTAATTTTAAATAATTTTTGTTTTTTCCAAAATTGATACTTAGTTCCCAAAAACGTGGATACACAATAAATTCAGTTACTTTTTTAAGACTTATGTCTCTATCTATCCATTTATAAGTTATCTCGACCACTAGAACAACAAAATATAAATCATTGAAGCTAAAACTTATATGGTGTTTCCTCACCAATAAAACATATTTTAACATTAAAACTATCGTAATAGGTGAAATATCTTTTTCCTAACACCAACATACTATAAACCTTGCTTTTCAGAACATGCTTAACATAACTGTGTTCTTAGGAAAGGTCCATCCACGTAATTTTTCATCCTCACCCATATTGATTTTACCTGCACCAATATAAATGGGTCGTGTTAATTTGTATGTTAAGTTTTCATCATCTAATATCCACATTTTTTATATAATATACATAAATACTAAATCAAACCGGTTAGAATTTGATTTTTTTGCTCAGCATTTGATTATCGTTTTTCATATAATATACATAAATACTAAATCAAACCGGTTAGAATTTGATTTTTTTGCTCAGCATTTGATTATCGTTTTTCATATAATATACATAAATACTAACACAAAACGAATTATGTCTTGATTTAAATCACAATATAATAAAATAAACTAATGATATTGAACGCACACATTCTTTAAAAATATTCACTATTTATTAAAACTGCAAACAATAATTCAAACATCGTTATATTTTCATTTTGGGTCCAAGCTTCTTCCTATAATTTAGATAACCAATAAATCAATAAGAATATTCTATGTTTATATCAAAATTACATAAAAATAATTTAGAAATTGCAATCTTTCTTTTTTGACAAAAAAACTTTCTAAATTTTAGATTACCAATAAATGATATTATTTGAATCCAACTTACTTCTTAAATTATAGATTACCAATAAATAATATTCTCTATTTATTAAAATAATATCTATCTTATTAAAACTCAAATACAAATAAGATTTGTTTGGAAACATGGATAGCAATTTAAAAAAAAAAATTGTTTGGAAACATGGATTGCAGTTTAAAAAAAAAATTTGTTTGGAAACATGAATTGCAGTTTTAAAAAAGAGATTTGTTTGGAAACATAGATTGCAGTTTAAAAAAGATGTTTGTTTGGAAACATAGATTGCAGCATATTAAGAAAAAAAAGTAATAGGCTTATATTTTTAAGAAAATTGAAAATCTATTATATTATAAAAACTATCTACCTGGTACCTAATCAGGTTCGGTTCAGGTCCGTTTGGGTTTCGGGTTTCCGGGGTCAAAGATTTCAGTCTCATTGGAATATTTCTAAATTTCAGTTCGTGTTCACTTTGGATTTTTGCGGGTTCAGTTCGAGTTCGGATAACCCATTTAAATTATTTTTAAAATTTTAAAATTCATTATATTCTTTAAATTTCTCAAAAACTATAAACAAAATTATATAATAAATATAAATTTGAATAACATATGCCAGAATACCTAAACTTAACATATAAATTTGTTTAGTTCAAATATTTGGATAGAAAATCAATAATTATTTTAAATATTTTTGAAATTTACAATTGATTATTTGTATATATTTTCAAGTATTTAAACAAGCTTTAAAGTTTCATATATATTCTAGATTTTTTTGTATACATTACATCTAAAAATAATTAATATATAAGTATATAAATCTATTTCGGATATATTCGGGTATCCAAAATACTTCAGTTTGGATCAGATTTGGTTTCGGTTTCGGTTCTCCAAAAATTAAAATTTTGAATAATTCAGATATTTAATCAATTTTGGTTTAGGTTTGGTGCTACTTTTTCGTATCGGGATCGGTTCGGTTCTTTAGATTCTGGTATTTTGTCTAGCTCTAATATTATTGACATGAAAAGCAAATAAAAACATATTTTTAAGAAAATACACCCGAGCCAAAATCTAGTGTACATTATTATCCATGACGAAAAGTCTAACCTCGGAAAATGATAGTCCAAGGAAAATAGAAAATAGAAAATTGAAAATTATTTGACCTTTTTTCAAAGCTGATACAGTCATCACTGTTATGAAATTTGAAACAAATCAGATGAGGAAACTTTTTAAGTGTCTAGCATACGATCGATTGGACTACCATTTATGGCGAATAAGGGAGACTATACACAATCTTAGAAGTCAAAACACTAAAAGTCAACCCTAAAGTAAATAGACGCAAAAACCTATTTGATGCACCATTTTGAAATAGCAGGGACTTATTTGATGCTTTTTCTGCTCTCTTCTTCGACATAATTGGTCTTCACGATTGTCTGACCTTGAAAGCGTAAACGTCGTTGAGAATATCGACGATTGTAAATGCAACTTTCCTCTTCTTATTTGCCCTTTTATTTTTTTTTTAATTGATTAAAATGCTTCTTCATGGGTATATACTATTACGTCAAGGTACATTTATCGAAGAACCGAACCGAGCCAAAAAAAAAAGAGTTTCATGTCGGATTTGGATCATATCAATTATACTAGTATATCCTATATCTCCAGAACCGAAGAAAACTAAACCGGAATCGAATCGAGAACCGAATGGATATCTGAATTTCTATATAATATAGTTTATATATTTATACTATTAACTATATTCAGTTTAAAATAATTAAATAATTTAAAAATATTATTTATATGTCGAAATACCCGAAAAATCAAATTACTAGAATACTTTCTATCCAAAATATTTAAAATTATTTAAATTATCCAAATTTTTATCTGAAAATCTGATATTTAATCCGGAAAACTCAATTTTATTTTATTTTTAACCCGGATTAATCAAAAAACCAGAACCAAACCGGAATCAAACGGAATATGAAATTACCTCAGATATAAGTCAGTTCCCAACTTGTTATCCAAATGGAGCCGATAACTAAAATAACTGAACTGAAACCGAACAAATTTTTTTAAATAACCGAACGGATTCTAAACCTTTAGAATCGAAAGAACCGAATCGGAATCGAACCGAGGACTGAGTAGCCATGGCTATATTATATAGACATGCATTAAGAAACAATTTCATGTATATACAGATAATACAAATGATTTTATAGACATGCAGAAGAAACAATAGATGTATGATGTATACTACATAACTCACATATTGCTATTATCGTGAGTGGCTGTTATTACTGTGTGGTAGATTACGGATACACGCATTTACTTCCCTTCACCAAACCCCTCTCTCTCCCTCTATAAATCTCTAAAATTCCATTTTCCTCAGCAAAGAATCAACCCTACAAACTTAACTTTCAAGCTCAAACATCTTTACACTATGGCTTTCCACTTCCGGCCACTTTGCATGTCCTCTGCTCTTCTGGTGGTGGTTCTCCAACTCCTGCATGGCGTATCCGGCCAACTTGTTGTGGTTGAGGACCCTGTTTCTGCTCCTCCGCCACCACTGGTCGAACAAGACGGCAGTGATGGCATTGTGCCCGCACTGTTTGTCTTTGGTGACTCTCTCATAGACAATGGGAACAACAATAACATCCCTTCCTTTGCTAAAGCTAATTACTTTCCTTATGGCATCGATTTCAGTGGAGGTCCGACCGGTAGGTTCTGCAATGGCTTGACCATGGTCGATGGTATTGGTAAGTTTTTCTGCATAAAAAAATGTTTCAATAGAAAAAGTTTTTCTGCATGTTTCAAGTAGGGCCTAGTAAGTATGTGCGCCTAGTAAGTATGTGCTGGTTTAAATCTTGTTTCTTTTCTCTACAAAGCATATATTTTCCAACTATAAAAGGTTTTAAAAATACATAAAGTTTATATGGGCTGATCGATGGAGCAATTTGATGCATGCATGCACTTATCATATAGCCCAACTATTGGGGTTGCCGTTAATTCCGGCGTACTCGGAAGCTACCGGAGATCAAGTGCTACGTGGTGTCAACTACGCTTCCGCAGCAGCGGGTATTCTTCCTGACACCGGAGGAAACTTTGTAAGTAGTTACGAATATATTGCCTTTGTCACTAAAAAAAACACTATATTGCCTCAAATTTATTCGTTTGTGTTTCTTGAAGGATCTGTTAATTCTCTTGTACCATGTATTTTTTCTAAAAAGTACTTGTATATACATGAGTATATTTTTTAATAAACATTGAAAAAATGAATTTATGATCCGATGGTCAGGTGGGGCGAATACCGTTCGACCAGCAGATTCATAACTTTGAGACAACGTTAGATCAGGTGGCTAGTAAGTCCGGTGGTGCAGTGACAATTGCAGACTCGGTGGCTCGAAGCTTGTTCTTCATTGGAATGGGAAGCAACGACTATCTGAACAATTACTTGATGCCCAACTTCCCTACCCGTAACCAATACAACGCTCAACAATTCGGTGACCTCTTGGTTCAGCAATACACCAATCAACTCACCGTAATACATGAAAAAAATAAATAAATAGTACTTATTAAACAAGAAGCTAAAATGTAATCATAAACTTGTTCTTGTTTTTTTGGTAATGCAGAGATTGTATAATCTAGGTGGTAGGAAATTTATAGTGTCCGGACTTGGAAGAATGGGGTGCATTCCTAGCATTCTAGCTCAAGGAACCGACGGTAAATGCTCGGAAGAAGTTAACCAACTTGTTCTTCCTTTCAACACAAACGTCAAGACAATGATCAATAATCTCAACCAGAATCTTCCTGATGCTAAATTCATTTACCTCGATACCGCTAATATGGTCCAAGACATCACCACTAACCCAGCCGTCTATGGTAATTAACAATTGTTAGGCCAACTTCTTAATCTCGATGGCTAATATAATGGTGTGTTGGTTTTGTAGGGTTTACTACTTTGGACAAGGGATGTTGTGGGATAGGACGGAACAGAGGACAGATCACTTGTCTTCCCTTTGAAACGCCTTGCCCTAACAGAGATCAGTACCTGTTTTGGGACGCTTTTCATCCCACGGAGAAAGTAAATCTCATAATGGCTAAGAGAGCGTTTGCTGGTGACCGCACTGTTGCGTTTCCTATCAACATTCAGGAACTGGCTAGTCTCAATTAGAGACCATCTTTTTATTCTAGAAAAAGGTTAAAGAACTTCGTGTTCTGTCCTTGTAGTTTGTTCTTGTAACGTTTTGAGTTTCTTTCATATAAAAAAACTTGAGCCACATTCTTTTGCCTCTTTCAGTGCATTGTGAAACATATATGAGAACATTAGCACTGTGTCCTGTTACGTTTTTAAGGTTGGTGAATACACATTTGATATAAACTCAACAGCGAAAAAGAAAAGCTAAATCTCATTATTCAGATGTTTTATTACAATCCAAAACAAAAAGAATTCACATCTGCAAGTTCAGAGTATCCAAAAGACACTCTATAACTTCAAATATGAAATTTTTTGTTCTAAAAAAAAACTTCAAATTTAAAGTTTTGAGAAATAAAACTCTATATTTGAAGTTTCACTACTCAAAACATCAAATTTGAAAAACATCAAATTTGAAGTTTCATATTTTTATTTACATTTTGATATCTACAATCACACATCACCTTCATGATTAATAAATATTTTTTCGTGTATTGTTTTAATCCTTAAAAAAATTATATCTCATAAATATTTTAAATTTTGTTTAAAGATTTTAAATTTTACACATAAAATAAAACTTTAAAATAAGATTTAAAATATTTTAATCTAGATTTAGAGAACAATAATATACAAAACAAAGCTTAACAAAAAGATTTTAAAAAATTACATGAAGACATAACTATTACACAAATTTAAATATTACAACAACACTAATAGTCAGGTAAGTTTGATCCGGAATCTTCAAAAATTTTAAATATTGTCTAAATTTGTTTTGTGTAACTGAAGATGGTTGATGTTGTTGTTTTTGATGTCTTTTCGTACAATTCTTTCTTGTTCATATCGAATATATTCACGAGTATTAATATAATCGAAAAGAAATTAATTTTTTAGCAATATTTTATGTTTATCTTTTACTTTCTTGTTCCGATCTAATATATTTACAAGTATCAATATTACCCGATTTTAACAATTTTTAGTTCGTAATCGTTAAAATGAAGAGGGCCATTTTTACTTCGAAATGCACTAATAGATCATATATGCATTACGAAAATTATTTTATGAAATAATATGGTATTTTGTTTGAAGTTTAATATTAATTAAGTTATTTTTATTTAAATTTTTATATTTTAATAAAATATTTTATTAATTAATATTGTTGTAATATGTTTATATATGTGCTAGTTGTTTACAATTTTTTTATGAATTCAAATTAGTTATGACAAATATAAGGACCATATTTTAAAATATAAATAGTTTTGAAGTTAAGTTTGAAGTTTTATTTTTGGAAAAGAACACCTTTAAACGTCAAATATAGAGTTTTGAAAACTTCGAAATAGAGTTTCTTTTGGAGATGCTCTGAGACCCATCTGTTTTAGCAGAGAAAATTCTATAAATCTTATGTTATGAGAAAATTTGCAAAAAAAATATGCATTGAATTTATAAATTTTATACTTTTTAATTTTTATAAATTGATTTTTTACTTTGTAGAAATAGAAATAAATAAGAGATTTGCAAACTAAATGTGCATTTTTCAACATTAATGTATAGTTGTAGGTCTATCCAACCGTATATTTCGGATAGTAGTTGTAGGTCTCTGAAAGAGCCACAACATATCGTAGCTAGTAACTAACCGAGATGGATAGTTCTACAAAATGAATACACTGGTTGGGTTGTGATGAGGACATAGGTTGCAACACACATGTTTGCTTGACTCAACTCAATATAGACCTTGCGTGTCTGTACAACATTTATAGTGTGGTCAATCTTGTTGGCCTAAGAAACAAAAATGACTATACATTGCATCAAATCCCTGGCTTCACGCAGAGAAGGGGCAAGCACAAAAACGCTTATGAGTTTCTATGGCTTGATGAATCCTCAAAACTTGTGTTATTGTTGTTTAAATTTCTTCTTCCTGTTCATCTCTCTCTCTCTTTTAGTTTACCGATCATTTCTTCGGTGTAACGCTGCTGCTGCTGCCGCTACCTTGCTAATGCTTGGTTCTTCTTTTATCCATACTTTTCGACACGGGCTTTGCGGACAGCTTGTTGGATCTGCTTCTCGTGCTCTTTTAGCATTTCTTCAAGATTCCCACCAGGAGGCATCAGTGGTCCTGAGTAAATGATTCTGTTTTTCATTGGCGCGTTTCCCTGTCACGGCACATAAGAACTCAACAGTTGCATACCAAAAGTTTAAGACCCATAGAATAACTAGAAATGAATAGTGAGGCTTACTGTTGAGTAATCTCTATTGGAACCACCAGACAAGTTTCCTGTCTGTACTATCCTAGACTTCATATCTGCATTAGTTTGCCTCTTGATGCTTCCTCCTCTGTTCCATTCTGTATCAGCAACACTTGGGTGAACCACTGAAGAAGCCTGAGCGTAGCCATTCTGCTGAGATCCCCCTCTTCTAGGTGGTTCGATCCTAAACCCGGTTCCACCTTCCTCGTCTGTTTTAAACTTGTGGCTTATGCACGTGACCTTGGACTGCCCTGCGGCCATCAACGCAGGTGTCTGAACAGTTTTAACATCTTTTGGTTGTCCTCTTGTCACAGTCTCTCCCCTTCTTCTCTTCTTATCCTCTGCCCTTAGTCTGCAACCAGAAAAAAATTAATAAGAAAAGCTCCACAAGAGAGGAGTAGTGAAGTTAAGTGATGATGCCTTACTTTCTTGCTTCTTCGTTGCGAAGCTTAGCGTCAAGCTCCTTGCTTGGTTGGTATCTAGGTAAGTTTGATGGATCAGCAGGGAGCGGCTCCGTGGTGAAGAACTGCAGATAAGAAGGTTAGTAAATGATCATGAGAAAGTTTCGTGCTTGTTAAAGGAATATTACTTCACTCCTCAAGGCAGAAGCAGCTGAGCCACGTCTCTCAGGTTCTATAGCCAGTAGCCTTTTGATGAGGGTCAGAGCAGATGCAGGGAAGTGATTGAAGGTTTCCGCAAGAAGAGGCTTGTAAGGGTGACTAGGTTTAAAGCTTGTTGCAAGTGGCAGAGTTGCTCTCTTCCAGTAATCTTCCGAAGGTGAACCACATAGCTTAAAGATCTTGTGCATCTGCTCAACCTGAGAATAAAAAAAAAGAGAGAAATTATCTCACCAGCCGTGTGATACAAGAAACTACATAAAGTTACTTGAGAGTTTCATTACTTCTGTGCGTCCTGGCATAATAGGCTTTCCGGCGAAGAGCTCAGTGAGAATGCAGCCTGCGCTCCATAGGTCTATGGCTGGTCCATACTCAGTAGCACCGAGTAACAGCTCTGGCGCTCTGTACCATAAGGTTACAACGCGGCTGGTCAGCTGCAAGTCTCCATCACCTCGGTAAAAATTCGCCAAACCGAAATCACCAATCTTCAGAACACCTTCGTTGTTAATCAAGAGGTTCGATCCCTTGATGTCACGGTGGAGGATGCCTCGTCTGTGGCAATGTTCTAGACCACGGAACAGTTGTTGCATATAGCACTTGATCTGAAAACAAAACACGCCTCTCTTGTCACTTGAGTTTTAATTATGTCTGTAAGGAAACAATGAATGTAATACCTACCTGAGTTTCAGAGAATTTGATTCCAGGAGTTGCGGCTAGACCTGCGAGGTCATGTTCCATGTACTCAAAGACAAGGTAGAGACTACCCGAGAGTCTAGATGTGACAAGACCTTCAAGCTTCATGACGTTAGGGTGATCAAGCTTACGGAGAATTACAATCTCCCTAGCCATAAACTTAACACTCTCTGGATCCATATTCACAAACCTAACTTTCTTCATCGCCACAACCTTTCCCGTTTCAAGGTCTCTTGCTTTGTACACGCTGCTGTAAGTCCCCTGTCCAATCTAATAACAATACAAAAAAAAAACATAAGTTGCTATGTCAGGTCCCAAAGAGAGATTCAAAGATCAACTAACTTTGTCTAACTTCTCATATGAGTCTGCGTAGCGAGGAACCCATCCCTTGATGGCTTCTCCAGCAACAGAAGCTAGCCAAGATGGCCATTCTGGAGTCAAACGCCCTGACTGTTGCACCACGGGAATAGCCGTGACTCTTCTGGAGTGGTTCCTGCTCCGAGCTCCCACAATGACCACTGGCTTGTTACCGTTTCGATCAGATGACGTGGAGGGACGACGCGCCACTGGATAACCATTGGCCACGACGGTGATGGAAGCTGCGGAGCTGGGACTTGTGAAGGATCCTTCCTTTTTGGATAAAGAAGAGGAAGACGATGGAGGATGAGAGATGAGATGAAGGGTGGACTTGCTGGAGTCCAAGAGCTCGTTGTTGGCAACGGCGGCGGTTGGAGTACGAGCGGTGGCGCAAATACATCCCATTACAAAACTAAAAGACCATTCAATAAGGTCCTAACTAATGCAAGAAGCTTGAGTTTATCTACTTGTCTACTACTCCGGAGATATGGTCGGCGATCAAAGAAAACTCTTATTCTTTGTTGTGATAGAAAAATGGAACGTGCGTGCCACTCAATGTCTTTTTTTTTTTTTTTTTTTTGTCAACTCAACAGCTTTGTTTTTCTTTCCTCCGTCGTAACCATGTCTCATGGGTTCCGGTCACATGGGTTCCGGTCAATGGGCCTATTTTCATTTGCAAAGGCCGACCATCGTTTGTCTAACATGGGGTCAATTGCTAAGAAAAATTTCATCTTATGTAATCTTTGATAAAAAAAAAAGTATTCTTATGTAATCTATATTAAAATCATTTCCATGCTCATTCACAAATGTAAATATTTTTGTAAAAAATTATAATAACTGATATAATATTTCACTTTCATTTATTTTTATATTTCAAATTAAAATTTGATATATATAAAAAATAAATAGAAAAATATTCTATATATTATCATGTTGCTATTTTAGTTAGATATGTACTTTTAGATATAATAATTATATCAATTCATTTATTCATTTGTAAAAAATTATAATAACTGATATAATATTTCTCTTTCATTTATTTTTATATTTCAAATTAAAATTTGATATATATATATATAAAATAAATAGAAAAATAGTCTATATATTATCATGTTGCTATTTTAGTTAGATATGTACTTTTAGATATAATAATTATATCAATTCATTTATTCATTTTTATATTGAGTATTGCATAATTTTCATTATAATAAGATTAAGATCAGATTATTTTAATTGCCTTTTATAATTGTCAACTTTGTAGATTTGTATATAAATTTGATAAAACTATGTATAATTGGATGTATATGTTATTTTAAAAATTGAAATAAAGTGTTGATGGGATTTAAGTTTCATAGTATATATAACCATTAATATCCTGAAATTCCATGCACAAATATGGATATTAATTATATATATATATATATATATATTGAATTACAAAAATTTCTCTGAACTGAAATACAATTGCTTTTTAATTTTAGTTAAGTTAAATATTATTTATTTTTTCCTTTTCATTCAGTTTGATTTTTATCTTATATTTGTAAGTATATATTGATAAAATTCTGATCTTGATAATAATATATCATATACTCCCTCCGTTTCTAAATAAATGTCACTTTGACATTTTCACACAGATTAAAAAAGTGGTAGAAATATATGTACGTTGTTATTAATTATACCTTTCTGACCAATAATATTTGAGATAAATAAAATTATTTATAAAATCAATGCAGTTTTCAATTAATTTTCAGCTAAAAATAAATATAATTTGCATTGGAATTGTAAAATGACATTTTTTGAAAAAAAAAAAAATTAAATGACACTTATTATGAAACAAAGAAAATATTAATTTTCTATGATAATATTATATATAAATTATTTACTACTCTAACGATCACTTTCTTAAGTACATTAATTTGTAAAAACATACAGATTTTGCGCCATAGTTCTTCTACAACATATTGCTACTTCTTTGTCATCAACTCTACTAATCAAAAGAACTGCAAATGCGTTGATAAAATATAATTAAACTAGTAACTTAATCAGAATTAGGGTTATTCTTGGTAATTTTTACTTTAATTTATGTTAAAATATACGAAAACAATAATTAATAGAGAGATAATTCAGAAACAAAAAAATTGGTGATATATATATTTTTTTAAAAAAACTTAACATAAATAACTAACAGAGCTAATAGAAATATATACAGTATATATATAGAGTTGCAAGAGTTAGACATGTCAATTAGGGCCGAAGCCCGTAGCCCGAGCCCGCCCAGCCCTAAAAATTACCGGGTTTGGGCTTAGCTTTATAAGCCCAAAAAAAATTGGGCCTTTCGGGCTAAGCCCATTTGGGCTTTGGGTATTTTGGGCTTAAGTCCGTTTGGAGTAGGGCCGGCCCGAAAACCCGAAATTTATATTTTAGCGTAAATATTATCCTTCTTTCTTGTAATCGAAACTAGTATTAGTATTGATATATTATTTTAATATTTTTATCTAAACTCTAATAAAACAAATATAAAAGTTTTTAATGCACTTTATTGTTTCATCTTGTTACATTTTAAATTTTACAAAAATACATTTTTCTTTCATGTACAACATGTTTTTATTTTCAAAATATAAAGTATAAAACGTTTGACCATGTTTATCATAAATTTAGTTCTCTTATATTTTTTGTTTTAATTGATATTTGATTATTTAAATCTTATTAAATTTGGTTTGTGTATAAAATGTTTTTAAAACATACAAAAAAATAAAAAATTTGTGATAGACAAGAAAATTTTAAACTCACTTTATACTTTTTTTATTTTTTAAAAATGAAACTCTTTTTTTTAATGAAAATTCACATGTATTAAAACGATGGAAATGACAATGACAAATTATTTTTCGAAAAGCCCACAAAAGCCCGAAAGGCCCTGTAGCCCTATAAGGGCCGGGCCGGGCTTTGAATTCTAGGCCCAAATTATTTTCGGACCGGGCCGGGCTCAAATATTTACGGGCTTAGCGGGTTTGGGCCGGACCGGGCCGGGCCAGCCCGAATTGACACCCCTAGCAAGAGTTATGTGTATTGGGTAGCTGGAGGTTGCAAGAGAGTTAATGATAAAAAAGAAGAGAGTTAATGATTTGGCTATATATAGGTGGAGAAGTAAAAGAGTAACATTATTACAAACAAACGTTTCCCGGCCAATAAATTCTCTCACCACTTCACATTGTATAGCATTATTATCGTAAATAAACATTTCACAGCGAAAGAATTAGGGGTGGGCAATTTACCCGATATCCGAAGCCGCATCTGAATCCGATCCGAAAATCCGAACCGAAATCCGAAACGAAGTAACAAAATATCCGAACAGGTATTGAATTACGAGAGATTGAATATCGGAACCCGAACGGATAATATCCGAACCCGAATGGATATCCGAAGATAACCGAACATATGTATAATTAACCATATATTTCTAGTTTACATCTCTCATTTCATATAAAATATTTATATTGATACTACACATACTTTAACTTCATATGATATACATAGAATCATTGAGAAAATGATTTGCTACTCACTTAAAATACATGTCCAACTTTTAATTTCAAGAATTAACAAAAAGTTACATCCAAAATTTAAAAACAATAACCAAATTAATGTCTTTAGTTTCAAAATGTTATGTCTAAATTTGTTAACCATTCGATCTATTAAAAAAAAAAATAGTTAAGTGAAAGTTATATTTTTAAATACAAGAAATTTGAGAAATGAATTTTTTTTTTCAAAATCTAAATATCCGAACCCGAATAAAAAATATCTGAACAAAAAATACCCGAACCCGACCCAAAGTACATAAATACACGAACAGGTTCTATACCTCTATACCGAAATACCCGAAAATCCGAAATACCCGATCTGAACTCGAACGGGTACCCGAACGGTTCGGGTACCGAACGCCCACCCCTACAAAGAATTATGTCGGTGAAAAATAAATAAATATATACTGCAGAGTTGCAAGTTTGAAGTTGCAAGTTGAAAGAGAAGTTAATGATTTGTCTATATATGGAAGGTGGAGAAGTAGAAGAGTAATATTATTACAAAGTACAAACAAACGTTTCTCAGCCAATGAATTCTTTCCGTGTATTACCTGAGGTAAAAGTCGATTTGGAAAAACTTCACATTCAGACTGTCTCAACTGAAACATACAGTCCAGCCTCTTCTTCTTCATCCTCTTTCTCCGGTGAAACAACCACTGATTCCGGTGGAGAAGAGGTATGTCACAACCAAATCATTTATGAGCCAATGATCTCGTTAGGTGGATTTTGTGAGGGAGAAATCAATGGAAAACCATTTCACATCTTCAATTTCTTCTCACAAACGGGCACTCCACTCCCCTCCAGTGAAGCAGCCATTGATTCCGGTGATGACGAAGACTTCCTTCCTTTTCAACCTCTTTTCGTCTGTCCTTCTTTTTGTAAAACTACAGAATGGCATACTCTAATGCCGGAGAACCCTGATGGCAGTGACTTTCTACCGGTGGATGTTTTCCCTTATCCTTACTTCTTTAACAAGAGAAGCGGTGATCAACAATTTCGGTTTTTGATTGGCTCCAGGGTCTATCATCATTCTTGTAAGCTCCCTCTCGTCCCTCTCTTTTGGTGCAACAATCAAGAGTGTATGCCAATTTATGAGGAATTTCGTTGCGGTCTATGCCAAAGCTCAAAGCTAAGCACAGATTATTATTTCTGTGTTACATGTCATAAAAAATTCCACAAAGAATGCATAGAGTCTCCACTTGAGATCAAACACCCTTCTTACCCTTTTCTTTCTCTCAAACTTTACCATCCTTCTGACAAAAGTGTCAGCAAGTGGCCTTGCTTCTGTTGGGGAAAGTCACACGGCGCAGCGGAAATACTAATGGTCGTGTTCCCCTGACCTTGTGCGAACCTGTGAGGAAAATACTTCGACGATGGCAAGATATCAAAGTTGCGAACTAAATGAGACACACAATTTTTACGTGGAAAACCTCCTCGATGTGAGAAGGAAAAACCACGGGACCGTAGTCCACTCAA
>NC_027753.1:28856472-28859871 GCF_000695525.1 Brassica oleracea var. oleracea
TGAAGAACTATGGCGACCAGCTTCAAGAAAACCCAGACAACAGAAGATCCAACCGTTGAAATCCAAATCCCTTCGGTGAACCTCTAACCCACTGACTGAAGAAGCTTCCCACAAAATATCAGCCCGATCAGGATCCGTTTGACCCTCCAAATCCAGTCTTGAAAACACCTTACGAGTTTTCTCCTTCTCTCTCTTTTTCTCCTTTCTCTCTCTCTTCTTTTTGTCAAAACTCTATTATTATGTGTTTAGTGACAAAGGGGGAACATTATTATTTCTTAAGTTCACCCCAATTGGTCATCTCCATCTAGGAGGGACCCAACAGCTTCTGTTGTCAAGAATTCATCTTTGAAAAGCTTTATTATTGCCCTACCAACAAATTAATGATGGATCCAGTTTGTGCGATGAAGCCAATACCCATCGTTATAGACCACCCAAAAAAACATCTTCACCCTCTCACCTTTTTCCCTAAACAAAATTCCTTAGCGTGCGATGTTTGTGGCCTTGTTAAAGAGCATTTCCCCACCTATGTTTGTGCTCGGTGTGTCTTCGTAGTCCATAAAGATTGTGTATATCACCCTTATGTCATAAGAATATCTCGTCACCCCCACCGTGTCTCCTTTACCTCATCTCCTCCATCCAAAAAATTGTCTTGCGGTGTGTGTCGTCGAAAGGTCGACAGCAGTTATGGAGCATACGCTTGCAAGAACTGTGATGATTATTTTGTTCATACAAAATGCGCATTTGGGATGGGAAAGAGCTAGAGGGAATACCGGAAGAGCCTGAGATAGTAGTTGAGCCATTGGAGAGGATTAGTGATGGAGTAATACTTCATTTTTCTCATGATCATCGTCTGAAACTCGAGATCAGTGGAGCTTACCACGTAGAAAAGTTTTGTCAAGCGTGCAGCCTTCCAATCTACGAGGGTAGCTACTATTCGTGTATGGATCAGTGCGACTTCATCCTCCACGAAGCTTGTGCCAATGCGCCTTGCAAAAAACAACATGCGATACATGCTCACTCACTTACACTAAGAGTTGACAATATAGGATTTTGGAGTGACCTAGGTTACTTCTATTGTCGGGCTTGTGGACGTCCAAGTACTGGTTTCGCCTATGAGGATCCCAAGGATCATAATGGTTTCCAATTAGACTTACGGTGTGCTTCGGTTTCTGAACCATTTCAGTATCAAGGCCATGAGCATCCCCTGTTCTTAGCTTTAATGCCCGAAGAAGAAGAGTTAGAAATATGTCAAATCTGCCAAGAAGAGGGTGAAAAAGATAATGGTCAGCGAAAACTACTAACTTGCATCGAATGCAAGTATATTATATGTTTTAAATGTGCTACTTTACCATACAAGGCAAGGTATAAGTATGATAACCATTTCCTCATATTTCGGAAAAAAGAAGAGGGGAATGATCACCATGGCTGGTGTGAGATATGCGAAAGCAAAATCGTATTTTCAAGAAAAGGAGGGTTCTATTCGTGCGATGACTATTGCTCCACCACTGTTCATGTTGATTGTCTGCTTGGGAAATACCCGTACATGGATGTGGTTATTCTTCACAACAAGACCATGTCTCGGCCACTTTGCCATGGTACAGAGCACCGTTGTCAAGATAAAGTAGTTTTCAAAAAGGAAAACATGACATTTTGTTCTTTACGTTGTATCCAGAGATATAATGTCATCCTCAGTCGTTTTCCCAACTTATCCGTCTCAAGATCCACTACATATCTCCGCCGGTAAAATAGAAGCCGTTGGTTCTTTACGCTTTCTAATCCCTTTTCGTTGTTTGGGGGTTAAAACGCTTTGTAATATTCCTCCACACGTGTAGTTTTTTATATATAATTTTTCTTTTCGTCGCTGATTTTTTTTTTTTGAAACTATTTTTCGTCGGTGATTTACTTTATATATTTTGGAGATGTTTACGTCACAAGGGATATATGGAAAGCTTCGAGAAACGTATCCTTGAATGGACATCGGAATTTTATGCCACAGAGAATGAAATACGTTGGAGCTAGAGCATCACTGAATCTCCCTTGGAGTTCATCTTTTCAATTTTTTATTATTAAATTTTTTTATTTTTCTTTTTAATTTTTCTTTAAAAAAAAATGACTAGACCAATCGCGGGCCGCCACAACACGTGGCGTCCGCGCTACAGTGTTGAACTTTAGGACAGAAGGGTTCAGCCGAGAGAGCTTTAGGAGAGAGAGGTTCATGTGATTGAGTTATCTTATTACTTTTTTTCTTGATTTCTGTGTGAATTCCTCTCATAAACCCTCAATGCGAATGCTCTTATACATCAAAGTTTGAACTTCCTCCTGAGCACTTGAAGCATGCTGAGGTGCCCTGAATGCTCTCATATAACCTTAAACTGGTTCCTTCTCCTTGTGAAAGACGTACAATGTAAGTTCTTAGTAACTACGGTCGTTCTACTGTATCTACTGGTGATTATTTGCAGGGAAGGTTGCATGAAGAAAATGAAAGGTGCATGCTTTATACGTATGTGCTTACTGGCAAATCATGGCCTGATTAACTAAATTGATCTTTTAAAATCGTAGGGTTTCAAAATATTAAATTGGATGGACGTCGTACTGACACTACAAGAAAACAGCGGTATTCTGACGGACATTCCGACGGAAAATTTCCGAGGAAATTCCGAGGAAACACAAAATTTGGTTTCCTCGGAATTTCCTCGGAATATACCGACGGAATTCTAAGGAAATATTAATCCGTCGGAATATTCCTATGGAATACCGAGGAAAAATGTATTCCTCGGAAAAAAACCGATGAATTCCGAGGATATATTATAGCCGTTAGAGAGCCGTTGGGAGATTTTAAAAATTCCGAGGAAATTCTTACGAACTAGCCGTTGGTGTCGGAATTCCGTCGGAATTTCCTCGGACTGTCGGTAGGATTTCAACTATAAATACAAGCACCCCTCTTCCTCTTCATTCACTTCATATCTTCATCCTCCCTCTTACTCTATTTACACACGAATTTGATTCATAAAAAATATGTCTTCTTCAAATTATTTTCGTTCTTGGATCGATCGACCTCATTTGGATCCGAACACGAGATTGCTTACGGAAGAATACCAACGAGGTATAACCGAATTCATGGGGTTAGTTCACCGACAACCGGAAGCAAAAACAGGTATGTTAAGATGTCCTTGCTCTAATTGTAAAAATAGAAAGGTTATTAAAGAGTGGGATGTTTGGACTCATCTATATTTGAGTGGGTTTACACGAAGTTACAAAATTTGGTATCATCATGGGGAAACTGATTATGAACATGGTAGTACTAGCGAACCTCAGCCAGCGGTTAGATTAGAAGAACCAATTAGAACGGATGTAGATTATGGTGTAGGTACTGAGCAGATGATAAATGATCATTTTAGA
>NC_027753.1:28862241-28865322 GCF_000695525.1 Brassica oleracea var. oleracea
ATTTTAATTTTATATTTTCAAATTTAAATTTCAAAAATTTAATTTTTTGATAAAAAATTAATTTTTTTTTAAATTTATTCCGAGGGACATGTTCCTCGGAATATTCCGAGGGACCACGTTCCTCGGAATTTTCCGAGGGACCCGTCCCTCGGAGACCCGTTCCTCAGAATTTTCCGAGGGACCCGTTCCTCGGAATTTTCCGATGAAAATTCCGAGGAACATTTCGTCGGAACTTCCGAGGATTGGACCATCGGAAAGTCCATCGAAATATCCCGAGGAAGTTCTCCCTCGGTATATTCCGAGGAAGTTCTCCCTCGGTATATTCTGAGGAGCTTTCCGACGAACATGTGGTCCTCAGAATTTTCTCGGAAATTTGTTTCCTCGGAATTCCGTTGGAAAATTCCGAGGGATTTCCAAAGAAAAATGAATTTCCGAGGAGTTATTTTCGAGGACTTGTTTCGTCGGTATGTCGTCGAAATAACGTTATTCCGACGACATACCGACGATTTTTCCCCGCAGTATGTCGCTGTTTTCTTGTAGTGTGAGGACCTGCAGAGGATGTACACCTTCTTATCTAGGGTCAATGCGCTTGGCAAATTTGACTTTGATATACATTTTATCCGGATACTAATACCGCTCCTACATTTCCATTCAAATATTATTACAGATCATACCGATTCGAATCTGTTTGGACTTTGTGTTCAATTATCCGTACATATAGGCCTACAACTATCTCCCATAAATCACTATATTCTTCTTTAAAATAGAATAATTTTATAGTAAAGTTGCATTATACTCTAACACTAATCTATTTTAGAAGTGAAAGTTAAATGATGAATAAAAAAATAAATAAGCTAACTCTATAAATAGAATAAATTCATATTTATATATAAAAAAAATTGTTGGTCTCACTCTTAAGCTATTCACGTGGAAACTCACTCCCTGAAAGGCCGACACAAGTCCATTTTGTATGAAACTCGCCACATCATTTAAACTTATCAATAATGAGCTTTATTTCTTCGTGTTGGGCTTTAGTTTGCTCATTAGTATTGTATTTTTTTTTTGTTTTATTTTCGTTTGTTATATTCACAGGTTTAAAAAAAAATATTATATTCACGGGCTTTACCTGTTGGGCTTAAAAAATATTATGTTCACTAACATTACTTTTGGGTTTAAAAAAGCAACGCAAGGTCACGACATTTTCACGTTTTCCGTTCTCCTTCTTCGTTGATGTCGACTGTAAATTCTGGTTCTTCGTATTTTCAAGCTCCGAAAAGGTCAAACTACAATAGAAGTTCTTTAATATCTGTGTCGATCTTCGTTCCTGTCGTTTCGTCTGCAATAAATATCTTCTGATTCATAACTGGATGAAGTGCTCCATCGCCATTAAGAGCTTTCTTAACTCATTGGACCCACACAAACCACGATTCCTCATTCAATGTTTTTATCCCCCTATGAGTTTCGACCAATAAAAAGGTTAGTTTCTGTCCCATGATCATCATCCTCACCATCTTACTAATCTTACGATGAAAGGTCCATCCAATTATCTATGGTTGTTTTGTCGTCTGAGTCATTGTGTTCGATATGTTCTTGGCCTTATCTGAGGTCGGCTGATGGGTTTCAAACGAGAGGTTTAGATCATCAGAGAAGAGACGGAAACGATCTGTAACGACGGAGGAGGAGAGAAAAGATTTGACGGTGGATTTCATGCAAGTTTGTTGCCTGAGGCATAGATTGCCGTAGCAGTTGGAGCAAAGATTCATGGTGGCGGAGAGGAAACCCCAGTTGTTAGAACAGAGACGGTGGCCTTCGGCGTTTGACATCGATGCTCTTCCGCCATAGATCTTGAGAGAAAGTTCAAGGCTTTAAATCAAAATTGAAAAAAGACATCTGATTTAAAGAATCAACAAACTTGCAGAATTTTAAAAGACATAACATGATATGAACCGGACACAGATGAGAAGAAAACGTTGAGATAAATAGAGAGCCAGCTTCAATCTTCTCACAAATCGACTCCCTTATCAGAAACAAAATCTCATCCTTTTGGGATCAAAATGAGACATTCGCATCTGAAACTATGTAATTCTGGTTTTCAGTTTTCCATCCGGTGACCACCATTGTCGATTAATCACCTTCTATCGGGCTTCTTCAAACTAAGGAAAGAGGCTCCTCCTCTTGAGCTTTGTATTCGGGCTTTCTCTTCTTCGCTTTATTTATTGGGAATTTTCATATCTCAAATTTGGGCCATATTAACTCTTCGGGTTTCTTATTTCAGTTATGCCTTAAGATTCTGAGCATGGGATTATTTAGAGCTTAGGCCACCATTAATCTGAGTGCTTACCCCGGTGTTTAACCATTTATAAAAAAAAAAAATTAAGCAGCAGCGCTTAAACAAGCGCAGTAAGCGTCGGTTGTTCCCACTGTTCGCGGGCTTCACTGACACGTGGCGGCCCGTGATTGGTTCATTTTTTATTTTTTTTTTTAATCAGACAAAAACCAAAAAAAAAAAAAAAAATTAAGCACCCCATTTGGGTTGCTAGCGATGCAGATGCTCTTATAATATTTTGTAATCTCTTGCTACGTTTATATCAATGTACCATTTTTTTAGCGGAGCGGAAAAGGGAATTAATGTTTACCTGTTCTAGCAATAAGAAGAAGAGGAGGCCTTAAAATGGATCTTAGAAATGTCTACAAAGTTATTTAAGAAAAAAAAGTCTTTCGTGGAAGACACTAAAAGAAAACAGGGGGATTCTGATGGCCGAAATCGTCAGAAATTCGTCGGAATAGACCGATTCCGACGAATTTCTGACGAACCTGTCCGTCGGTATCGTTTTGTCGGAAAAAAAAATTCGTCGGAATTTCGTCAGAACTTCCGACGACTTTCTGACGATTACCGAGAAACGTCATTCTGACGAACTTCCGACGATATTACGATGCAGACACACGAGACCAGAGTTCATCGGAAAAACTATGTACCGACGGAGAACGTTCCTCGGACAATTCTGATGTAGTGGATTCCTCGGGATATTCCGACGGACGTTGGTTCGTCGGAATATACCGACGGACATTGGTCGTCGGAAT
>NC_027753.1:28866401-28866573 GCF_000695525.1 Brassica oleracea var. oleracea
GGTTCTTGGAGTTCCTAGAAGACGTCTCTGCAGTTTCTTCCTTCTCCCAATGAGCTATCAACTGCTCCCACACCGTCTCTTTGATGAACCGTGACCTCTTGTTCTTCTGCCAAACTGTCTTCCACGTGTTTATCTGCTTCGTATAAGAGTCCATGGCCTTTTCGTTGAATTT
>NC_027753.1:28870160-28872760 GCF_000695525.1 Brassica oleracea var. oleracea
CAATCTCAAACGGCTATACAACGGTCATATATATTTGTCGGCAACGGTCACATGGTTCGTCGGAAATTCGTCGGAAAATTCCGACGGAATAACGACGACTGTACTGTTAATCGGAATGTCGTCGGAAGTTCGTCGGTATATTCCGACGAATTTCCGACGACTACAACGGTTACATTTTTTATCGGAATGTCGTCGAAAAGTCGTCGGAAAATTCCGACGACCCATGTTTCGTCGGAATTCCGTCGGAAATGGCCGACGGAATTCCGACGACTTCAAATTTTTGGATTTCGTCGGAAATTGGTCGGTAATCCGTCTCCGACGACATTGATGTCCGTCGGAATCTCCGTCGGAATTCGGCGTGTTTTCTTGTAGTGGGATATCTAAGAAATAAGAGAAAGAAAAAAAAACATTAAAAGGAAGTGGGTCCACCCAGGAATAGTCGCTATTTAATTCCACGATATGTAAACCAAACATTTAAAACATCAAGAACTGATTATTAGAGCACCCGCAGTGGTGTTACCCAAAAAGGAGTCCTTAGAAAAAAATGTATTTTGATTTTTTAAATATTATTTTTTTTTCTTTTTCAGATTAAAAAAATATATCAACCAATCGCGGATCGTCATATGTCGTGAGGATCCGTAAATAGTGCAAGGATTCACTAAGAAAGAGTTCTTATTTAAGAATTTTAAGGATTGAATCCTTAACTTTTGGTGGAATCCACTGATTATTTAATTATTTATTTTCTAAAGACTCTCACTTAAGGACTCCCATTGCAGATGCTCTTAAAACTCCAAAACTTGGACAAACTTTTTACATGAAAAACCAAGTCCAAGGCCACACACACAACATTAAAACACAGATAGCCATTAATTATTTAGAGAATACACATGTGGTTAACGTGTTTTAGCAAAAATAAAAAAGGAATAATTATTTACTTTATCCATTTACGTCAATTTATTTTAAGGTCCATAATCTCATGATAAATAGTGCTCATATAATATTTTTTTCCTCATTTACATCAATTTATTTTTTAAGATCCATGATTTTACGATAAATGGTGCTCCTAACTTCTTTTTTTTCATACAATACCGCAAACATATTATTATATATTACTCCTACTTAGCTATTTGAATAAACGAACACTCTGATATTTAAAAATTTTGTACGATTTACTTTGTACGGTAAACGATTTTATTTCAAAGTATTAATACATCAATGCAAAAATATATTTTGCAAGATAATACACGCTTCTGCATCATAAGCTCTTTATTACATACGAGCATGAATGCTATAAAAACGTCCATGCAATATTATCATTTAATTTAAATATATTGTTAATTCATAACGCAAGTTTCCATTGTATTCATAACTTCTAAATTAATAGTAAAACTTATCTAATAAATTCTAAACTTATTTAATAACGATATACCATATTCAATTTAAAGAGTGGCTAGAAAGTTGAAGTATGACTTTCATTAGGAGAAAACTATCACATTTTAATTAAGACATACACAGACCAAACTGCTCACACTAACAGAAGACTGTTTTGGCTTAGATAATATAACATTTTCCTTAGCATATTACTTTGCCATGATCATTTCATAATTATACAGGGACATCATTAATTTTATTATATTAGATTGTTCTTCATAGAATAATGAAAGTTACTGTCATTTTAATTCAGTCCATAAATATTTATTAAAAATAACAACATGATTTATGAATTCTATTTATTTATTTATTTTTGTTTATAATATCGTTTTCAATCTATAATTTTTTTAAGAAAAATGCTTCATAAAATTAATGTAAATTCATATAAATTAGTTTTTTTCTAACTTCCCGCCCTACATAGTTTAAAGTAGGGAGAAATTCTTTCAAAAAAATGTTTTTTTTTTTAAGTTTTTAACACAAAAAGTCTCTAAAAAGAAAATAACTAAAAGATGTTTCATTAAAGAGATAAAAAATAATTCATCCCCTTGATTTATACATATACACTACAAGAAAACATAATCTTAACGAGGGCGGTTTTCCTCGTTAGTTCGTCGTAAAAGAGGCTTTACGACGAATTAGCGAGGAAGCGCGTTTGCTCGTTACTCATATGTCGTAACACATATTTCCTCGCTAATTCGTCGTAACTTAGCGAGGAATATATTTCGTCGTAACGACGAAGTAGAGCATTTCGTCGTAAAGACCACGTCAACATTCCACGTAAGGACGTCGCTATACTTCCTCGTAAATACCTCGAAACAAGTTCCTCGTAATCTACACGTAAATACCTTGAAAGAGTTTCCTCGCAAAATACACGTAACAACCACGAAAGAATTTCCTCGTAAAATACTCATTTATCTTTCCTCGTTATTTCCTCGTAAATGTTTCCTCGTAAATTACTCGTTTATTATTCCTCGTTATTTCCTCGTAAGGTTTCCACGTAAAGAGGTCGTACATTAGCTACGAATTTACTTCGTTTTTATTATTTTACACAATTTAAAAATATAATTAAAAAATAATTAAAATTATTTAATTTAATAATAAATTAAAATTTAAAATAAAAATAAATCAATATGAAAATATTTTATATATAAATAAGTTTTGAATTTATA
>NC_027753.1:28877377-28893408 GCF_000695525.1 Brassica oleracea var. oleracea
GTCACTCTCCCGTTAGCATCTCTATGCATATACATCCACTTCCGCAACTCGTAAATAGTCCCGGAGCCAGCCATTTTTTTTCTTTCACGTTTTTTGTTGTTGGTGTGTTTAAAATGATGTTCAAACATCCATATTTATAGGAAAATTCGAATCTGGTAGTTGTAATTTTCCTATGAATTTACGACGAAAATTAATTAGGTGAGCAAAAGAAACGTGTAACACCTATAAAGTTGGTGGATTCAAAAATTTTCTCGCTACATACACGTAAACTATTTCCTCGTAAATAACACGCAAAGTTTACGTCGTATTTACGAGGAAATATTTTTTCCTCGTAAAATACTCGTAAAGTTACATCCACTTTACGACGAAACACTTTTGTCGTTACGTTACGAGGAAATAAGATGACTTTAGTTTTTCACGTAAATTCCTCGTAAACTCGACGTAAATTTACGAGGATTGTTTTTCCTCGTTAAATTTCGTCGTTAAGCATGTGTTTTCTTGTAGTGATATAAATAATAAAACAAAATAATATTATTTTTATAGTTTTGAATTATGTTTTTAAATTTGAACTTTTTATAAATTTTTGTTTTAATTTTTTTTTTCGAATTTTCTTTTTGTCATTTGAAATTCTTTTGAAACTATTTTTAAAATTTTTATTTGTAAACTTAAAAAGAAAATTTAAATCTCTTCCCCAATACACTATTTTTTTGATTCTAAACTCTAAGTATATATTAATTAATCATAGAGTTATAAATGTATATTTATTTTTTAATAAAACATATTTAAGTTGTTTTATTTTTTAAAGAATTTTTTTGCGAAAATAAACTAAAAGTGTTATCATACGAAATTTCTCAAAATATGGCTGATGTTGAAATGCCGCAATAATCACAATGGACTTTAAAGCATAGTAGGCCAATATTTTTTATGAAAAGGCCTATCACATTCAGTCTGAAATATTGACCCAGTAATGTTGTTCTGTTTTGAGTAGCCAACAAGCAAGTTTTCTATTCTTCGCGTCTCCAGACGTTATTTATCTGCGTTTCTCCCGCTGCCTCTTCCACTTTGCTTCTTCTTTTCAAACCTCTCTTCCTTCCTTTACCCTGAATTCTCAGTTGTTATCTCTTGATTCTGCTATGGATACACCCTGAGGATCTATAAGCACGTATGTGGCATGTTCAGCACACAAAGTGCTCGATGCTATGCCTCAGTGAACTTTACTCAACGTATTGTATCATAATCCTTCTCATTTGATTTCAGGAGGGTTGGAAGATTCTTTCAATCATGCTCGGATCAGCTGTGATCATATGCCACGTATGATGTTATTACATTCTGATACAGAACATGCTGTCTTTTCCTTCCCTACTTGGCCTCATTAACCCGACATTGTCAAGTTTGTTGATGTTATTACGTACTGACACAGTCACATTTATCAATGCTGACTGAGAGTCTTTTCAAAACACTCGGACATTACGTCAGCCACGGTCGTTTACATGACGCCTTCAAAGCATTTTCTCTCATTCGTCTTCAGTCTTCTTCAAGTGATCTCCTTTTGCAATCCGCAGCTTCCCTTTTATCCGCCTGCGTCGAAGTTCGTTCACTTTCTTCAGGGCTGCAAGTTCACGCTCATTGTGTTTCCTCTGGTGTTGAATATGACCCTGCTTTAGTCCCAAAGCTGGTTACTTTTTACTCTTCCTTTAACCTCCACAGTGAAGCTCAGTCAATTACCGAGAACTCAGGCATTTTGCATCCCTTGCCTTGGAATGTACTCATCGGTTCGTATGCCAAGAACGAGATTTTCGAGGAGGCTATTGCTGCTTACAAGAGAATGGTGAGCAAGGGAATTACACCCGATGCCTTCACTTATCCCTCTGTTCTCAAGGCATGTGGTGAAACACTAGATTTTGCGTCTGGAAGGGTGGTTCATGGATCTATCGAGGTTAGCTCTCACAAGGGTAGCGTGTATGTCTGCAATGCGTTGATCTCTATGTATAAAAGGTTTGGAAACGTGGGTGTTGCTAGGAGGTTGTTTGATATGATGTCTGAAAGAGATGCTGTCTCGTGGAATGCAGTGATAAGCTGTTATGCTTCGGAAGGCATGTGGAGTGAAGCGTTTACGCTTTTCGATCAGATGTGGTTTTCAGGTGTAGAAGTCAGCGTCATAACTTGGAATATTGTTTCCGGAGGTTCTTTGCAAACAGGAAACTATGCAGGAGCTTTGAGTTTGGTCTCTAGGATGAGAAGTTTCCCCACAGGGTTAGACCACGTGGCTGTGATTATTGGCTTGAAGGCTTGCTCGCTCTTAGGAGCAAGACGGTTGGGGAAAGAGATTCACTGTCTTGCAATTCGCTGTTCTTACGATGGGATTGACAATGTTCGAAACACGTTGATCACAATGTACTCGAAATGCGACGACCTTAGGCACGCTTTTACAGTGTTTCAACAGATTGAGGACAAGAGTTTGAGTACTTGGAACTCTATCATTTCCGGTTATGCGCAAGTGAACAGATCAGAAGAAGCTTCTCACCTTTTCAGGGACATGATGCTCCATGGCCTACATCCAAATTCTGTGACGCTTGCAAGCATTCTCCCTCTTTGTGCTCGGGTTGCAAACCTACAACACGGGAGAGAGTTTCACTGCTACATCCTGAGGCGCGAGTGCTTCAAGGACTATACAATGCTATGGAACTCTCTCGTAGATGTTTATGCAAAATCAGGAGAAATTGTAGCTGCACAGCGAATATCTGATTCGATGAAGGAAAGAGACGAGGTAACATACACTTCCTTGATAGATGGATATGGAAATCAAGGTGAAGGGCGAGTTGCATTGGCTCTGTTCAAAGAGATGATCATGTCCGGTATTAAACCTGACCATGTAACCATGGTTGCTGTTCTGTCAGCATGCAGTCATTCCAAGTTAGTCCATGAAGGTCAAAGGCTGTTCAGGAAGATGCAGTGTGAGTATGGCATACGTCCTTGTCTTCAACACTTTTCTTGTATGGTTGATCTCTATGGCAGAGCAGGTCTCCTGGGGGAAGCCATGGATGTAATTCAAAGAATGCCATATGAGCCGTCTAGTGCCATGTGGGCTACTTTGCTAAACGCTTGCCACATCCACGGGAACACAGAGATTGGTGAATGGGCGGCGGAAAAGCTCCTGGAGATGAAGCCTGAGAATCCGGGGTACTATGTGTTGATTGCAAATATGTACGCAGCTGCTGGTTCTTGGAGCAAGCTTGCTGAAGTGAGGAGTTTTATGAGGGACTTGGGTGTGAAAAAGGCTCCTGGGAGTGCTTGGATTGACACAGGTTCTGGGTTTATACTGTTCTCGGTGAGGGACGCATCAAGCCCTCGAGCGTGTGAGACATATCCCCTGTTAGATGGTCTGAATCAGCTGATGAAAGACGCTGCTGGTTGTGCCATCAATGAGGAGCAGAGTTCAGATGAAGAACTTCTTCAAGAAGTAGGATGAAAATGATGGAGGATAAATGATGGACGTTAATGGTGGCGTTGAGCTGGAGACTGCTTCAGACGCTAATGTCAGAGCCGTTTAGGACACAATCTCCTTGGCCGGCTCCAACTCCCCAGCTGCCTTTGCAGACGAACTACAAGATGGGAACAGTTGCCACCGTGAACGAGTGACTGTTGTTGGCTTGAAGATTTTGTTTCCGGGGGAGGAGGAAGATCTTGGAGCGGGACGAGAAACGGAGACGCCAAAGAAGAGATGATAGAAGCAGTGAAGCTCATCATGGCTTGTCTTCGTTTTTGTGGCTCATTTGGGTTTGATTTTGTGTTTTTCTATTCTCTCAACACTAACACTTTGAGCAAGAATAGAATGTTATGACCAAAACTCTACACGAACACTAGTTTTACAGGTTGATAACTTTCGTATTAAGCTAAATCGATCATCAATATTGCTCACTCTTCTAATTTAAAAAGTTGTTTTCGTTTACCGTAACATTTAAATTTGTGCATGGCACAAGTACTACATACCATAACTTAATGGTATAGAAAAGAAAATTGTAGATGAAGATCAAGCAAGATTATAATCGTTCGTAATTTTATTTTGTAAGAACTTAGTAAGCAAGCCGCATCATAATTCCATCAGAAACGATCAGCAATTTGAGGAAATTTCCTGAGCAGCCAGGCAACTCCTTTGACAGCAGCCTAACACACAAAACGCAAAAGATGTTTGAATCTACATTAGCTTGCATTTTCAAATGCATCAGGCAATTTGAAATTAATAGTAGTAGCTCATATTACAATAACACTTTCTCCGGGTTTAATTGCAGGCTCGACGCAGTCCCTTACATATCTGCAACACACAACCCCACAAGACAAAATGATATTACTACTGTCATTTGGCTGTGATGTAGTAGCAAAGTTATATATGTAGAGAAGAGTGTGCTTACACAATTTGTTTCTTGCCATCAATAACCTCTAACCGGTAAAAGCTGCAACTTTTGCTAAATGGAAATCTTTTTCCCTTCCATTCTGTCAAAAAAATCATTGTTAGAATAGTATTGTCTATTAAATCACATTTGGTCACCATAACCGTAAATATTTTAAAAATTTGTTAAAGAATGAAGAAAAAATTACTATTTTCATTCATTCATTTGGTCATCATTTAGAGACGTAGATATCTTTAAAAATCGATTGAAAACAAAACTTTCCTAGAAACCAAGCCTTAAACAACCACAATATAAACATAAATAATTGGACTTAAATCTAAAAATGGGGATAACAGGCTAAACTTGCAAGTTTTTGACATTTCTGGATCCTAAAAATGAGATTTATCATTTGTCGCCTAAGGTCCAACGAAAACATATTGATGTGTTAAATGGTTTTAAATATACTTTTTCCTACAACTGAATTTCAAAGCCTTGTAGCCTAGTATATATGAACTTTTTACGGGTGAGTTCTGGAAGCTCACCAAGATGCCATGAAACCCCAACAGCTGAAGAGTCCTCTTTCGAAATGTCATCTATCACGAACTGCATGTCCGTACTTGTTGCATCTATGAACTTTCCAAAGAAGTCTAGAATTGCCTGTCATGGTTTAATCAAGAACATTAGCTCTAAGTAACGTTTTCGAAAGAAAAAAAAGAAAAGTAGAACGAACAGACTCACAGTTCGGCCAACGAAGGGAGATGAGAAAATAAGATCTTCGTAGACGCAGTCCTGAGCAATGAGATCTCTGGCAGAGGCTAAATCATTGACGTTAATGGCGGTGTAGAAGCTGGAGACGATCTCAGACGCAGGCGTTTTGGGAACAACGTCGTTGGCCGACGACGGCAATGCAGCTTTGGTAGCAGGAACATAGGATGTGGACAAGAGCCGCCGTTGAAGAACAACGCTTCTTGGTGTGACCACTTTGGTTCCGAGGAGAGAGTAAGACCTCAAAGAAGAGATGAGAGAAGGAGTGACGCTCATCGTTGTTTACTTGATGTCTTCGTTTTGGTGGTCATTCTCATATATTTATATTAAGAGCTCAGTGATATTCTGTATTTGCTTATTTCGTTTCTCTATCTAAAAATCAACATAAGGCGGCTTAAATTATCGAGAATTGTGGAATTTTCTTATAACAAATTTGAATCGTATTCGTACACATAGGAAAATAGTTGTGCATCACTTTTTTGTAGTAATTTTTTACAACTAATTCTTTTTATATTTTCATATCTATGGAGAATTGTTGAATTTTCTTATAATAGTTATATATATAGTAAAAAGTTTCTACAAAGTCATAGAGAATTGTTGAATTTTCTTATAACAATTTTGAATATGGTGCGTAGTTAGTTACGTGGAAATTTTAGTAATCAATATTATTTTCATAAAAATGTTAAATAGCAATAAAAAATTTATTTTAAAAAAATAATAATTTAAAGCTTGTACATTAGTGCTTAGGATTTTGGGTTTTGGATTTAGGTTGCAATTGAGAACATTTTAGAGTATTAGGTGAAAATAATATATAATAAAAAAAGAGGTAATTAAAAATGAAAACTAGAATAAATGATAATAAAATGAACATATGTAAACTATTTTATTTATTTATACTTTTTACTCTAAATTTAATTTTAAATAAGAGAGTAAGAGTTATACTCTCAAACTATGAAAGGCAAAAATTGAAATTAAGGAAGAACAAAATGGATCGAGGAAAACTTGTTTTTTTTTTTTGGTCAACGGGGAAAACTTGTTTGGTTTTCACTTTTAACAAGGCGTCTCGTTTTTTTTTCCCCATCTCTTGTTAGCTTTTCATGATCGTTTGTTAACATGAGACAGGATGAGGCAACGGGGGAGCAGAACAAGTTTGTGTCTTATGCGGAGAGAGATGAGAGAAGGCACCACATTTTTTTTGCTTATCCCTACTCTTACACTGTGTGGCACACCATTGGGGTGGTATTCTCGGATCAAGAACAGCACCAAACTGGAGCGATATGATTCAGAGTTTTGTGCCATTGGTTTGGCAGCCACTTTTTTCATCTTACTTCGGTTAGCTCCCTAAGTCACCATTTACCATTTGTGGGGCGAAAGAAATTTCGGACCACACCATAAAGGTGGACGGACATCCACTACTCAGTTCACTCCACTCATTGACAAGATCATAAAGGAATCGGATTGTTCCCTCAAGTACACGGCTACTCATAAACACAGAAGATTGCTACAGTGTTGGTTTGAGCTCAATAGCAACTAGAACTAGATTTTCTCGGTAGAATCCTGATTTCTGGTATATATGGACAAAATTATGAGAACTGATTTGACTATCTATATCATTAAAATACAATTCCATTTAAAATTCCATAGTTAACAGTGTTTGGGTTAAAATAGTGAGAAGATGAGCAGTGACTTATCGGAAAATGATTCGCGGTATTGTGTAAATGAGGTAAAAATACAGTTACACGAAGAAAGATCATGTGATGATTGAAGAGTCAATAAACAATGATTTTGAAATTCTGAAAAAATTAATGCATCTTCCATTGGACGGGATGGAATCCACGGACCAAATAAACGGATATAGAAAGTCTATTAGCCGTAGACGGTCAAGACGTTATATTCTCACTTTTTTTTTCACAATTAGATCTACCTTCACATGTAAATAACCATAATTCTCAGTTTTTTCGATCAGTTTGATATTAATAAAAAATTGAAATAAGATAAGAGTAACTATTTTTTTCATTTGATTGGTCAAAAAATAAAGTAAATGAAATACATCTTTACTCTATTAATTTTACTATAAATCAACCAAAACAATCACATCTTTCATATAACAAATGTTTATTTATTTAAGCTAAATCTATTTTTTCATTAAAGATAATTTTGTATTTTTATTTTATCAAATTTTGATCAACATTATTTATATATTCAATGCTATAATTACTCACGGCCTTATCTTAATCAAGTGGTAACTTGTGAGTGTTTCAGTCACCATGGAAGTAGTGTCGTCTCTCGGATTCCGGTACATACCGTCCTTACCAATGACGTCGAGCTCCAACCACCGTCCTCATCCTCCCCTCAAAGACAGAGCTCCGGTAAAATCTCCGGCTAGACCCATCAAAAGTAAACGCACTTCTACTTCTCCAGCCAAAAAGCACAACCTTTCAGGGAGAGAGATGCTTTTCCTTTCTCTTCCGCCTCTCTCCCGTAAATGTTCATTTCCGCATCGATGGGTTAGAGAAAAATGACTTCTTTTGGTCAAAAACTCGTTCTTATGTACACTTCGCGCGGTTCGATAAGACGCACAGAAGGTGTTCGACGAAACTATTAACTGAACTGTTTACAACAATTCTTCCTGTACTTGGGGATGTTAAGGCACTGAGACTAGGAAAGGAGGTGTCTGGATAACTGAAGATTTGATCAATCTTTGAGATCGATTTTCTGGATGCAGCAAGAAGGCTTTAAGCCAGACGTTGTTACAGTTGCTGCCGTTCTTCCTGTTTGTTCAGAGCTGAGGGATATAAAGCAGGGAAAAGAGATTAATTGTTATGCTTTAAAGAATCTCTTCTTGCCAAATGTATCATTAGTCACTTCTTTGATATGTACTCAAAGTGCAGTGTTCCAGAGTATCCTGTCAGACTGTTTGACAGGTTGGTTGGAGCGGAGTAATGTTAAAGCATGAACCGCCATGATTGACTGCTATGTGGAAAACAAACAGGCCAGATTCTGTTACAATGGGTAGGGTTTTGACTATCTGCAGTGATTTAAAGCTTTGAAGCTGGGGAAGGAGATTCATGTGCGCATTCTATAAAAGGATTTCGAGTTGATCCCTTCTATTTATCAAGAATCATCAAAGATGTGTGGACAATGTGGAGATCTCAGAAGTGTTAATCTCTCTTTCGGTACTGTTGTTGGGCTCTCTGACATGGACCGCCATTATATGTCAAAAGCATCAAGTAAGTTGCTTGAAGAATGCTTAAAAAGTATATTATGTTTTCTTGTTTGCAATAGCTTGCATTTATAGCATATACTGGTTTTGGTTCCTGAAAAATGGAAGATCTACATTGAACTCGATCAACTTGTAAAGAATCTTGGTGTATGAAATGTAGATTAAGCTTGAGACTAGTCAATGGTTCATTTAGGATTAAAGAAAATCAAGAGAAGGCAAAAGTCTTGTTAGAAAAGAAAAAAAAAATCTTATAGTTTTCATACGGAATTACATAAGCAGATGAGGTAACAAACAATAGGAAAAAAATAAAAAATAAGTCACACCTCACAATCTCTTACACCAGCTTATAAAATAGAGGAAGCCCTTAAATAGAAGCTGTGTCTCTACTAGTTCAAATAATCTTTAAAATATTTGTAAAGAGGTCCATTATCTGGGACCCATCAACCTCATCTGTTCCTTTAGAAGAGTGCAAGTGCCTTTCCCTCCAAGACTCACATGAACTTTATTCTTTGCTATAACGGTAAACCAAACCCTAGTAATTAAGCATTCTAGGCCATTGACTTAACCTGGTATTATATTAAGATGTAGAAACTCTCCATGACTTTGGCATTAGGGGTCCCAAAGAGAGTCAGTCTGGTATGCATCCCACACATTCATCCCCACATCATTGTCAAACCCCATTGGGTCATCATCGTATGATGAATGCATCAACATGGTTGGAGATCCCAAAGTTGACTCGTTGATCGCTTGAATTTCTCTGGGCGAGAGTCTCACCATCGTTGTACCTACGTTGGAGGAGCTTGAGGTGTCCACTTGCATGGCTGACTCTACTGGCTCTGTTCTGAGGCAGAGTGCTGCCTGATGAGCTGCCATGCGAACGCTGTCTGCGCTAGAGTCTGCAGGACGTGGCAGGCTGTTGACGAGCTCGGGGAAGTTGAGACGAGCCCCTTGTCCCCTGAAATGGAATGCTGCAACGTCATAGGCGGTTGCAGCCATTTCAGGAGTCTCGAAGCTGCCTAACCAGATACGGTTCGTGGTCCCCGGTTCGCGGATTTCAGACACCCATTTGCCCCATTTTCTCTTCCGGACTCCTCTGTAGGCAGATGGTATACCAGCTTGACCATCATTTCGCTCATTGTTAGTGGAGTTACTACGACCAGACGACATGAGAAACCACACACAACCAAGGTTTTTTCTCAAAATGTTTTCTGTTTGAGTGCTTTGTCTGCTTAGATTCTGATGTTTGAATGTTAACAATGGTTTGCAGTTATTTATAGGTGTGTATTAGTGTCTTAAACAGCAGATAAAAGCATGTAGACGTTTAATAATAATGTCAAAAGCTTCAAAAGTGTAGCTTCCAGGAAACTTCAAAGGTGGGTTGTGGGTTTAACAAGTGTTATATCTCAGATGGAGAACTGTAGATTCACTTGTTATTGTGATTATAATAATGAGAATTGAGAATATAAAGGAAGGAGGCAGAATCTGGAGTTTGTTTTAAAGTTGAAAAGAAGTGTAGTGAAGAAATGGAAGTAGTAGAAGGAAGCAGAGAGAGTGGATGGGTTTGGATTCTGATGTTGAAGACGCGGTTTTGTTGCATTATCTGTGGACCCATTTGAGATCCATTCCATAACTTTGTAATGCTAAAGCTTGATGGGGAAAGTGAATTTTTCCTCAAACGAATGTCAAAGATCATTGGATCATAAACTCTTTGTGAGTCAATTCAAATAGATAAAAAATTAATTGGCAATTCATTTCGCTTTTGTAACAAATAAATTCCCAAAAACTTTTCGAGTCAACTAAGAAACTTGAAATATCAATTATAATCCTTTTTGTATTGTAGCAGAGCAAATTTCATTATTTCATGTCAGAATGTTGGTTTTAAAAACTCATTGCCAATTTTATTTACTAATAGGGTATGGTACATTTTAGACAGAACTGATAAAATTTGCATGAATTTTTTTTGAAATATTTTTCGAAAATTCTTATATTAATCAGTTTTATACGTCACTAATATATTTTCATCTTATCTAAAAAATTTGATGTAGTATTTACATTGATATCACAATACGTCTCTCTTCAAAGGATCACACAAATTATGGCATTCTTCAACTTCTAGCAACACATGTAATCCATCCTGTACTGACATATTCAACCTCAGAACTTTTTATCTAACCATTGTTGCACTATGAAAAATCCTTCACCTAACCCTTACAACAACATTCGACATATGTCACTGTCATCTTTATTTGCAAAGTTATCTTGAAGGCCACTCCCTTCACAAGAGAACATACATAGTCTTTGCATAGGATTACCGAACTCGAGAGACTTTTTAATTATCTTACAGATTTTTACCCTGGTGATTCTAATACCATTTGTAGGCTTTTAAATTCATGTTCAACTCTATACATTATTATGATATTGCTCACTTTGGTCGATTTCATAAAATTGGCAAAAAATTGTTTTCGGGTTCTTTTCAAAATCTCGTATGCTAATTATAGTTGAATACTATTTATCTGGTATAATATTTGTCTAAATTCCTAATATAAGATTGGAATTAATATTCCAACAAAATATAGAAATTGTAGTATTTCCTCCGATAAGATTATAAGAATTGTAAGTGTTTCTAGGTATTGGAAACTTCAATGAAAAAAACATATTGCCGAACTATCTATAATCAATAATCAAACTCTCGACGTTCTAAATCTATGGCTACTAACCATTGGACACTTATTTTATGTTTTATTTTGTACTGAATTGGGGTTTCTTACCCCCAATGCTCTAAGAAAAATGTTAGATTTTTTTTGGCTCCTAGAAGATTTTGTTTATTTTGATGTTTAAGTTTTAGTCACAAATGATATATTTTTATATGTGTGTAGTTCAGTTATGCGAAACGGGATATATTCAAGTCGCAATCTCTGCTTTACAAGAATTGTCTTAGTCTGAAAAGAAGAAACGTTGTTGTTTTCTTTGTCGGGAAAGACAGCAGATAAAAGTTCAGGTGAAAGGAGACAGAAACAAAGGAATTTCAATAACAAGAGGAGAAAAAGAACTACTGTAGTTGAAACATGTGTGACTGTTACCTTTATCAAACAAAAAACTATTCAATTTGAGTAAAAATGTGTGACTATGAGTTTAGAAAGTTAGAATCAGAAGCACACGAAAAGTTTCTTTATACCACCGACTTAATTTTTATCTTATATTCCCTCTATACTAAAATGATGTTTTAGAAATTTTAAATAGGAAGAAATATATATTTGATTTGATGAAATGATTCCTACTTGTAAATAACAATGAAATGTGTTATTACATATTTGAATAGAGAATGAAGCTTTATTTTTAGATTCATTAAAATAATAAAAACACAAAATATATTTTCTCTGTTTTACGAAGAACTAGGGGGCATGTCCGTGTTTCGTGCGAAATATTATTTCATTGTTGTTAAGTATGATATTTTGGATAAACTAATTATGTGATTTTCTTTATTTGTTAAGAAAATTATTTGGTGTTTTTGTTGTTTTGTGTAGTAGTAGGTGATAGGTTAATATATTATGTGTTTGTTTTTTCAATAATGTGTTGTTGTGTGCATAATATTAATTGTTAGTTGTGAAGTGAGTCTCTGATGATATTGAATTTCAATAACTTGCTTTTATGAATTTGTTGATTCTAAGATTAACGGTTTCGACTTCAAAATTGTATTCTTTTTTATATATTTTGAAACATTATTTTTTTAAGATGTTTTGTGCCCTCTCCCCATATTTTGACCGCGAGCCGTCACCATTTATGTATTTCGTTTATCTTTCTGGTGTGCGGTGCTTCTCACCCTCTCCAAAAAAGACTCACATTCGTGCTCTTATTCTTCCTCGCCTTCTTCTCCTGTGGGATTTTCTGATATTTTTTGTAAATCGGGTTTATGAAAATCGGGATTATGAGTTCCCATTTGTGCGGTTATTTCCCACGCGTTGTTGGCTGTTCCGGTCAATATTGGCACTCCTCTTCTTCCTTAGATTTTGGCTTATGTCAGGAGCTGCATCCCTTTGAGTTGGGACAAAGTTTAGTCGTCTTTTATGTTGTCTTCCCCGTCGTTGGTTTGCCGTCAATAGTCCCTGCTCGTCTTGGTTTTCAAGATCTGATTTTTGGTGATCTAACATTTATGCTCTCTTTCATAGCTCGAGGACGATTCCATGGTTTGTTGATTTTATTTCTTCTCCCCTTCCTTCTATGTTCTTTCATCTCATTGCAGCTTTCATCACTGCTCGCCTTTCTGGTGGCTATCTCTTTCACTATGTTTCCCAATCCAAGTTTGGATAGTGATTTCCTATGTGTATGCTGTGTTGGCTTAAATGGTTGTTTCTGGTGTTAAGCTAAGACTTTGATTTCTTGGTGCTTACCTTCCATTCTCCCTCTCTCAGTTTGTTTCTTTTGTTTCCCTCCTTCTCTTGGTATAGGTGTGTGAAGTTAGTTTCTTAGAGTTTTGGTCTCTTATATCTAGAGCTTTGTGGTTCTTTGTTGGCAGAAACACCTTGTATATGCGTGTTAAGTTTATGAGATAGTTCTTACCTCTTGGCTAGTGGTTGTGCTTCTGCTGATTTAGGCATGTGTCTTTCTGCTTCGTGTGACTTTAGCCTTCTGGAGGTTATTCTTCCTCTGGCCTGCTTTCTTGGTTCGAAAGTTTGACGTTCATGTAATTACTCTCTTTTGTTTAATCCAAGAAAAACCAAATGAATATCTATAACTTTGCGTTAGTGTTTGATCGCGTTCTTTTGTGTTCGGGGATTGCTTTGTCTCAGATTTTATCTTTCTAACATTCTCTAACCTCTGCTTGTTATGGCCAAAATATTTTATGGTAAGGTGAGATAAGTTAGTTTTCGTTCTTGATCTCCTTTCAGCTCCAGACCTTTATTGAGTTAGCGTTATTATGACATTTTCAGTTTTTTTTTTTTTTGTGATTGTGGAGGTTTTAGGTTTAGATTATGTGTCTGCTCTAGTTATTTCTTCTTAGTTCGGTTATTTTATAATTTTTAATAGTAAAATAAAAATATAATTTGTAAATAAAATATTATAAAATAGTTAAAAATATTAAAATAATAAAAATTTATGTTACTTTTAGTTGTGAATAAATTAAACATTTATATATTTATATTATTTTATGTATTTCTTTATTCATATTGCATTTTAATGAACAATAAAATAGATTATTAGACTTTATGTGATGATGGTTAGTGGAAGAAAGATTAAATAATACACAATTATAAAATGTTGGATTAAATTGTAGTAATCTAAAAGAAGAAAAACTTAAAATATAAAAAAAAATATATGATGACACATGTCATGAAATTCCCCCCTTCCACATGTCAGAAGAAGAGAAAAAAAATCTACGATGTCAATTTGATACTCTAATCTCTTTCGGAAACAATAGTTGCATTCATTGTAAAAACGTTTTTTGAGGTGAATAAATTTAAAATTCATTCAAAGAAAGAAAAATGTTATTTTGACATTTTCACACATAGTAAGAAATGATTGAAATATATTTATGTTTTTAGTAATTACGCATATTTAACCAAAACTATTTAGATAAATAAAATTATTTTTAAAATCAATGTATTTTGCGAATAATATTAAGGTTGAAGTATATATAAATTGCATTAGAATTATAATTATAAAATGACATGGTTTGAGTAATAAGATAAAAATGTGTTATGTTTTTTGTAAAACATAGTGAGTATATAAAACTATCAAATTCAAAAGCCACTGACAGTAAAATTTCCGGCTAACTACCATTGTCAAATCATATTTAGATTTATGGTATATCAACAAAAAAACAAAAATCCAAACCTTGTGAATACTTCTTCTTTCCATTTTGTTGTTTGTATTGTACTTTTGGGTTTCCTCAGTGTAAGCACTGAAATGGGTCTAACGCGTCAAGGAAAACAATGAATCGAACTCCATATAACTCATTTCCCAGTAAAAGATACAATGATGTATGGAGATATAACAATGCGCTGATTCATTATATATAAAATACATTAAACACTCACAAGACTAGTGTTTAAAGAGCTTATTTAGGAGCTTAATTAAATAAATTAGTAGAAAAGTGTGGTTTCCAACAATGGAAGATGTTCATTGGGTCTCATATAGTATTGATGATGAACATCGAGAGAAAGAGAGATGAATATGTTGCTTGAATGCGAAAGAAGTAGTGGTGAATTGCAGCTGGATTCCTATTTTGGGGACTTATTAATACAAAGGGTGGTGAGTTGCAGCTGGATTCCTGTTTTTGGCTGTACATAATTAGTCTTAATTATTAGTTTAATACAAAAAAACTGAAAAACATAAGTACACTCCTTTTGTCCGAAGGAGGCAAGTAGTACGACTTCTTGAGCTCCTTTGAGTTGACGACTATACATAATGTCGGCGTGAGGATCGTTGACTCCTTTGTTATATGGGCTTCTTCCAACCGTTAAGTGGCCTAATTTCTTATTTTACTGTAATGAAGGATTTAATAAGCCCAATAAGTTTCCACTCACCTTCGTCGGAAGCAGATCATCACATCCCGTGAGAAAGACAGCGTTCCAAATACTCTTGGTTAGGCCTGGGATTAGGGTCGGTTAGGATATTTAAGAAATACCCAAAATACCCGAGTTAGATATGAAAATTCAAAAAATACACAAAAACCCTAAAAATATCCGAAAAACCGCAGAAATACCTGAAAATTTATCCAAAATCAGATCCGAAAACCCAAAAAATATCCAAAATTTTACTTGGATATCCAAATTATATTTTCTGAAAATCTATAATTTTACCCGAAACCTGAAATTATACTCGAAACCCGAACCCGAAACTCAAAAAAATATCCAAAATATCAAAAATATACCCAATCACCCATATCTACCTAATATATACAATAATTTTTGGGTATTTCGGATATCCAATCAGGCCGAACCTGTATTTTCAGGTCGGTTCCGGTTCGGATCTTCGGGTCCGGGTAAAATGCCCATGTCTACTTTTGGTGTTTGGTTCACAGCCATCTCTACTGGACTTGATGTGACCAAGGCTCTAAGAGCAACTCCAATGGTGTTACCCACCATTGGAATCCTTAGCTATATTATAATGGTTTTTTTTCAATAGTTAATGACTCTTATCATAATTGTAGATCCAATGGTGTTATCCAAAATAGAGTCCTTAGAATTTTTTTTTCTTTTTTTTAGTCTTAGAAATTTAAAATTTTAAAATTTGAAATTAAAAATTTCATTTATTGAAAAAAAAATGTAAACATACAATAATTAAACATCTTCATCATTACCAAACTTGTTCCAAATATTTTGAATCAAATCATATTTCAATTGTCCATGTATGTGTGGGTCACGAACACGACTCCGTATGTTAAGCATAGTACAGAGATTTGAAGGCTTCGGAGAATATGACATATCCACCTGTGAACTTCTACTCGAGTCTCCTTCTTCAAACTCTGATGTATCATACTGAGTGTATCCATTGCGTTCATTTTCTACTATCATATTGTGCAGTATGATACATGTTCGCATAACCATCCCTATTTGTCTTTTGTCCCACAAAATAGCCGGGTTTTTCACTATTGCAAATCGAGCTTGCAAAACTCCAAAAGCACGCTCCACATCTTTTCGGGTTGCTTCTTGAAC
>NC_027753.1:28893448-28895955 GCF_000695525.1 Brassica oleracea var. oleracea
GATAAATGTTGACCATTTTGGATATATGCCTTCTGTGAGGTAGTATGCCAAATCATACTGGTACCCGTTGACCACATATTGTACCCTTGGAGCTCGACCTTGTAAAATGTCATCAAAAACAGGAGACCGATCGAGGACGTTAATATCGTTTAAGGTACCTGGAGGACCAAAAAAAGCTTGCCATATCCAAAGATCTTGTAAAGCTACAGCCTCCAAGACAATTGTTGGTTTTCCTGATCCACGTGTGTACTGTCCTTTCCAGGCGGTTGGGCAATTTTTCCACTCCCAATGCATACAGTCGATGCTTCCTATCATCCCAGGAAAGCCGCGTATCTCTCCAATATCGAGTAGTCACTGACGATCCTCTGGAGTGGGTCTTCGTAGATACTCTTCTCCAAATAATTGTATTACGCCTTCTGTGAAATTGCTTAAACATGAAAGTGCTGTGCTTTGACCAAGTCGGAGATATTCGTCAACGGCGTCAGCAGCACAACCATAAGCAAGCATACGAAGAGCCGCCGTACACTTTTGGAGTGGAGATAGACCTAACCTTCCAGTTGCATCTTTTCTTTGTTGAAAGAAGGGAAAATTTTCTGAGAGGCGATCGATAATACGCATGAATACCGCCTTGTTCATGCGGAAACGTCGTTTGAATAAATAAGGCGGAAATATATAATTTTCACTGAAGTAGTCATTCCATAGTCTTGTGTGGCCCTCTTCGCGGTTTCGTTCGACATATGCACGTTTGCTTTGTTTCTTTGTTTGGTTGTTGACGATGTTGTTGTATGTGTCTTCAATATATTCATCGACAGCCTTATCCAATGCCGCATTCAATCTTCGATCGACTTCATCTCCCATACTGCCCAATAAAAAAATTACTAATCATGTTTTAGAATCGTTTTAGAGTTAAAAAAATTAAAAAATTACTAATCATGTTTTAGAATCATTTTAGTGTAAAAAAAATAAAAAAATTACTAATCATGTTTTAGAATTATTTTAGAGTAAAAAAAATAAAAAATTACTAATCATGTTTTAGAATCATTTTAGAGTAAAAAAAAAGTTACTAATCAGCTTTTAGAATCATTTTAGAGTAAAAAAAAAATTACTTTACTTGATAAGTTGTGATGATCATTTTAGAGTAAAAAAAATAAAAAAAATTACTAATCAGCTTTAAGAATCATTTGAGAGTAAAAAAAATTAAAAAATTACTAATCAGCTTTTAGAATCATATGAGATTAAAAAAAAAAATTTACTTTACTTGATAAGTTGTGATTTGAGAAGTAGTTGTGTCTTGACTTGTTGGTTTTATTGCCGTGAATTTTAGAGAAGTAGAAGAGGAGGAAAGAATGGTTTAAGTTTCATCACTTGTTGGTTTTCTTGGCGTGATATGATACAAGCAAAGTTTGCTTCAAAGCTTGGAATAAGAAGAAAGAGATTTCATTGATGAGATGATACAAGGGAAGTTCAAATTACAAAGCAACAGATACTGACTTATAAATAGAAGTTCAAAATACAAAGCAACAACAATCACAAAGCAACCCGTGACTCTCCGTGACACATACATCCCGTGACACATACAACCATAAGCAAGCATACAGAAAAAGCAAATGAAATGACCCGTGACTGAACAAGGAAGGGACACCATCTTTTGTTTTCATCTCGCACATGTCTTTACTGATCCTGAAACAAAGCAACAACCACACGAGTCAGTAAAGGAAACAAAGCAAAGTAATAAAGCAAACAAGTTAATCTAAAGCTAACAAACCATCAAGACAATATTTCAGATAACAATTTTGTTTTCAGTGCTAATTCCATATCAGACAGTGGCTCAGGTTTTGCAAGCAAACTTTCAAGCAAACTTTGCCTTGAGATTTGCTTTTTAATCTCCATCAGCCCTTCAAGCTTGGTTAATTCTTCATCTTTTCCTGTTTTCTTCCTCTTACCCGCAGCCTTCGTAGCCTTAACCCCAATTGGTCTATCTTCTGGTTCTGCAACCGGAGTATCCGCGGTTTTGCGCTTATCCTTGTCATTCTCCAGATAGGTGGAGCACCATTTGACATCATGCCTAAGCTCCCTCCACGCGTGTTCCAAGTTGAACTTCATGTTCTGGTCACTGTTGAAGATATCCAAGGCAGCCTTCATCACATCGTTGTCATTTTGACCGCTTCTCTGCTCCCTCAATGCCATGTCGTAGCAGCCAGCAAACTTGCAGACCAAATCATTGATTCTAGTCCATCTTTGCTTGCATTTCCCTAGTTCTCTTGGCACTGTCCCAACGAGAAGAGGACTGGAGTTGTAGAACTCGACAATCCTCTTCCAGAAGGCTGCACCTTTTTGTTCGTTACCAACGATTGCATCTTTGCTAGTGTTGAGCCAAGCACCCACCAGGATTAAATCCTCCTTCACAGACCACTTTCTCCTCTCTTTGACACTTGGTTCTTGCGGTGTTTGGGTAGGAGTTTGGGGACTAAACAAAGGAGTCTCTGCAGAGTCAAGGTCGACTGACC
>NC_027753.1:28896465-28904979 GCF_000695525.1 Brassica oleracea var. oleracea
GTAGTCATATGTATCCTCTTCATCTACAATTTCCTTCGTGATTGATCCACAGGGGCACAGTTGGGGAATCCCCTGCAGCGAATTTGATACGAAATCAACCCTCTGGTAGTATGCTTTGTGTGCTTTCATATCTCGCTGTTCTTCGTCCATTTGAGACGATTCTAATTAAAAAAAAAAATTCAAATGAAGAACCAAAACCTTAATCGATTGTGAACTCAATCGATTAAACCTCTAATCGAGACGATAACAACAAACAACCAAAGCAAAAATGAAAAAAAAAACAAACCGAGACGATTCTTATTAAAAAAAAAAATCAAATCAAGAACCAAAACCTTAATCGATTGTGAACTCCATCGATTAAACCTCTAATCGAGACGATAACAACAAACAACCGAAGTGAAAATGAAAAAAAAAAACAAACCGAGACGATTCTTATTAAAAAAAAAAAAATTCAAATCAAGAACCAAAACCTTAATCGATTGTGAACTCAATCGATTAAACCTCTAATCGAGACGATAACAACAAATAACCAAAGTAAAAATGAAAAAAAAAAAAACCAAGACGAAAACCCTAAATCGATAAAAATCCCCAATCCGATTTCAAACCCTAGATTTAATAAAACACCTCAATCGAACCCTAAAACGTGATGAAATCAACATGCATAAACTCGAGAAGGAAAAAAAAAAGATTAAGATCAGATTTTACCTTCACAAGTCGGGATCGCAAATCGCCTCTCTGTCGCCTCTCCTTCTCCTCTGCTTTTTTTTTCGGGTTCGAGATACAATGAGGTTGGATCGCGTATTTTTTCTCTCCCCTAACGAGAGACAACACAAAAACGGACCAATCATAGTGTGCCAGCACGATAAGGACTTCCGTATTTTAATCCTTAATTAAGGATCATCCTTAACTTTCCCCTCCTCTTTTAATTTTTCTTTAATCAAAAAGCATTAAGGATTTTTCCTAAGGATTGCCTCTTTAATACCGTTGTACATGCTCTAAACACCTCTTGGATTAGATTCTTCCCTTCAAGTTGTTTCTCTATTTCTCGAATTGTGTAAATTTTGTTCTGTTTTCTTATTCTTTTGACAGCTGCTATGCTATTTTCATGTATACGTTTTTTTTCTCTTAACAGTTGGTCAGTTGCTAAATCCTTCATAAATATAATGTTGAATTAATTGTTAAATGTTAGAACCTCTCCAATACTGTTTTAGGATTCACATAACTTATGTGATCCTAAAAAATTAATATATGTCATGACGACACCAAGAATCAGAGGATCCTACCACAAGTTGAAGATCTGAGTACGAAGAAGTTCTCGCATACATTTTTAACGAAAGACACGAAAGTGGTTTTTCTACTACCACAAAACCCATCAAAATAGAAAAGTTACAAAACACATAAAAATAGAAAAGTTACAAAACACATAAAAAATTACAACAAATGCTTAGAGCTACTGCAACAAATGAAGATGATATCAATCACTTATGGTGACTCTGAGTTTTCTTCGACCAACTTTTATGATAGCATGAAGTAAAGATATGTCCGATCACCAATCCACAAAACAAACCAGGTCCATAGGCTATTGCAGCTGCTACCCAGTTAAACAATTGTTCCTCTGAATCCAACACTTCCTCCGGTTGCTGTGTTGCAGGAAGCGAGCCATGATTTTTTCCACAGATTTCTTCGAGACCAAAGAGTCTAGGGTTGTTGGAGAACGAAGAACAGCTTTGTCTTTGAAACTGCGTGCCTCGTGGCACTGGACCTTCAAGAAAGTTACTAGAGAAGTTCATGTATGACAGAGAGGAGAGCTCGCCAAGACTTTGAGGGATTTGACCTGACAACTTATTACACGACAGGTCCAATGTCTCGAGCTTTGTCAGATTCGCCAAGGATTGTGGGATACCCCTTGTAAAGCCGTTACCTGATATGATGATATTAAGACTGAATGAATATTATTGATAGGAGATGGTTACATTTATACAGAGTACATACGTAGGAAAAGGTAATACAATATGTACAGAGTTAATGTGATTGAGCATAATATGTAATTAGAATGATTTGAGGAGATCTGATTATATTGAGTATATTCAGATTCCTTATACCTGACAAGTTGAGAAGATGCAACTCCTTCAAATAACACAAAGATTCAGGGATCTCGCCATAAATCATGTTTCCGGAAAAATCAATGGCTCTGAAGTCTTGTTGGATCCGCTCAAAGCTCGTCTCTACTCCTTTAATCACCATCACCATCGTATTACGATAAAATACAGAATCATTAATGATATCAGCCATGTAAGGGTCATCTTCTTCCCTCGTTTTGGTCATCTCACGCCAGTTGGAGAACCAGTGCGGTGGGAGAGTTCCGGTGAAGTCATTGTGTGAAATATCGATGACTCTTAATCTCTGAAACCCAACTGACACGTTGAGATGATACAACGGCCCATAGAACTCGTTTGATCTTAGGATGAGAACGTGTAATGATGGCAGTGATCCCAACCATGAAGGAAACACGTCTTTGATTCTGTTGCTTTCCACGTTTACAAGTTGCAAAGCTTTGCAGTTGATCAATGACTTTGGAAGCTTTCCTTCAAGCTGGTTTCGACTCACGTCGAATGATCGTAACTCGGTAGCATTAGCAAATATATCTGGAAGAGTTCCACTGAAGCTGTTGTTACGAAGAATCAGGTCTGTAAGAGAATCAATGGAGTTCCTTAAACAAGGAGGAATCGAGCCGTTGAAGAGGTTGTTGGACAAATCTAAGAAGCTCAACCCTTTAGTCTTGCATATCCAACGGGGGAATGGAATGGTCCGCGAAATGAGTTTGAGTTCAGATCCAACGCTTGGATCAGTGTTTCTTGTAAAGGGTTTTCAAAACTGCTGAAAAAATTGCGAGAAAGCGTCACTGTTGTCAATCTCCATAAGCAAGAGGGTACTTCACCTTCCAACATGTTGTTAGAAAGATCAAGTACATGGAGGTTGGCTAGCTTTGATACAGACCTAGGGATTTGCCCAGTGAAATTGTTGTTTTGAAGATATAATGTTTGGAGGTTGAGAAACTTAGATATGGATTCTGGGATTAGGCCATCGAATTTGTTACTAGCAAGGAATAAATCCTCTAGTTTAGAAAAAGATGTATTAGCAAACTCTACAGGTCCAGTGAATTGGTTTTCTTCCAAATAAACTGTTTGTAAGGAAGGAATAGAGAATAATGATTTAGGGAAAGGTCCAAGAAATGAGTTATTACTAACATCAAAATGCTTCAAGCTGTGGAATCCACTCATGTCAGATGGAAGCGTGGATGTGAAGTTATTAGAGCGGAGGCTAATATGATAAAGCTTGGTTAAGTTGGTGAATGAAATAGGAATAGTGCCATTTAAGTTGTTTTGGCCAAGTGACATGACTTGTAGTTTGTTAAGGTTTCCGATGGAAGATGGGACCTGACCTACCAAATTATTAGTAGAAAGTTGAAGATAGAAGAGATAAGAAAGGTTTCTTATCGAGGAAGGAATCTCTCCTATGAGCTGGTTGATCCCAAGGCTAAGGTATCTGAGCTGGTTTAGATTGCCTAATGAACTTGGGATTACTCCTATGAGAGTGTTATCTCCTAGGTTAACATGTCTTAGCCTCTTTAGATTGCCTATTGAAGCTGGAATATCACCTACCAGATCATTATGAGAAAGGTCAACTAGTGTGAGACGAGATAGGTTTCCTAATGAAGAAGGAATCTCTCCTTGGAGGTAGGAATAACTAAGATTTAGGTGACGAAGATATTGGAGTCTAAAAAGGCTACTGTTGGTTTTCAGAGAGCCGATGAGCAAGGTATTAAAGAGGTTAAGTGATATAACCTGGCCAGATCTATCATTGCAGGTGATACCCTTCCAGAAACAGCAATCAGTACTGGTATTGTTCCATGCAATTGGGTTCGACTCATCAATAGGAAACTCGTCTTTGAATTCCAAAAGAGCATCTCTCTGGTCTGGTAGGCAAAAGTGGAGTGGAGGAGAAGCAAGAGTGTGGATTAGGAGGGAGATTATAATACCAGAAAAGCAATAACAGTGGCTTCGAGTCATGATATCTCCCTCTTTTTTCAGTTTGTGTTGTAAGTAATGTGTTATGTTGTATGATCCACTGCCTCTCTTTAAGAAGAGGAAACACCAAAGGTGGGGCCGTGGGGGCTGTGAGTTGAATACGGTTGGTTTCCCATAAATGAATTGTACTATTTGTCCCCAACACTTTCCACATAAATTCCAATGGACCATTCGATTTGAAATACGTGCATCCACAAAATGTTTAGACGTTTAGAGTAAAAATGCATGGACCATAGTCAACTTTTATTCCAAAAAGCAAAATATGTAATCTCCATCTGGAAAAAATTGTTTGAAAAATCAAATTATTTTGAAATTAGCTATTACTTCTTAGCATAAGCTGTAAGGGAACATCTCGGCAATAGAAAGCGAGTTTTTTTAGCAAAGGTCTTCGATCCTTTTGACTAAATGCTTGAAAACGTTCAAACGTTAAATTACATATGCTTGAGAAGAATGGTCTTTGATCGTTTGATTCATACATATCTGCTATATAAAGTTATGTAATTCTACCTGCGTCTTGGTCAGACTTGCTTGTCTTTCTGGAAGTTTTATGTATGGTTTATGAACATGTGGTGTAGTAACTTCCTTGCAGAATATCCTTTGTTATATGGGCTTGATAACATCTAGGTTCGAACCTAGGAAACTTGAAGCCATAAAAAAAACAAAAAGCTAAAATAGTCTTACACTGGATTACTACTCCTATATAAGGTGGATTCATTCTTCATCTTGTCTAGGGTTATATAAGTTGTGGCTCAACCAGTGACAATGATGCACCTTCTAGACCTTCTTGGAATCTTTTTGATTTTCTTAATGATGTCATCACCGAAATTCCCGCTTAAAGTCAGTTTCTTCAGGGCAGGGCAGTTCCTCAGAAAATATCTAGCTAATTTCATCTGGCTTGATGATCTTGTTGTAACTCGTGTCGAAAGCTCAACATACTTGAGAGATGATACGAAACACGGCGGCACAGAGGAGAGTTTGAGCGGGCATCCCTCTTTATCAAACACAAATTCCTAAACCAAACAAAGAGGTAGTTAAATTTTATGGGATATGCAAAACGTTTTACATAGAAGAATAATAATAAGAGTCTCACCAGACGAGTGTGTGTAGATTCGGACAGCAACAAAGAAAGGTCGGCAGCAATTCCCAAAACGACTCAAGGAAAGAAGCATTTAACCAAGACAAGTCAGAGAACTGAGGTAACGGTTCCCATTTTGAGTAATCATGGATGACCTGTGTTTACAATATTAAAAAGAATTAAAAAAGTAATGATAATCATGCATTTTTTCTATTAGGTATATACTGTTGTTATTGAATCAACAACATCATGAGTGTGCGTACCTGTAGAGTAACAGAAGAGATCTCCATGCCACAGACTGTCGATATTCTGGTGAGGAAATTACGGATCATAGTCCTCTTGGAATTGGAATCATCATCATCATCATCATCATCATAATCTTGGTACAGTAATGCATAACGGTCCTTCCCATCAAAGTTAACATCGATTTTCACCAATGCAGAGGGAGCAATACTGTGAATGATGATGCTTCCAGATAAGTGATCACAGAGACTCATATGCTCAAGCCTCGGAGCATCGATTTCCACAACATGATCGTCTCCCAAGAGACCAACTTCGTAATCCTCAATCCCTAGAGCGAAACTTATCAAAGACTTGGAGCGCACACTCATGGTTTCAAGAAGCTCAAAGCGATCCCTGATTACGGTTAGCATTTCAAGAACAGGGCAGCTAGCTAGTAGCAAGTCGAAAACAGGAACCTGTAACCAGAGATTCCTCCAACGTTTCGACAAAAGGCTGGTTCGGACTGAATCTTTTGTCTAGAGAAAAGAGAGTATGTGACAAAGCAACGAATCTGGTAAATCGTTAATATCTGAGTTGCTTCTTCTTCTTCTTCTTTCCTCTGAGTTGCGAACCTTTTCTCCATTACTTAAAGCCCTCTAAACCCTAAGAGCACCATTAACCTAAAAGCATCCGCAACTGGGACGTCGAGAATCCTAACCTAGGCAAATTAGATTATAATAATATAATTTAAGCTAAATAATCTAAGGATCAATCCGTAAATAAGGATTTACCGGATTAGATCCTTAGAGACGTGGCATGATTTGATTCGTTTGGTCGGCTTTTGAGTTTGTTATTGGAAAAAAAAAAGAAATCATTTTCGACGGAAGACGCAGAAAAAAAAGAGAGCTCTCCACGAAAGGCGATTTGATCCGTCGGAACACGAAGGTAAATCGAAGCCTTCTCATGGAATTTTTTGGATTTAGATTAGGTTCGATGTTGTATTTCTCTCAATTTAGGGTTGGGTTCTCGGTTTTCAAATGATTTGGGGATTTTTTCGTATGAAGTTAGGGTTTCAAACGATTTGGGTTTTCAATTGATTTGGGGATCTTTTTGTCTGTAGTTAGGGTTTATACACGATTTTGATTTGAAACGATTTGGGGAGCTTCTCGTTTGTTTTACCGTCGATTATTACAATCGAGTTTTACAATCTTCTCATTTGTTCTTAATCTTTGGTCATGTTTTGTTCTGACGGTTCTAACTCGATCCTTCTGTTTTGTTCAATCGGTGCTCTTTGCTGTTTATAACTTCCCTTTGATAATCTTCTCGTTTGTTCTTAATCCCTTTGCTCGTTACTTTTTATAATCTTCTCGTTTATAATGTTCTTTGATTGTTGTTGGTTAACTGTATTCTTCGCTTACATATCTTCTTCGCTTTATCTAATCTTCGCTTACACAATTGCTTTCAGGTTAACGAAGCATGGGACAAAATTATTCGTACAGCCAGCCTTCTTCATCAGATGAGTTTGACATAACTTCCCTTCTTCAAGCAGAAGCTGAACTGTACGCGGATGAAGCTGACAGTAGCTACAATATGGCAGAGCCGTTTCAGTACCCACCTCAACCTGAGGCTGATGATGGAATCCCGACGACTTGCTACTGTGGTGGTGAGCCTGTTGTCGCAACATCTTACACCTCTAAAGATCCAGGCATAAGGTACTTCACGTGCGACAATGCTGATGATGGTGACTGCCATGTTTGGAAATGGTGGGACGTGGCTGTGATGGAGGAGATGAGTGACTTTCAGAGACAACTTAGGGAGCTTAAGGATCAATCTGATGTGAATGTGTCGAAGCTGGTTAAGCTAGAGAGGACCGTTGGTGAGTTATCTAAGAAGGAAGCAGAGGTTATACATGGCTTCGCATTGGAAGTTTATGTAATGGTCTGTGGGTTAGTTTTAATAGGCTTGGCGGTCATGTATCTTCATGGTTAGTTTCTCTCTTGTGCTTTTCATTGAATCTTATGCAATCTTTTAAAACTTTTAACTTTTTCATCTCATGTTTTTTCAGGAAGAGCTTGAAAGGATTACAACGACCGTCTCTGACCTCGAGAGTGTCTATATAAAGGTGCGTAGTCTCTTTTCTTTGTAATATACTAGTCCAATTTTTTATAATAATCAAATCATATAACGTGAAAATATTTATAATAGCTAAAACTTTTTAATAGAATTTGTGTTAAATGCTTGTGGTTTGCTTTCTACCTTCCTAACCCCTTAGATTTGATGCTTTTAAATGTTTTACAATGTTAGAATACGGTGTTAGTCTGATTTGATTGGTGTTAAATGCTAGTTGTTTGCTTTCTACCTTTCTATCTGCTCTGATTTTATTACCTTTGAATGCTTCGTAGTTAAAGCTCGCTTACTTAAGCCTATGTGTTGCTAATAGAGCAACACAGAACATTCTCTAACCATGGATAACACAACTAGTTATGTTAACCTTTTGTATAGTCAAAGTTCAGTTGACCTTGAATCACCCGAACCTGTTTGGTTCGGTAGCCAAGGTCCTGATGAATCTGTTGTCGAGTCTGCTGTCAAGGAGAGGAGGAAATGGTCTCCGAAAGAGGATAAAATCCTTATTGGTGCTTGGCTTAACACCAGTAAAGATCATGTTGTTGGCAATGAGCAGAAAGCTGGTGTTTTCTGGAAGAGGATTGTAGATTACTACAACGCAAGCCCTCATCTGGTTGGAACAGTACCTAGAGAGCTTGGTCAGTGCAAGCAGAGGTGGGCTAGGATCAACGAGCAAGTCTGCAAGTTCGTTGGATGCTACAATGCGGTTCTGAGGGAGCAGAAAAATGGTCAAAATGATGATGATGTGATGAAAGCTGCGCTAGACTATTACTTCAATGCTTACTTCGTCAAGTTCAGCCTCAAACATGCCTGGAGGGAGCTGAGGCATGACCAGAAATGACCCTCCACCTATCTGCCTAAGGATGTTGGGAAGGAAAAGCGCAAACAGGTGTTGGCGGTTGATACATAAGATGAAGTGGGAGAACCGGAGGGTAGACCTGTGGGGTCAAGGCTGCTAAAGCTTCTACTAAGAGGAAGAAGAGTGGTAAAGAAGAGGAGTTGTCA
>NC_027753.1:28907864-28929617 GCF_000695525.1 Brassica oleracea var. oleracea
GAAGAGGATTGTAGATTACTACAACGCAAGCCCTCATCTGGTTGGGACAGTACCTAGAGAGCTTGGTCAGTGCAAGCAGAGGTGGGCTAGGATCAACGAGCAAGTCTGCAAGTTCGTTGGATGCTACAATGCAGCTCTGAGGGAGCAGAAAAGTGGTCAAAATGATGATGATGTGATGAAAGCTGCGCTAGACTATTTCTTCAATGCTTACTCCGTCAAGTTCAGCCTCGAACATGCCTGGAGGGAGCTGAGGCATGACCAGAAATGGTCCTCCACCAATCTGCCTAAGGACGTTGGGAAGAAAAAGCGCAAACAGGTGTTGGAGGTTGATACAGAAGATGAAGTGGGAGAACCGGAGGGTAGACCTGTTGGGGTCAAGGCTGCTAAAGCTTCTACTAAGAGGAAGAAGAGTGGTAAAGAAGAGGAGTTGTCACAGTTACAGGCCATCATGGAAGTGAAATAAAAACTCTCTAAGCAGAAACTGCTTGATCGTTTACTTGCCAAAAAAGATCCACTCAATGAGACGGAAACATCTCTTAAACTCAAGTTTATGTCTGAGATGTTATGAGGTAGACATGTCGTATTGCGTAGTTTAGATATCTCGTATTGAGTAGTTTAGCTATCTGTTATTAAGCAGAAACTGCTTGGGTTCTTTTAAAAACTATAAATTCAAATTCTCTATGGAGTTGTCTTGAGTAGTTACAACTACTTTCTTATTGTATCACATGTCGTATTACTTTAATTATTTGCTAACTCTTGTCTTTTGTTTTGTTTCAGGTAAAGCTGTAGGACATGTGAACCAAGTCACGGGTGCATTTGTGTAAATGTTTAGCTCACGTGAATCCAAGTCACGGGTTGTATGTAAGAAATGTTCTATAAGTTTTCCTTCGAGCCTGTCTTTAGGTAGCTATCTCGTTTGCTTAGTTTCCACCAGATCTTCTTTCCTTTTGTTTCCTTTTGCTACTACTGTTTTCTCGGAGTTGTAATCTTCTTTTGCTGTAACTCGAAGTTGCGGATGCTCTTATGTCCAGCAAGTTGTAACGAACAAGTACTCCTTCTCTTAATTCGGTAACGCTATCACTTTAGATGCTTCTCTTTACTTGCTTCTCGTTAACCAATCTTGTATAGATCATTTATAACCAAAGTAAAGTTGATCATGTATGCCAATCGAAACTAAAACTTATAGAAACCAATGTACTTGCTTCTCTTTATTACTTACTTGATCATGTATGACCAAACCAAACTAAAGTTTAATGGAAGAAGACTTATTGAATCATGATTCGTATAATAAGAAGGCTAATGTGGTAGCATAAGTATTATAAACATGTATTTTTTTAAGAAATTGTATCATATTATAGACATGATCCCAAAACTTATAGAAACCATATTAAAAGTTGTTAAAAATGATAATAGAATAACTATAGATAATTTGAACTTATAGAGAATTTGAGCTTATAGATAATTTTTTAGTTTTAAAAAATAAAACTTGTATATAATTTGAACTTATAGATTAAAAAAATAAAACTTGTTGATAATTTGAACTTATATATTTAAAAAATAAAACTTGTAGATAATTTGAACTTATAGTTTTAAAAAAATAACTTATAGATAATTTGAACTTATAGAGAATTTGAACTTATAGTTTTTAAAAAATATTATTTTTTGAAGCACGATACCTAAATATGTCATCATCTTCATCCGATGAATTCTAATAAAGATTGGACGAAATTTTCGACGAATACTTCGAAGATACATTCAACAACATAGTGGAGGCCCAAACCATTAAGCAAAGGAAACATGCTTATATAGAACGAAACCGTGAAGTAGGACACGACCGCTTATGGAATGACTACTTCAGCGCAGATTCGACATTCTCGTCACATCTATTCAGACGCCGTTTCCTCATGAATAAGGAATTACTCTTGCGTATTGTCCATGGCCTATCAGAGTGCATTCCATTCTTTCAGCAAAGAAGAGATGCAACTGGGAGGTTTGGTCATTCTCCACTACAAAAATGTACGGCAGCAATTCGTCTACTTGCTTATGGTTCTGCGGCTGACACGGTTGACGAATATCTCCGACTTGCTGAGGCCACTGCACTTTCGTGTTTACATAATTTCACTGACGGAATAATACAGTTATTCGGAGATGAGTATCTACGACGACCCACATCGGAGGATCTTCAACGACTGCTCGATATTGGAGAGAAACAAGGGTTTCCTGGGATGGTCGGGAGCATTGACTGTATGCATTGGGAATGGAAAAATTTCTCAACCGTTTGGAAAGGACAGTACGCACGTGGATCAGGAAAACCGACAATTGTCTTAGAGGCTGTAGCTTCACACGATCTTTGGATATGGCACGCTTTTTTTGGTCCTCCAGGTACCTTAGAAAATATTAATGTCCTCGACCGGTCTCATGTTTTTAATGACATTTTAGAAGGTCGAGCTCCCAGGGTAAAGTATGTGGTCAACGACACACGTATAAGTTGGCGTACTACCTCACAGACGGTATATATCCAAAATGGTAAACATTTATCCAAGCTATCACACTCCCTCAATGTCCTAAACAAGAGTTATTTGCTAAAGGTCAAGAAGCAACCCGAAAAGATGTGGAGCGGGCTTTTGGAGTATTGCAAGCTCGATTTGCGATTGTAAGAAACCCGGCTCTTTCTTTGGACAAAGAAAAGATATGGAAGATTATGAGAGCATGTATCATACTACACAATATGATAGTCGAAAATGAGCGGGATGGATACACTCGTTATGATATATCTGAATTTGAAGAAGGAGACATCACCAGAAGTTCACAGGTGGAAACCGACAGGCCTACAAATCTCAATAATATGTTTGGCATTCGGAATGATGTTCGGGATATGCGTATACATCAACATTTGAAAAATGATTTTAATTGAGTATATTTGGAACAAATTTGGTGATGAAGATTAATAATTATTGTATCATTATGTTTAATTATTGTATCTTTATATTTAATCATACAATAAATAAAAATTAAATTTCACTTTTAAGAAAAAAATTATTTTTTTATTCCTAAGGACTACAAATTGGAGAACACCATTGGACACACTATTTTGACTAGAGTCTTTAACTATTCAAACAAAAAACAAAAAAAAGGAAAAATTAGGAATATAGGACACTAACAACTTTGATTTGTCACAATAAGATTTTGTGTAAGTTTTTTGTCCTATTAAGATTTTAATTAATGTTAATACGATTATACCCTTAGATTATTGAAATTTTAATTTAATTAAAATATAGAATGTTTATTAATTAGATTTATTTATAACTGTTTTTACATTAGAGATAGAAAGAAAAATTAAAAGCATTATCAGTTACGTAATTGTGTATGTTTCATTCTTTCTTCTTCCATAATTCAAGGCACGACATTTTTTCACAAATACCTTTATGAGGTTTATGCTCTCATCTTCTTCTTTATCTTCTCATATTATTGTCTCCATCTTTACTTGATATCCTTCTTAGCCTCTTTGATTTCGCATTGTGTCATGTGAAGATGGTTTATAGCATCTTCGATTTTGTTTCGTATTTTATTTTATGGGTGATTTTCTTTTGTTCTTGATTAGATCCTTTGTTAAAGGCGGCCATTAAATCGGAGTAACGAAAATTATTCACGTTTTTAAGTTTTGAAAGCTTGAAATTGGAAGATACATGCTAAATCTACAAATTTAAACCATACCCAGCAAAAAAAATGCAAAAATAATGGACGAAATCAATCAAAGAAAGCATGACGGCTCTGTAAAAATATCTCTGTAACCCTAAAAACTGTTGAAGAAGATGATGACTTATTTACGGTTATGCCATTAATGAAAATAAACACTAAAAAGAGCATAATGCACTTCTTGAGGAATGAACCTGACAACCAGGCAACATAAACATACCCAATTCCCACAAGGCCGCTTCAATAAATGATGTTCTCTATACAAATCATTAAGTAATATAAACAATTTTCTGAAAATTGAAAAACAGTTTTTAAAATTAATCCACGATTAATCGGTATTTAGTAAGGATATTTAAAAAATATGGAACTTCCATATTTTTGGTTTAGACTAAATTTATTAAAGATATTAAATAAAATATTCTTTGAGAGATTTAAGATAGATTTAGTGTAGATTCAGGAAACATCTTCAACTGTATATGGAAGTTTCCATATTTTACGGATTTACCTAGAATATGTATATTACCTACGCAGAACAAAATATAATAGGCGAGAAACATATTCTTCTTTAAGGCGTCATATAAGGTAAAGGGTAGAACATGTTATGGCATGTAATGTAGCCGAGCTATATCATTGAGTTGTAGCTATACGGCGTTATCAAGTTGTAGGTAGACTGAAGACATCTTTCTTGATTATAACATAACCAATTCTAGTTTTGTTAGAATATACAAGAAATATTAGTTTACGTTATATATCCTTGATATATCTATGTTTAAAACTTAGAATCGAATTTATAGCCTAAGTAGATTACTAGAATGTGTATTCTAACTATATGTAGAAGATAAAGTAAAATATGATTCTAGTTTAAAAAAATAAAAATTAAACATATATGTTGTCATACTTATGTTAGTTTTCATATTTTCTTACATTTTTAAAATTTAGTTTACTATTTTTTCCATAACAGAAGGGTAAAACATGTCCAGAATTGCCAAAAATATCAGAGGTCCTAGTTCAAAGCGTCCCTTTTTTCCAATTCTCCCAAAAAAAAAACTATAATACACCTAAGGACTCCAAGAAGGAGTCCACTATTGTGGATGCTCTAACAACCCATAATGGGGTACTTAATTTTTTTTTTCCGGATTAAAAAAATTAAAAAATTAAAAAACAGACCAATCGCGGACCGTCATGTGTCAGTGGGGCCCGTGAACAGTGCAAGCAGTGTTTAAATAGGCTGCAGAAGAGCTGGTGCTTAAAATTTTGTGGATCCCACCCTTGAGATCCACCCACTATTATATTATTTTTTGTTAAACACCCCCCTATAATCACTTGGGTTAATGGTGCTCATGTTTATTGGTAAAACCCACTTAAGGGCTCTTAGTGATTTTTTTAGTATTTAAGTGAAGTTAAGCTACTTTGTTAAGAGATCCTTAATGTTAGTGGTTTATTATCTTAATTAGGGATTCTAAAAAAAACATTATTAAACATAATTTTATTTAAAAGAAACAAAGTTAAGCATATTATTTGAAACATAAATTTTAAAATAAAAACATTAAAACATAAAAACATAAAACAAAGATTACTTAAAACGATTATAATTTGAAAGAGGCATCGAAGCTTAATTGTTGTCTTGATCACGTCCAAATTACGCCATATATGTTCAACCAAATCAACTTTCAGTTGTTGATGTGCTTGTCTATCACGAGTTCTTCTTCGAACACTCATCTGATTGGCGATATTTGTTGGGATATCTGTCGAATAGGTGAGATCGACATGTGAACTTCTGCTGCCTTCTCCTTGTTGGAAATCTGAAACATCATATTGAGTGTATTCATCTCGTTCGTCTTCTACTATCATATTATGGAGTATGATACACGTTCTTATAATCTTCTCAATCTTGACTTTATCCCAAGAAAGTGCCGGATTTTTAACAATGGCAAATCGAGCTTGTAAGACTCCGAAAGCACGCTCGACATCTTTTCGGGCAGCTTCTTGACGTTGAGAAAATAAAACTGCTTTCGGCCCTTGTGAAGTTGTAATAGATTGGATAAAAGTTTCTCATTTCAGATAAATACCATCGGTGAGATAGTAAGCCAAATTATACTCGCTTCCGTTGAACGAGAAATTCATTTGCGGAGCTCGACCATTTATTATGTCATCAAAAACAGGTGAGCGATCAAGAACATTAATATCATTTAAGGTACCTGGAGGTCCAAAAAACGCATGTCATATCTAGAGATCATATGAAGCAACTGCCTCTAAAATAATTGTGGTTTTGCCCGAACCACGAGAATATTGCCCTTTCCAAGCGGTGGGACAATTCCTCCACTCCCAATGCATACAATCGATGCTTCCTATCATTCCGGGATAATTCTTCCACTCTCAACCTTCATCTTGCATCTTGATCATTCAATCCAAAGACACAAAGACATGAAATATCAAAACAAATTAAGGTTCTTTGCATAGAGATTCATGTTAAGACAAAATTTAAGACATCATTAATCGATATATTCAACCATAATTCACAAGACTTTGCTTTAACCAATTAAAGACACCTAAGACATGATTTTTATCAAATTCAACCGAGGAAAGTGATGGCTTTTACCTTGATGCACAACCGGAACCATCAGTGTCGAGTTTCTTCATCGTCCCTTAACCCCTTCATCATGCCTCTTCATCTATCAATCTAAAGACAGGAAGACAGGAAATATCAAAACAAATTAACATTCAAACATAGAGATTCAAATTAAGACACAATTTGAGACATGCATAATCGAAATCTTCAAACATATATACATATCAACGCAGCTTTACCTTTCGATTCGGCGGAGCAGTCGATTGAGATTCACCGTTTGGTCTTCGCCTCAGAGAACCACCAAGATAGAGAGGTCGTCGGTTTCCTGGGTGGAGGAAAGCACCGGAAAGAGACCCGCCGTCTTTCTTCGTCCACGAGAGCCACCGACAGAGACGTCACCGCCGATACGATGAGAAATCGTCTTCTCGCCTTCGGAGAGAATTGAGACCGAGAGAAAGAGAAACAGACGTAATAAATGAGACGGACCAAGGTCTCCACCTCTCCTCTGCCAAATTGAAGCGTGACACGTGCCCCTAAGGGACTGTGTCTTAATGTTCTTAGTTAAGAGACGCGTTTTCTGATTTTTATTTTTGGTTTAATTCTTTTAATCACATTTAATCAAAGATATGCTGTTAAGATACAACAATAAACATGTTCTAAGCCCTTGATTTTTCTCTCTTCTTGAAGAGACCTCCACATTTCTAACTCTAAATCTTGTCACGTAGTTGACAAAAAAAAAATCTTGCCACGTATTCTCATTTTTTTTTGTTTCCATCTCTCAATTTGGGTCAGAAAATTGGGCTTTTCTTTCTTTCGTTGGCCCACAACAATATAGTTTTTCCCACAAATTAACTTTCATTAAAATTGATGAACAAAACATGGAATTAAACAAGATGAAGTAAAAGACCGAGTCGTGGTAACTCGTTTTGCTAGTTCATGCGCAACAGCATTCTCTTTCCGGTTGTGTACTTAAGACGAGACGACTTTTCATTGGAATGCGTAGAGTAACCAGATGTTGAAGCTTTAAGTTGACTATTACGAGTGGAATTTCCCACATACATTTTCAAGCCAAGATATACGCCATATCAACTACCAACAAAAGGGTCTATAACAAAACAACTAAACAGAAAATTACAAAACGGATCTTCTTACCTTACCAATTCAGTACAACACACGAACAAGAACACATGCTTCACACATGGTTAACAGAGAGACTGCAAGAGATGGGCTTAATGAGCAACTAGGGTGACTCTAATGTGTGAAGGGAAGAAGATATGTCCAGTGACCAATCCACAAATTACACCAGGTCCATAGGCTATTGCAGCTGCTATGCTATTTTCATGTATACGTTTTTTTCTTACCAGTTGCTGAATCTTTCATAAAATAAAGCTGAGTTATTTGTTAAACGTTAAAATCTCTCCAATACCTTTGGAGGATTCACATGAGTAACTTATGTGATCCTAAAAATTAATATCCACCTTACTGCTGCTTGTAAAGGATGCAGAGCTTATTACAAATTTAGATTCGCTGCTCTTCGCTTTTGGATCCAGTTTATATTCTTTTGCGGCTGTTACGCTATTTTTCATGCACAATATATATTTTATAAGATGTAAGGTTAATAGAGTCTGATCGCTCTTAAAGAAGGTAAAGTAGCTTGATAACATCTAGGTAGAACCTAAGAAACTTGAAGCCATGCCCACACACAAAAACAAAAAGCTAAAATAGTCTTACACTGGATTACTACTCCTATATAAGTTGGATTCATTCTTCATCTTGTCCACGGTATACAAGTTGTGGCTCAACCAGTGACAATGATGCACCTTCTAGACCTTCTTGGAATCTTTTTGATTTTCTTAATGATGTCATATCCGAAACTCCCGCTTAAAGTCAGTTTCTTCAGGGCAGCGCAATTCCTCAGAAAATATATTGCTAATTTCATCTGGCTTGATGGTCTTGTTGTGCCTTGTGTCGCAAGCTCAACATACTTGAGAGATGATACGAAACACGGCGGCACAGAGGAGTTTGATTGGGCATTCCTCTTTATCAAACTCAAATCCCTAAACAAAGAGATAGTTAAGTTTTATGTGATATATATATATATGCAAATTTTTAGATACAAGAATAATAAGACTCACCAGAATGAGTGTGTGTAGGTTCGGGCCAGCAACCAAGAAAGGTTGGCAACAACTCCCAAAAAGATTCAAGGAAAGAAGCATATAACCAAGACAGGTTAGAGAACTGAGGTAACATTTCCAATTTTGAGTAATCATTGATGACCTGTGTTACAGTTGTAAAATGTAATGATAATCATGCATTTTTTCTATTAGGTATATACTGTTGTTATTGAATCAACAACATGAGTGTGCGTACCTGTAGAGTAACAGAAGAGATCTCCATGCGGGAGACTGTGAATATCCTGGTGAGGATATTACGGATCATAGTCCTCTTGGAATTAGAATCATCATCATCATCATCTAGGTCCAATGCATAACCATCCTTCCCCTCAAAGTTAACATCGATGTTCACCGACGCATAGGGAGCAATACTGTGAATGATGATGCTTCCAGATAAGTGATCACAGAGACTCATATGCTCAAGCCTCGGAGCATCAATTTCCACAACATGATCGTCCCCCAAGAGACAATCTTGGTCATCCTCAATCCCTAGAGTGAGAGTTTTCAAAGACTTGGAGCGCACGCGCATGATTTCAAGAAGCTCAAAGGGATCCCTGATTACGGTTAGCTTTTCGAGAACAGGGCAGCTAGCTAGCTACGAGCATATCGAGGTTGGATTCGTCCTTGAGCAGCGATTCGTCGTACGTTACTCCATCTAAACACAAAACCTTGAGACAAGGCAGGGAAACAGCAGACGCTAGTTCAAAGCCGCACAAGGCCACGTGGTAGAGACTTAGGCTGACCAAGGTGTTACAGGAATATAGCGAAAGAGGCATCCAAACTAGTTCGTTATCATCTGAGTTAACCTGAAAATCTAGATGCCGAACTCTGCGCCTGACTAAAGCATCTATCCACGACTTCAAAACACTATCATCATCGAGGTCCTCGTAAGAACACATCAACTTGAATCTATCCAAGGCTAGTTTTTTGTCAGATTCGAGAAATCTATCGACGAACTCCATGAAACTAGAAACATCATTATCGAATTGGACCGAGTCCAAATCGAAAACAGGGACCTGTAACCAGATATTCCTCCAACGTTTCGACAAGAGACTGCTTCGAACTGAATCTTTTGTCGGGAGAAAAGAGAGTATGTGACAAAGCAATGGATCTGGTAAATCATTTATCCCTGACTTGCTTCTTCTTCTTCTTCTTTCCTCTGAGCTGACTTGCTTCTCTTTCCCGAACCTTTTCTCCATTTCCTCTAAACCCTAAATTTCACAAGACCTTGGTTTTTCTCAGCCCTGGACTTCGGATATTAGCATTGGGTACGGGTAAAATCCATTTGGTCCGGGTCTTTGGATAAATGAATCATCTATCCAATAGCTACTTGGTAAATTTCTGTTCGGATTTCGGATCGGATACCACCGCTTATAGATATCCATTTATAATGTAAATTTTATACATATTTACTAAATAAAATAACTAACATGTAAATGGAAGTGGTTCAGTGGTTTCATATATTATACTAGGGTCGGATCCGTCCTACGGACGGGTATGCAAATAAACAAAACAATATAAATATATTTTAAATTTTAATAAATTTTCAGTTTATTTTAAATTATAATTTTCACTATTTTTACAACAAATTTTACTATTTCTTCTCTTTTATAAATTATATATTTTTTACTTTAATAAAACAATTTATAAAAAGTATAAGTAAACTATATCTCTTATTCCAACATAAATTTCATAAGGAAGCAAATAAAAAAAACTTTTAAAAGTGTTGTATGAGTTAATACACTAAAATTTCTATGAATTTTTTTTTTGTAACACCTCTATGAAAAATATTACTATTTACTATATCATTTGTTAAACTATAAACATAAAACAATATATTGCAATATAATTATAGTTGAAATATAGTCATGGATTAATACTCAGTGTAAAAAGATAATTAAGATATTCTCAATAGATATGCACAACTTATTTAATTTCTTTTATTAAATTTTGTTTTGTTTTACAATTGCTATCTTTTCAAAATACCAATCAGGTTATTACATTGTTATTAAAAGTAAAATTTTATATACTTTCTAACTTAGTCTTTTATTTTTATATTTCGTTTACAATATCAAGCACTATGTATCAGTTATAGGATTTATGTGAATTTTGAGTCCAACATTATGATCCAAAAACATTATTTTTTTTCCAGTAAAAACATTATGCAATCTTGTATTAATATCACAAATTAAAAATATAAATTTTATTTTTTATAACATCTATGTTTATTATTACTATGCAATCGAGAGTACATGATCTTCATGAAGAAGATTAGTGATATATTGTATTACATGTTAATGAAATTTAAAAGAATTGTCTAAAGGCCTAGCTTACCAAGCTTACTTGCGTCAGAAGGTAATGCGTATACTAACAATGTGTATGCTTAGACAGTCCCTGTCCCATTAGTGTACAATATTGCCATCGTTTACTTTAAAGTTCAGAACCAAAGACATAATCACTTTTATTAAACCAAATGAATTTCTCAGCTAGCTTGCACATAATCAAAATAGAAATTATGCAAGAAGCATCGAAAATGAAAACAAAAATTGTATTTGTTTGAATGCTTCCAATCAAATGATTCTTAAGCGATATTAGGGATTGAAACTGAGGATGACAAAATATTATAAAGAGCCTTCTTAGATCTGAAGTAAAGCAAATGCTAATTGTATATCAAATCGTTAAGACAGCTAACCTTTTTAGGTGTAGATACACTCTTGTCAGATCATGCTTGATGTCGGTCTATGGAGTTAAGTCGGCTGTTTAAAGGATGAACCAAACCATCGCGACGGTTCAGATTTAAGAACCGTAGACAAAACGGCGCCATGGAAGCCACAGACAGAGCTTTTAATTGATGACTTGTCCAACTCTTCATCACGAAACTCCATTGTTGCTGTAGGACTTCAAAGATCGATGAGGCAGATGAAACCTAATTTAAGTTTCGATTAGATGATGATGTTCTCCTTCCTCTTCCTCTGATGATGAGTAGATGGTTCTCATTGTAACAAACACAACCTTTTTATAGTCTCAGTCCCACCGCTTTACATGAGGGAAGCTCGCATTCAAGTTATATCGTGGGTGAAGGATTTAAGAAGGATTTTAAGAGGATGAATCTGTAACTGATAGCTCTTGGGTTTGTTAGAATGATGAAAGAACGCTACCAGATTTCAGGTTGTGTCTTCATCGAGAACGCGGAGATGAACCTGGTTCTACCCTAATATTAAAATGCTGCGTAATGCCGCTTTACATAAAGAGATATTCGAGAGGGGCTGGGTCAATCGTGCAAATTTAAGGCCCGATCAGAAGACGAAGCCGAACTGTATGCAGAGTAACTTAAATAAAACGATGCGGATTGATTACCTGACACGTGTCACGACCAGAATACTCGACTTATTGACATGGCGCTGACGTGTCTCTCTCAGGAGTGAGACCAACATTTTTTTTTATATATATAGATTTCCTAATAATGAATTTTGTAACACGCGGATTAGATACCTAAATTTGTTAAACTTATAAAATTGATCTATAATTGATTTTTTTTATCTTTTTCATTTGTTTCAGGAAGTCTTCCAAATCGTGTCTATTATTCTCACCTAAAATTTTAAGAAATTTTTTTCTTTTCGCTTAAATATTATTTTGTTAAAAAAATTAAAATAATAAATTTAAAATTTTGCATAATAATAATTACTTTTTAAAAACTAAAACTGAAAATCTAAAAAATAAATCATGAATCCTAGTTCTTTTGAAAAAAAAAAGAAACACTAGTTCTTTCAACTTATTCCCTCTCAGCCGTCACACAAACTCATCTCAGATATCTCGCCACGCCAGATCTCTCTCTCCCGTGCCTCTCTCTCTAACACCAGAGCTCTCTATCTCTAGCCGGACCTCTCTCACGCTCCCTCCTCTCTCTTGCTAGCCTTCAGGTCTCTTCTCTAGCCGGATTCTCTCTCTCGTGGCTCTCTCTCGCCGGACCTCCCGCACAGTTATCTCTCTCTCTATGTCTGTGTGTGTGTGTCAGTTTTGAATCAGATTTGTTTTTGATGTTGGTGGAGGAGGATGGAGAAGAAGCTTGACGGAGGAGGCTCCTCGCCGTGACTTTTCTTTCCGTCCCAAAAACCTCAGTAAGTGTTGGATAGTGATCAGATGTTCGTTGTTGCTTACTAAAACAGTTCGTTACAGTCTCACAAACTTTTTAACTTTTGATGTTGTTTGTTATATGTTGCAGATTGAAGCATCTCGTGGCTATTGTTCAGGAGATAAACTATAGACTTTCAAAGGTTGAAACTTTCATAGAGAGGATGGAGAAGAAGCTTGACGGAAGAGGATGGAGAAGAAGCGGCCGGCGGTGGAGGCTTCCGCGGGAAGGACGGCGGCGAGCAGACAGCGGTAATCTTTCCTCAGCGTCGTCCGCTGTTCATATTCGAGGTAGTGTTTTTTTTTGGGTTTTGTTTCTTTTGTTTCGGTGAGTTTTCATTTGTTTATGCTGAGATTTGTATTAATTTCCATAGTTTTGTGATTTTTTTTGTTTTTGTTTTGATGAATCTTCATTTGGGGTTTTAAATGTTTATGCGCAAAAAGAAACTTTTATGATTTGAGAGATTCGGGGTTTGATCTCTTTATGTTGTGATTGTGACATCTCAGACTAAGTAAAAGATGGTGTGGTGGACCTATGCGCTGGCACAATCGAATAAACAAAAGGCCAGTTCAAAAACAAAGCATTAAATGAAATGCTGCGTTTTGGCAATACGGACACGTGTCGACACCACATGATTGGACTTTGTGACCTGGATGCTGAGGTGGCGCAACAGGAGAAGGACAAACATTTTTTTATATAGATACTAGGGGTTGGCCCGCCCTACGGGCGGATGAGTTTACACTAAAACTATTTTATAATAAAATATATTTTAATTTTATAAAACATTTGGAAATTTACTCTATATTGAAAATAATAAAGATAATTTATTTTTATTCTAAGATCAAATTGTAAATTTTATTAAATTTGTTGGTTTGAGTTAAAAAAAAACGCTAACATAAGTTACAAAAAAGACCACTAATATTATTTTTTGTCCGAAAACACAAAATTATTAAATTTAAAAATATGTGTGATGATTTACATTTATCCTATTTGATTTCTATTTGAATTTGACACTGAAGAAAATTTAAACTAAGAATAACTAAAAATATTTATACTGTTGTTAATTATTTTTCCTATTGATTTGGATTTCATGTGTTTTTTATGTAAAGTTGGTACGATATTTATTGTATTTTATTTATAGAATTATCATGTTTGTTTGATTATGATGTGTGTTAAATTCTTTCCGGTGATTGTAGATGATTATTGTCCATACCACGAAATGAAATTTGGTTTGAAAATAATGTCATAAACAATTTAGGAGGTCATTTGCCTATTACGTGTTGGCTGTAAACTTTGTTGTTGGAGAAGCTTTTGGTGATTGTGATTGGTGCTTAGGAGGCAAATGAGATTATTATTGGGATGGGCCTGTGTATTGATGTAATGGGATGTAAGCTATTTTATTAATCCGAAATGTTTAAAAGTGTTCGATCATTTTAAACATGTTCTGAGTTTTTAGAAAAGCTCCCTACTGTTCGCGTTGTTTAAGTTTTGTTTATGCTTGAAGAGGTTGCACCACAATTGTTAATTTGACTGAGTGAGCAGTGAAAGTTGAGATTTTAGTAGAAAAGATAACTTGCTTTCTTGATCGCGTGATGCTCTTTAGCTTATTGCAAGTGGTGCACATGCTACAAAAGGTTTTTTGTTAAAGAAACTCGTACGACAGTAAAGTTCAAAAAAAAAACTTGTACTACAGCCGATATATGCTCTACAAATAGAGTAACAGGCAATGATAATCTGCGACGGTGAGGATTGCGTTAAGTGTGTGATACAGGATATGAACCCTTTTTTTTAAGTGAGTCAATGACTTAATTGTTGTAAAGTGGTGCTTAAAATATGCGACTAAATTGAACCTTCAAGTCAGTGCCTCCACCGAGTTCGCAAGGTAGTTTTTATTTATATATATATATATATATGTAAAAACAGAGCTTACTTGATGAGATATAACATGGCGTTGGGAATGATTCTCAAGTCATATTTCATTAATATGCGAAATTTAAAAAAGCTCCAGCGTAGTTTGTAGGAGTCGACAGGAGGGTCATAGACTCCCTTACTTAAGATTTTACTCAATGCATGCCTTCTTTACAAAGAGCCCATGTTCCAGAACTGTTGGCTTCTCCGCACTCTGCAGTCATTTCGGGAACAATAGCTCGAGCACCTGGTAGAGCTGTCTCGCTTCTGTTTTCTTCAACCATCCCATGACTATCAAGCCTTCTGCTGGTCATAGAAACACTGATGTACACACAATGCGAGGGATTTGTTATTACAGATGCAGCTCCCCGGCATATCAGCGCTGGGATCATTGAATATATGTCACCATGTAAGGAGGATGAACATGCAAGTTGTTAGTTGTGAACTGACCTGGAGAGTAAAATAGAGGTGCAAGTTCATATAACTACGATAACAGCTACTGTGTAAAATTAATTCTTTAAATTTAGTAATGATTCAAACATATTGTTCAAGTCGTATATTCGACGTAATGTGTTTTACCGTTGTGGGTGGTTTTGATGCCCATAACTTCCCCACCAATATCTTATATCAAAGAGTAAGGAGTTATAACATTTCCAATCTCAAACAAAACAATCGTAATCCATATACTATGGAGGCAAAGTTGAGAAAAAGACCTGGTAAGAGGATGTTTGTGTTAGCCAGTAACAACACTTTGATCAAAGCTCCGGAAATCATAAACGTATACAAAAACAAATCATGAAGATCTTTATTAAGAAACATGAACTGAAACTTTAAAAAAAATATCCAAGCAATACCTGTAGATATTTTGATATTATGATTTAATTTCAGAGGTCTTGGCAGAGGCTTTGGTTTGTCGATTGGATTGTGGAAGAACATGTTTTGTGAACTTTCTAAAGATGATCACAAATATCAGGGAGGCCATTAAAATCATTGATCATGAGTGAAGATAACATAAGACATATCACCGGATAAGATAAATATTACAAAAAATATTTACTTTTTTGGGCAAATACAAAGTTTCTAAATTTACGACTGGATCATAAAATAGTCACCGTAGCCATTAAAATTAAGAGGATACCTACAGATGAACACATGATACGGAGCCACAGACCCACAACCAAAGGTCTTGAAGAGAGCATGGAACGATTTGACATGTCTTCTCATAGACCTTGATCTGAAGCTTATTAACATCATTCTTCTTAGTTAACTTGATGATTAAGCTTCACGTTCATTTTCAACTTCTTTCTCGACCCGTCTTTCTTCTGCTGATCCTCAATGGTTTAGTCAAATGAAAATTAGAAAAGATTTTGTTCCTAGAAAATAAAAAATAGAAAACGGAATAGTAGTGGGTTGAGAGCTCTACCTTTCCTCAAGCAATCATAGTGCAGTAAATTCAATTTTCAAATAATTATGATACAAACAGATAACATATCACAAAAACATGATAATAAGCCTATTTAGGTTGGGTCAAAAGTTTTGACTCAAAACCCACACTAAAAATGCATCAGACGCATGAATCATAAAAAATCCTGACCGTAAACATCATCGGAGGAATTAATTTTTACCAAGATCCATAGAGGTCATTCCAAAAGACTCTCTTCAGTTGAAACCATAGTGAGGCGGCTATAGTTGTGACTCGTGCAGAGATGAGGATGTTTGATTTGGAATTTCTAGATGCCACAGTGGCTTTAGGTCAGAGCGGATTTAGATGATGATATAAAAAGTGGGAGAGGAGGAGAAGTCGAACAGTGATTCCAGATTTGTGTTTCGGATCTTATAAATGCAAATAATAGCCAAAGTTATTGAGTGAGTGGAGCAGAAATTCAAGGCTCTTGACTTTTCAATTTCTCAATAAGCTACGAAGGTTGAGAAAGAAATACAGCAAGAGGTTTGGTTATCTGACGTGGCGAAAATAACTATTATTTATTGGTCGATTTGCATGCCGACGTGTCGCAAAATGCCCAATGGAGAGATTGAAGTCTACTTTATAGTATAAGATATATAGATAGATAGATTTTAGTGTTCAATCCGGGATCAAATTGATACTAATCGTTGGTTTCTTAAAGCCACCTCAACATTGCTGACTCTAATTCTTGTCACGTAGTTATTTGTTTCTTCGTACATATCTCTTATCTCTCAATTTGGGCTTTTCTTTCTTTCCTTGGCCCACTACAATATTTTTATCTGATGTTTTTCCGTCTATTTAAATTAGGTCACAAGACCTTGGATCAAATGCCCATATATTCTTATTCAGTTCTTTTTTTCTAATGCTCCTTTCTAATAATTCATTTGTTTTTATTTTTTTTAATATAAAACTAGAGATTTTTTTCTAATGCTCCTTTCTAATAATTCATTTGTTTTTATTTTTTTAATATAAAACTAGAGCTTGATCCGTACAGATATTATTTTTATTTTATAAATATATAATTAATGTATAAATTTAATATAATTGTAAATACTTTAAATATATATTTATAATTTATTCTTATATATACTTTAATTCTAGAATTTTATGTTTTATATTTTATATTTTACATTATAAATATATAAAGATTTGTTATATATATTTTACTTTGTTATTAATTGTTATTACATAAAAATATAACATCTAGCTAGTTCGGTACAATGAATTCATAACCTGAAATAATCAAATAGATAACCTCATTCAAAATATATTTTTAATTTTCACAGTTTCCATACAAATATTTTTAAAATTTATTTACTTATACTATAGAACAAATATTTGTTTGGTATAATTTTTTATTTTCGTGTTTCAACAAATGTACTTTAGCATCTACAATTTTAGTATATATCAGGATTTTATAAGTAAATTTTATACATGTTTTACAACTTTTAACATGTTTAAATGTGAATGATATTTTAAATGATTTTTTTAATAAAATCATTTAATTTATTAATTTAATATTTAATTCATATAGTACTTCTGTTTTAATATAATATAGGCTATAATTAGAAAATTTATGAAAATCATACAATTTTTTTTAAATAAAATGTTAATTAACATTAAATAAAATAAAATGTTAATTAACATAAAATGTTATGAAACATCTATTATTCTTAAACTCTTAAACCCAATGGAGACATGGGATGAAACAACGACACATAAAACTCGTTTGATCTAAGTATGAGAACATGTAATGACGGCAGAGATCCCAACCAAAATGGCAACTTGTCCTTGATCTTGTTGCTTTCCACATTCACAAGCTCCAGAGACTTGCAGTTGATCAAGGACTTTGGGAGATTTCCCTCGGAATGTATTAGAACTCATATCGAACATCTGGATCAGTGTTTCTTGTGAAGGGTTTTCAAAACTGCTAAAATTATTGTTGGGATGTGAAATCCCGTGTCCAACTATGTATTATCCGATTAGTACGATATTGTCCACTTTGGGCCTTAGGCAAATCCGCATGGTTTTATTTTTTGTTTCCTTTCCAAAAGGCCTCATACTATTAGAGTTGGATAGCTCTTTATATATTACTCTCTTTGTCTAATTCTCCAATGTGAGAATTAGTTTGTTATATCACAAGCATTGTCGGAAAGAGTCAGCGTCGTCAATCTCCATAAGAAACTTGGTACTTGACCTTTCAACTGGTTGTAGGATAGATGTAAAACCTTGAAGTTGACTAACTTTGATAATAAAGGTCAAGGGATTGACCTACTGAAACTGTTGTTGCAAAGAAATAATTGGTTGAGGTTGAGAAATTTAGATATGGATTCTGGGATTGGGCCATTAAATCTATTAATAGCAAGGTTTAGAAAATAAATCTTAGGTGATGACGAATATGTATTTGCAAACTCTATAGGTCCTGTGAATTGGTTAATTTCCATATTAACAAATTGTAATGAAGGTAATGAGAACAAAGATTTAGGTAAAGGCCCACCAATGAGTTTTCACTAACACCAAAATACTCCAAGTTGTGGAATCCATTCATGTCTGATGGAAGCGTGGATGTGAAGTTATTAGAGTTGAGGCGAAGATGAGAAAGCATGGTTAAATTGGCTAATGAAATAGGAATATTGCCACTTAAACTGTTTTTGTGGAGAGACATGACTCTTAACTCTTTTAGGTTTCCGATGGAAGCTGGGACTTTACCTACCAAATTATTGTCTGAAAGGTCATGAAATGTGAGATGAGAAAGGTTTCCTATCGAAGAAGGAATCTCTCCTCGAAGTTTGCAACCCCTAAGGTTTAGCTGACGAAGATTTTGGAGTCTGAAAAGACTACTATTAGATTTCAAAGAGTTGTTGTAAAAGCTGTAACTAAGGTCGAGCGATATCAACTGGCCATGTTTGTCATCGCAAGTCACACCTCCCCAATTACAGCAATCACTACTCTTATTCCATGAACTTGGATATATGAAAAACTCATCTCTGAATTCCAAAAAGTATCTCTCTGATCATGACGGCAAAAGGAGAGCGTTGGAGAAGCAAGAGTGAGGAATAAGAGAAAGAAATAGATGGTAGCGATACCAGAAGAGTAATAACAATAGCTTCGAGTCATCATCATCTCTCTTTCTTGAGTTTTGTGTTATTTAATGGCCTATTGGGTTATGTATGTTGTATATGCTCATTGTTTCTTTTTAAGAGGAAGAAACCCTCTTTACAGGGGCTGTGACTCAGCAAGTCTTGCGTCAATTCGTTTGACTAAATCTTCGTAACTCAATTGTGCCACTTGTCTCAATATTTTCCACGTAAACCATTAGCTCACCCACTCCTTTTCAGAAATATCTCTTAACGTGTTATTTAAGTTATATACTTATTTTTCTTTAAACGCTATCGACTCTTAACACATTTGATGTTCAAGTGATTAATCATTTAACAACTAAAGCGAGCATGTTTTATCTTGCAGGTGCTTCCGCCTCTTTATATTGATTCAAGATATTCACATAACACCCAACTTCATAAGATATAAGGTTAATAGAGTCTGATCGAGAGTAAACTCTTATTGAAGGTAAATATACTTGATAACATCTAGGTCGAACCTAGCAATCTTGAAGCCATGCCCACACAAACACACACAAAAAACAAAAAGCTATAATAGTCTTACAACTGGATTACTACGACTATAAGTTGGATTCATTCTTCATCTTGTCTACGGTATAAGTTGTGGCTTAACCAGACAACCAGAGACAATGATGCACTTTCTAGACTTTCTTTGAATCTTTTTTATTCCCTTGATGATGTCAGCACCAAAACTTTTGCTTAAGCTCAGTTTCTTCAAGACAACACAATGACTCGGAAAATATCTAGCTAATTTCATCTGGCTTGATGTTTTTGTTGTGCCTTGTGTCGCAAGCTCAACATACTTGAGAGATGATACGAAACACGGCGGCACATAGGAGAGTTTGATTGGGCATCCCTCTATTTCGAACTGAAATTTCTGATAATTAATATGCCCCAGACAAAGAGATAGTTAAGTTTTATGGGATATATGCAAACTTTTACATACAAGAATAATAAGACTTACCAGTACGAGTGTGTGTAGATTCGGGCAGCAACCAAGGAAGGTTGGCAGCAATTCCCCAAAGGACTCAAGGAAAGAAGCATATAACCAAGTCAACTTAGAGAACTGAGGTAACCGTTCCAATTTTGAGTAATCATGGGACCTGTGTTACAATTAAAAAAAAAATGTAATGATGGATGTCACAATGATAATTATGCATATCTGTATTAGGTATACTGTTATTGAATCAACAACATCAGTGTGCATACCTCTAGAGTATGATAAGATATCTCCATGCGGCAGACTGTGGATATCCTGGTGAGGAAATCATGGATCATAGTCCTCTTGGAAGAATCAGCATCATCTTCGTCCAGTGGTGTATAACCATTCTCGCCATCAAAGTTAACATCGATGTTCACCGATGCATAGGGAGCAATACTGTGAATGATGATGCTTCCAGATAAGTGAGCGCGGAGACTCATATGCTCGAGCCTTGGAGCATCTATTTCCACAACATGATCTTCAAAGAGACCAACTTCGTATGAGTCAACCCATAGAGTGAAACTTTTCAAAGACCTGGAGCGAACACGCATAATTTTAAGATGGTCAAAGAAATCCCTTATTATGGTTAACTTTTCAAGAACCGGGCAGCTAGTTATAAGCGTCTCAAGGGAACTGGATTCGTCATGATGGATCAGCGATTTATCGTACTCATACCTTACACTATCTAAACGCATAACCTTGAGACAAGGCAGGGAAACAACAAACTCTAGTTCCATGTCACCCAAGGCTACGTGGCAGAGACTTAAGCTGGCCAAGGTATTACATGAATATAGCGAAAGAGGCATACAAAATAGTTCATAATCATTTGACTTAACCTGAAAATCTAGATGACAAACTCTACGCCCAACTAAAGCATCTATCCACGACTCCAAAACACTATCATCATCAATATCCTTAGAATAACATATCAACTTGAATCTACTCAAGGTTAGATTTTCGTCAGATTCAAGAAATCTACCAACCAACTCCGTAAGACTAAAACCATCATCGAATAATTGGCGTGAGTCCAAGTCGAAAACAGGAACCTGTAACCACAGAGATTCCTCCAACGTTTCGACAAAAGGCTGCTTCGAACTGAATCTTTTGTCGGGAGAAAAGAAAGTATGTGACAAAGCAATGGATCTGGTAAATCGTTTATCTCTGAGTTGCTTCTTCTTTCCTCTGAGTTGCTTTGCTTCTCTCTCACCAACTTTTTCTCCATTATTACTTATGCCCCTCTAAACCCTAAATTTCACAAGACGTCCATATATTCAGACAAAAGAGGAGTTACGTGAGAGGAACGGTTTAATAACACTAAATAGGTTAAACCGATCAGAATTTAGAACCGAACCGAACCAATACATTAATTTATTGTCAACTAGGAGTTTTCCTACGCGAGCGCAGATATAAAATATTTAAAAATGTTATATATAAATAAAATTTTCTATTTTTATATTTTACTTTTATTAGATTAAAAAATAAAACTATAATGTAATTATTTTTAGTTTGATTTATTCAATTTTATTTTGACCTTTTAATTTTGCATTATTTAACTTTTGATAAAAATAATTAAAATTTATAAAGTTACTTTATTATATTATTCTTTATTTAATTACCATTTTTAAATATGTCTATTTGTAAATATATAAATTATTTCTAATAATATATACATTAAATAAAAATAACTTATATACGTTGATAATATATA
>NC_027753.1:28929748-28938963 GCF_000695525.1 Brassica oleracea var. oleracea
ACTTATATTCGTTGATAAAATATATTTTAAACTACACTTATTTTAATAATAAAAATATGATTCATATATTGATGTAAAATTTTAATATTCATAATTATTATTTATATATAAAAATATATTATTTTAATAGATATAGAAAAGTTATTGGATATCATAAAATCTTACCAAAATGAATATTTACTGAGAAAAAATATTTTTGATATAAAATTTACTAGTTATTACTATATTATGAAATTTTTCCAAAAATATAAATCCGTATGTAAAATCATCATTATTATATTTAAGAAATCTTACCAAAAGCATAAATCTAAATATAGTAAATTTTACATGTAACAATTAGACTTATGTCATATGTCATATTTCTTTTAAGTCTTTTTTTTTTTTTTTTTTTTTTTTTTTTTTTTTTTTTTTTTTTTGTGAAAGTTAATGTCATATACAAATCAATTCTCGCGTATAGTTTAGTGGGGACTAGCTATCATCAACAATACAGGATCTAGAGATCGTACGGTTCTCGTTCGCCCTCATGAATCACATCTATAAACTAACGGCCTAGATCATAAGAGTTGCTCGTGAAGAACACAATTGGATCTGAGCTCTCTCTTCCTCTTCTCTCTGTGACTCGAATCAAAGGACGAAACCGCTAACCTCCAATGGATCTCTCATCTCGCTTCACATCGATCCTCTTCATCTTCCTCACCATCACCACAGCCTTCGCCGAGATCCGCAAATCCGAGATCCGATCCGATGACCGCCCCATCATCCCCTTGGACGAGTTCGGATTCACCCACACAGGCCGCCTCGAGCTCGACGCCTCGAAGATCTCCCTCTCCAACACCAACCCGGACCTCGATCTCTCCAAGGTCGGCTTCTTCCTCTGCACGCACGACGCCTGGGTGCACGTGATCCAGCAGCTCGAGGAAGGAGAGATCACGTGCGCTCTCCAGTCAGATCTCGTCAAGCACGTGTTCACCTTCAACAGGCTCAACAGGAACACGAGCTTCTCCACGGTGTTCACCGAGAACGACGCCGATCAGTACTCCCTCGTCTTCGCCAACTGCCTCCAGCAGGTGAAAGTCACCATGGACGTCAGATCCGCCATGTACAACCTCGAAGGCAAGAGCGGCGGACGCGATTACCTCTCCGCCGGAAGAACCGTCCTCCCGAAAGTATATTTCCTCTTCTCTGTCATCTACTTCTCCCTCGCCGCCACGTGGATCTACGTCCTCTTGAAGAAACGACGCACCGTCTTCGCGATCCACTTCTTCATGCTCGGCGTCGTCGTTTTGAAAGCTTTGAACTTATTGTGTGAGGCGGAGGATAAATCGTACATTAAGAAAACCGGATCCGGCCATGGCTGGGATGTGTTGTTCTACATCTTCAGTTTCCTTAAAGGAATCACTCTCTTCACATTGATCGTCTTGATCGGGACGGGATGGTCCTTCTTGAAGCCTTACTTGCAGGACAAGGAAAAGAAAGTGTTGATGATAGTCATTCCTCTTCAGGTTGTTGCTAACTTTGCGCAGGTGGTTATCGACGAGACGGGGCCTTATGATCAAGACTGGGTCACGTGGAAACAGATCTTTTTGCTCGTTGATGTTGTTTGTTGCTGTGCTGTTTTGTTTCCCATTGTTTGGTCCATCAAGAACTTGCGTGAGGCAGCGAAGACTGATGGGAAGGCTGCTGTGAACTTGGTTAAGTTGACTCTGTTTAGGCATTACTACATTGTGGTTATCTGCTATATCTACTTTACACGCGTTGTTGTGTATGCGCTGGAGACCATTACCTCTTACAAGTACATGTGGACTAGTGTTGTGGCTAGCGAGTTGGCTACTTTGGCTTTCTATCTGTTTACTGGGTACAAGTTCAGGCCGGAGGTGCATAACCCGTACTTTGTTGTTGATGATGATGAGGAAGAGGCGGCAGCTGAGGCTCTGAAGCTTGAAGACGAGTTTGAATTGTAAGTCACCGTGTGATTCACGAAAGAAGCATACTTTTGTTTGACAGGTTGATTGAGGGTAAATTGGATCATTATCAAAACTTATCTGGTAAACCAGCTTTTATTTTTCTTCTTTTTAATGTAATACATGTTTTGTTTATTTGAGTTGTTAGGACACTTACTGGTATGAATGTCTTGTCTTATCCATTTCATAGTATTATTGTGTATTAATGGTAAATAAAACGCTTGGTGCTTTATACTTATGCGGAGTCTTTGCTTATTATACTATGGACAAAATGGCCTGATTAGAATGCAATACATATTTTGTTTAATTGAGTTGTTAGGATACTTATATAGAATTTCTTGTCTTATTCAATTGCGTAGTATTATTGTGTATTACTGGTAGATAAAACGCTCGGTGCTTTATAGTTATGCTGAGTCTCTGCTTACCATATGATCGACAAAATGGGCTGATTAGAAAAGTAGGTTAAGCAAACAAGTAGGCAAACTTTGTGCACACATATGCCTTCATACCTTTGTTGGATCTGTTGTTCTTTGTCCAAAGTGACAGCTCAATGAATTGGTACTGTAAAGTTGGTTTGAGAATTGAGATGGAAGAGATTTCATTTGAATGGTTGAATTGCATACACTTGATTTTCCCTTCAAAAGAAAATAGCACTTGTTATTTGTGCCATCTCTCAGCTAATCTCAAATGTCTTCCAAGTTATGATATGGAAGGTCATCCATCTCTAGAAATATTTAATCAATTAAGCTTCAATTATTTTTATATACATGCTTCAAAATTGTGGTCGGGAGGAAGATTGTAGGTGAATAGTATGAGGTGTTAGGAGCTTTTTGTTGTTGAAGTGTTTTGTCTAATTAGTAGTTGGTTGTATGTTATGGAAACCTTAATCTTATAATGAAATTCAGATGGAAAAAAATAATAGATATGCTTCAAAATTGAGTAAATGATGAAAAGAAAAGAAAAAGGTTGGAGAGAGGAGAGGTAGCCGGTAGGAACAACAAAGATGGTGAGTTTTCCTTAATCCACGATCCACACAGAAAGTAGACTCCCCACCAAACACTAACATAACAAACTAATTAAATTAAATTTGGAGCTATTTCACGTCATCACCCGATTAAAGGTACAAAGCAAGAAAAATAGCTCTTTCTTGCTCTCGGTTTACTACGTATGTAACACGAGTGGACAGTAAATTATGTTCGTAATAGAAGACTTTTTTCTAGACTACCACAAGTTGAAGAAATGATGAGTAGGAGGATGGATGTTCCCGTGTACATTCTCAAGCCAAGATTTTAGACCAATACCACCAAACAGGAAAGACTTGTATTACAAAACATTAAGTAGAAAATACAAACAAGCCCAACGGGTCTTGTGGACAACACACGTGGCAAATCAATTACAAACACGAACAATACGTTGGGCAACATGATAAATGTTAATTAGAGAGAAACTGCAAGAGATGTGGTGACTGAGTGTTTTTTACCAAACTTTTCTGTGAACCACTCAAGATTATGTAATATGAAGATATGTCCAAGCACCAATCCACATAATACACCAGTTACATATGCTATTGCAGCTGCTACCCAAAACAATTGTTCCTTCAACTCAGAAAATTCCTCGGGAATATGTGATGTAGGATTTGTGATGTAAGTTTCTCCACAGATGTATTGGAGACCGTAGAGTCCAAGGTCTGGCTTTGAAACTGTGTGCCTTTTGGAACTGGACCTTTGAGAAGGTTATGAGAGAAGTTCATGTATGACAAAAAGGAGAGATCACTAAGACCTTGTGGGATTTGACCTGACAGCTTGGTACTCGAGAGATCTAAAGCCTCGAGATTTGTCAAATTTGCCAGGGATCGTGGGATATCACTAGTGAAGGCATTACCTGACAAGTTGAGAAGACACAATGCTTTTAAGAAGCCGGTGGACTCGGGGATTTTGCCATAAATTCTGTTTTCGGACAAATCAATAGCTTTGAAGTCTTGTCGAATTCGCTCAAACCTTGTCTCTACTCCTTTATTCACCATTTTCATGGAACTATAAATCGTAGAATCATCCAAGAAAACGACCATGTGTCATCCAGCCTGGATGTTAATATGGGTTCAACACTCCAAACCCATTTATAACCCTAACCTTCATTTTTTAAATAGGGATTAAATAGGATTGGTCCTAATAGGACCTGGGTTTAAAATTCTAACCTTTTTATTTTGATTCACACAGCTATTATACAATATTTAATAATGTTTTTCACCAAAAAAAACTTAAAGTCGAGTTTTCTCGCCAAAAACTAAACAACGAAACTTTCCGTCGAAACCGCAAAATCGAGTTTTCAACTAAAACAACAAAATCGAGTTTTTCCTCCGAAAACGCAAAATCAAGTTTTTCGTCAAAACTTCAAAATCGAGTTTTTCAGCCAAAAAATCAAAATCGAGTTTTTCGCCAAAACCTCAAAATCGAATTTTCCCGTGAAAACGTAAAATTAAGTTTTTCTGGAAAACCCGTAAAACTCAATTTCACGGTTTTGGCGGGAAAACTCGATTTGCCGGTTTTGGCGGGAAAACTCGATTTTGCAGTTTCGGCGGGAAAACCCGATTTGCCGGTTTCGGCGGAAAACTTGATTTTGCTGTTTCGGCCGGAAAACGCGATTTTACAGTTTTGGCGGGAAAACTCGATTTGCCGGTTTTGTGCGGTTTTGGCGGAAAACTAGATTTTACGGTTTCGGCGGGAAAACCCGATTTGCCGGTTTCGGCGGAAAACTTGATTTTGCTGTTTCGGCGGGAAAACGCGATTTTACAGTTTTGGCGGGAAAACTCGATTTGTCGGTTTTGACAGGAAAACTCGATTTTGCGGTTTTTGCGCGAAAACTCGATTTTGCGGTTTTGGCGGGAAAACTTGATTTTGTGGTTTTGGTGGAAAACTCAAATTAGGTTTTGGTGGAAAAAAACACAATTTTTGTTTTTTGACGGAAAAACTTTATTCTTACTTGTGGAACAAAAACTCGATTTTGCAATTATGGGAGGAAAACTTTTGATTTTGATGCTCAACAAATTAGAAGAAAAAATCATATCATATCTTAATTTTTCTAGTTTTATCTTTAAAATTTAAGAACAAAAATAAATGAAATATTTTTTTCAATTAAATGAGCTAACTCTGGTACCAACCTTTTTTTTGTCATCTGTAGATTATATTAAACACAAAAACATCATTTCTTACAAACCAGAGCCGGCAAGGAATACATTCCTTCCAGAACCATAAGCCGGCGAGGTAACATGTACCACCCGGAGCCAAACGATGGATACAACACAAACCCATAAAAAACTAACAAAGACACGAAGAAAAAAAATGTCGAGAGGCAGTAGAGTAAAACAGAATTTCAGTAGAAGAGAGCTCCACCTTGCGCTCAAAGACGAGCTTACCGAAATAGAACTCATCAACAATTAACACAAAATTAGCGGAGCAGCGAGATAGAACTCTGGTACCAACCTTAACCCTTAATTATAATAGGATTAAAATAAGGCTGAATTAAAATAGGGCTGGGCTTATAATAAACAAAACAGGGTTGGACGCTATTATTAACTTCCCTAGGCTGGTAGCATTCACAAAATCTATCATGTAGTCATTTTCTTCAGGTAATGTGGTCATTTCACGCCGGCTGAAAAAGTAGTTAGGTGGGAGAGTTCCAGAGAAGTCATTATGTGAAACATCTATCACTCTTAAACTCTGAAAGCCAATGGACATGTGGTTATGATACAACGGCCCATAGAACTCGTTTGATCTGAGGATGAGAACATGTAGTGATGGTAGAGATCCTAACCACAATGGAAACTTGTCCTTGAGTTTGTTGCTTTCCACATTCACAAGTTGCAGAGCTTTGCAATTCATGAAGGACTTTGGAAAATCTCCCTCCAGCTGGTTGTAACTAACGTCCAGTGATCTTAACTTGGTAGCATTGGCAAATATATCCGGAAGAACTCCATTGAAATTATTATTACGCAGACTTAAGTCTATAAGAGGAACCATGGGATTCTTTAAACATGGAGGAATTGACCCGTTGAAGAGATTGTTAGACATATCTAAAAAGCATAACCCTTTAAGCTTGCAGGATCCATAGGGGAAACGGTCCTTGGAATGAATTTGAACGTAAATTCAGCATACGGAGCAATGTTTCTTGTATTGAAGTGTTTTCAAAACTGCTGGAAAGTTGTGGGAAAGAGTCATTGATGTCAATCTCCATAAGAAACTTGGTATTTCACCTTTCAACTTATTGTTGGAAAGATGTAAATCCTTGAGGTTGGCTAACTTTGATATAGATCCAGGGATTAGTCCAGTGAAATTGTTGTGGCTAAGATATAATTAATTGGCTGAGATAAAGAAATTTAGATATGGATTCCGGGATTGGGCCATTAAATTTGTTATGGGCAAGGTTTAGAAAATAAAGCTTTGGTGATGATGAAGATGTATTCCCAAACTGTATAGGTCCCATGAATTGGTTTCCTCCCAAATCAACATATTCTAACAAAGGAAGCGAGAACAAGGATTTAGGAAAAAAGCCCAAAAATGAGTTTTCACTAACATCGAAATACTCCAAGTTGTGGAACCAACTCATGTTTGATGAAAGTGTGGATGTGAAGTTATTAGAGAGGATTCTAAAATGGGAAAGCTTTAGTTAAATTGGCTAATAAGAAAGGAACATTGCCACTTAAACTATTGTGATCAAGAAACAATACTCTTAGCTGGTTTAAGTTTCCAATGGAAGCCGGAACTTCACCTACCAAATGATTATTCCCAAGATCAAGTTCTAAGAGACGAGAAAGGTTTGCTACTGAAGAAGGAATCTCTCCTTGGAGATTGTTCTCACTAAGGTTTAGGTGAAGAAGATATTGGAGTCTGAAAAGACTACTGCTAGTTTTCAAAGAACCGTTTAGAAAACTGCAACGAAGGTCAAGTGATATTACCTGGCCGTATTTATCATCGCATGTGACACCTTTCCAGTGACAGCAGTCACTGCTCTTATTCCACGGACTTGCGTTGGACTCATTGATCGAAAACTCGCCTATGAAATCCAAAAGAGCATCTCTCTGGTCGGGGAGGCAAAAGTGGAGCGTAGTAGAAGCAAGAGTGTGGATTAGGAGGGAGAAATATATGGTTATAATAATACCAGAAAAGCAATAACAATAGCTTCGGATCATCATATCTTTTTTGAGTAATGCGTGTTACTGTATGCTTCACTCGGTCTCTTTAAAAAGAAGAAGTAGAAACCGCTTTTCGGGTTGTGACTTAGCAAGTCTTGCGTCAACTTGTCTGTTTGGGTTGGCTTCTCCAAGTCTTCCGCTTCCTCTCGTCCAAGAATTGGACCACTCGTTTCTATTAGAACACCTCTAAAGTAATAGAAACCACAAACTCACTTCACTCCTCTCCAAAATATATCTCAATGTTTTATTGAAGTTCTTCTCTTTTTATTTTTGTACTTATAGTTAGCTATACTAATAACTGCACTAAAACAAAAAATAAATATAATTATGATTTACTCCAGTAAAACCTACGTTGCACGGAAGCTTCATCGGACGTCCGCTTCCTGCTTCGGAACCGGAATCGGAATCGGAACCTCATGGAAGCTTACGGAATCTCGCTTCCAAAACGCTTCTAAAATATTCTCTTTAAGAACACGTTAGAAGCTTACGATTCCGTTTTGGAATCACGCTTCCATTCTTTAAAAAAAAAACACAATATCTTATATCAATAAAAAAAATAAAATTATAATTTTTAATTTATATAAAATCCAAATTTTAATAGTATTTAGTAGAGAGAATAGAAATATACAAATATTAAAATTAATACTATAAATTATTTTTATGCATTGAGGTTTTTATTAAAGATAAATCATATATTCAAATATATTATGTCAATTAATTCTAAAGTATTAAAAATAATTAATATAATAATTTCTTTTAAATTTAATTTATGTGTATTTTCATAGTTTTAATATAAAATCATTTCAAAATTATTATAAATGAATAAATGCTTTATTTTAAATTTAAATAATAAAACTTTTAATTCTATATTTTGAAAAACTTCTTATATATGTATATATATATATACGCTTCCAACACTTATCCGCTTCCTAATTTTTTTAAAAAAAATTACTTCTACGTTTCCATACGCTTCCGCTTCCATGCATCCGCTTCCGTTTCCATGTAAGATAGAGTAAAACACTTGTACTGTTAAAAAAAAAGGTCAGCGGCCATAAATCTTAACCTATTAAAATTGAAGTATAAATTCAAAATAACCTTGAAGTTTTCAGTATAATTACCAATCCATACCACTGAGTTAATTAACGCCATAACAAACCCGCGAGTTAATATTTTCATTTTTAAATTAAATTTTCATAGAGTAAAAACCAAACCATTGAATCTAGATTTTTATGATTTATCTACAATCACAAACCGAGATATAATTACATAACCGACGATTAATAGACATAAGTTTTCATAACCGACGAGATACAATCAGTCATGCCACCTGACTTGTTTTCTTAACCAACGACTAATAGACGTTTCTTGCACAAACAAAAATACATGCACAAACCGAGATACAATTACATTAATATCTGTTGCAATTAACCTGTTTTCATAACAATTACGTGTAGAAAATAAATTGATAAATGAACTATTTTGTGTCGTCAAACAAACAAATACCATCACATTGATAAATAAATTAAAAATTCAACCCGGTCTATATCTAAAACCAGTAAATACAATCATATTGATAAATAATTAACCAAAACTTGATTGGGAGCCCAACTTGATTGTAAACCCTGAGTTATCTAATTCAAAACTGGATTATTAATTAGTTCATGCCTCGTATAATCCCAAAATAAAGATTACGACCTACCCAAACTTATTGCTCATGTTAATTTCGTGGAGGTTAATAACTTCATTGCCATATATCTAGCATTCGTTATTCCTAAATATTCTTAAAATTCTCTAACGTTGATCAATATAAGAAATATGCTCAATAAAATATTTATATCAAAAAGAAAAATGTTTTATTTATCTGCAACTGTAAATGATAACTAGAACCAGTTTTTGATTTACAGAAGTTTAGAGTGGTACACTACAAGAAAACAACGGCATACTGAAGGAAAAAATCGTCGGTAAGTCGTCGGAATAACGCTATTCCGACGACATACCGACGAAAAAAGTCCTCGGAAATAACTCCTCGGAAATTCATCTTTCCTCGGAAATCCCTCAGAAATTTC
>NC_027753.1:28940555-28942123 GCF_000695525.1 Brassica oleracea var. oleracea
GAATATTCCGAGGAAATTCCGAGGAACTAGTGTTTGGGGTTTCAAAATCTCGAATGTTTTTTTATAAACGGATCGATCGATGGATTTATGTCCAAAAACGCATCGATCGATCACTAAGATGGACCAAAGCGTAACAATGTGATCGATCGATGGGTATATGTCCAAAAACGCATCGATCGATCACTAAGATGGACCAAAGCGTAACAATGTGATCGATCGATGGGTATATGTCCAAAAACGCATCGATCGATCACTAAGATGGACCAAAGCGTAACAATGTGATCGATCGATGGGTATATGTCCAAAAACGCATCGATCGATCACTAAGATGGACCAAAGCGTAACAATGTGATCGATCGATGGGTATATGTCCAAAAACGCATCGATCGATCACTAAGATGGACCAAAGCGTAACAATGTGATCGATCGATGGGTATATGTCCAAAAACGCATCGATCGATCACTAGTTCCTCGGAATTTCCTCGGAATATTCCGAGGAAATTCCGAGGAACTAGTGTTTGGGGTTTCAAAATCTCGAATTTTTTTTTATAAACGGATCGATCGATGGATTTATGTCCAAAAACGCATCGATCGATCACTAATATGGACCAAAGCGTAACAATGTGATCGATCGATGGGTATATGTCCAAAAACGCATCGATCGATCACTAGTTCGTCGGAATTTCCTCGGAATTTTGTAAAATCCCTATAATATTTCCTCGGAATTCATCGGTTTTTTCCGATGAACACATTTTTCCTCGGAATTTCCTCGGAATATTCCGACGGATTGATGTTTCCTCGGAATTCCGTCGGTATATTCCGAGGAAATTCTGAGGATTTCATTTTCCGTCGGAATGTCCGTCAGAATACCGCTGTTTTCTTGTAGTGGTATAAAATTGTTTATAATATTTTTTGTAATTATTGTAAAAGGCCACAAACCGCTATCACCCTAAACGCAGCGTTTACTGATGATAACCGGTTGCCAAACTCTAAGTCAGTGTAATTTTTGACCGCTTTTTGATCAATTGGACCGAGTTCAAATTATTTAATACACATTTGTAAGGGATGTAATCCATTTACAATATCTACCTTTTAATAGTTTCCTAAATTGAATAAATTCATTTCATTAACTTGGACCAAGCATTTTATTATAGTAACTAGGTGATGACCCGCGCCCTGCGCGGAGTGAGTAGACTAAAAAAATTATAAATTTAATCAATAGATATTGAATAGGTTAAAGCAATAGTGAGATATTATACATGGTTTAGATTTAGGAATTCAATCCGGCAAAACCGAACCGAAATAGAAAAAATGTTTTGAATTTGGTAATACCGAATATACCGAATAGATGTTATTTTTTTTTTAAATGCGCTATATGGATATGGTTTGGCATATAAACTAATTATACTGATCAAAGCGAATAAAATGAAAATATGTTGTATAATTATATGTAAATTCTATAATATAATTAGTAACATATACATAATTTATTTATTGATATGGTCTTCATACTTAAAATTTTTATTTTACTAATTTAATATTTTGTTTTAAGTCAAAAGATATATTTC
>NC_027753.1:28944409-28950087 GCF_000695525.1 Brassica oleracea var. oleracea
ATTGCTCAATCCCAAAATAAATGTCACGTATCCCATCAAATACAAAACAAATTAATCAAAATTAATGGCACATACCAATGTTTATAGTAGAACATAATTATGAATCGTGTCCCTAAAAAATGTCATGTATCATTTATGAATCGTAAAGAACATGATATTTGACTTTAAACTTAACCGGAAAGAATTATATAAATTTCCAAATTGATGTCTGTCAGCATTTTATGTTAATTTTGTAATAAAAATGACTTGTTGCAAAAGTTAAGGGATTGCAAACAATTTAATATGGAATTCGTTCTTGAATGTATTTTACAATCACTCAAGAACATGATTATTAACAATATATTATAAAAATATGGATTTTTGTCTTAGCTATCGAAATTTGTTATATAGCCATGATATAATAGCTAAGACAAATACACTAAATGTATGCTAACTTCTATAAAATAATACAACATATATATCGAAGAATCCACTAATATTATACTACGAATTTGTAAAATAATGCAGTATACACATCGAAAAATACACTAATATTATGCCACACCACATTTGGGAAAGACAACCTTTCGTAGTTGTCTAAGTGTATTGTTAATAACCGTCAGTGTACCTGTACACCATAATTTTAGTAATGTAATTCATATATTATTTACAACTATCAATTGGTTTTTAGTAATGCAATAAAGATTCATATTGTATATTGTATGAAAGGATACAAATAATAAATAATGGCATTACATGTAATTAGTCTAGGCAAGGAAGGATTATTTAATAAAGGTTGTGAGAATGATTCTCATGATGACACATAAGTAATGGCATTTTAGTTAATCACACATAGAGATAAGGTTAATTGTTAATAATGTTCTTCAAATAATAAAAAAGAGATGTACTTTTCTTTGGTATGTACATTGGATCATATATGTGCAATTTTGTTATATACATTGGATTTGAAATTTTAGATATCCGTGAAAATGTTTAAAACTTTAATAACAAATATATGGTTTTATTTTTTGAATATCCAAATTTTAAATAACCATAATATTTTGTTGTTGTTGTTTGTTTATTAAAATCCTAGAAAGTGTTTAACAGTGTTGTGAGATTTGACTACCGAAATGATATCTATAAAATCTGAATTTCAAATATTCATGCATGGGCGGATTTATATAAAGATTTGTAATATGAAAAAAATCGAAATGAAAATATTCTCCTAAGAAAACGTACAGATAATGACGGTATTTCTATTTTAATTTTTCTTTTAATAAAAATTCTGGTTACAGCTAAGCACATAATTGGATTAAAAAGGTAAAGTATAAACTAAATACGAAGCCTTTTTCAAAAAAAAAAAAAAAAAACTAAATACATTGTTCCTAAGTCATATTTCTATACTCATTTTATCTTCTGTCAATTGTTATTTCTATTTCTTTATGTTTAAAAAATATGTGTACAGCCTAGCACATAATGTGATTAGAAGGTAAGGTAAACAGAATTTAAAGAAAACTTTAATTAAAAAAGAAACTAATAAATTGCAAGATTCAAAAAGTGTTGACTCGGTACCATTTTACATACACTCAATTAGACCGCTCCTAAGGCTATTCTATATACCCATCTTTCTCTCTTCTGTCAATTTTCCTCGCTGATCAGTGCTTGACAAGGGTTGTTGAGGAAGAAGAAGCTTTCCGAGTCTCCCTCCCTTTGGTTTGTCTTCTTCAATAAGCGAGGGAATAGAAACAGAGTTTTATTAGCTCCCTTTTCTCCGATACTCTCTTAGGTAATGTCTCACTCGACTACTTCCCAGTAAATTTCGTATGTCGTTGTCTTCTTCTTCTGGGTTTTGTTTAGCTTCTTGAAATCACTTGGGGATATGTACATGATATGCTAGTTTCCTTCGTGCTTTTTCATCTTGCTTGAATCTGTAAACAGAGCCGGTCATTGCAATTGGCATGAAACATTTGCATGGGGTCTCCAAATTTTAATTTTAATATATATGGGATCATTCGGCCCCTTAATTGATTAAGAAAAATATATGTTTTGATTATTTAGTAATTGTTACAAGTCATATAAACAGGCCATGTCTGTAAATCTTTACTTGGCTGTCGTAGTTATATATAACTCACTTTATTTGTGTTGCTGATACATATCTCTAATCACAGGAGTGCACTATTCATTTAGTATTTCGTTTAGTGATCTGGTAATTCTCGAGTGGATGTGAAATGCAAAGATCACGGAGAGCTCTTCTGCTTAGAAGAAGAGTTTCTGAGGATGCTTCTAAAGGAAGGAATCGCCTCTACAAAGTTTCATTGTCTCTCGTTTTTCTCGTATGGGGGCTTCTCTTGTTATCTACTTTATGGATCAGTCATGGAAATGGTCACAAAGGTAAACTTTAAGCTCATTGACTTGATGGTAACTGTAGTGTGGGTCTGACATTTTAAAATTTTCATAATATCCTACGCTTAAATAAAAGTTTGTGTCCTTTTGCTTCATATAAACTGGTCGCATAAAATTGTGATGCCCTGAGCAACCAGTTCTTTTGCCTATGCTATGGACCGGGGTAACATATGCTTTTGGAAAAACAATAATCATGAATTGTTTATACACCTACTATTGTTCTTTTCATCTTGTCTTAAGCTTATTAAAAGCTTACTTTTGGGCATTTTCAGGGAATTCTCTAGCCGGTTCGGTACAAAATGGTGATCAAGATGATGTTAGTGCAGATGATACATATGAACATGTTGATGCACCATCACTAGAGTCTACTTCTGTTCATATACCTGCAGCAGAAGAAATCAAAGACACAGTTGATGGGAATGTTACAGAAAGCAAAGAAGACATTACGCTTGTGAAGCAAAGTGAGATGGTTAATAACAACACAGGCCCAGAGAATGATACAGAGACCAGTACTTCAAAGTTTCACCAGGTATCTCGTGCTGTTCCACTTGGCTTTGATGAGTTCAAGAGCAGAGTTCCAAACTCTAAAGATGAATCTGGCCCTGTTCGTTTCGTAAACTGGATGAGAATTCCAGACGCGGCATCCGCGCGCAGTAATTGGATGCAGCAATCAGATGTTGTTCGTTCGCGATTCTGGAAATTTTGGATCATGCGTCTGAAAATTGTATCTGGATGTAGTTATGTTCGTTTTACATTTCTGTATTTTGTATCTGGATGAGTTTTGTGTCAAATGACCAAAAGCTCCTTGTCTTTTCTTTTGGTCTAAACATGTATAAAACTATATCTAAAATTCAATTTTCATGTTTTAACTTGTAAAAAATTATGTTTAACTGCAAATAAAATAGACATAAATAAAAATAAATATCAAACTCAATTTTTCATGGTTTATAACATTATAAAGTAACAATAATAAACATTAAACTCAAAATTCAAAGTCTTAAAATAACAAAACAAAAACTCAAAGTTTTGACTCAAAACATTCAAAGACTGAAACACTCAAACCTGACACATAAACTCTTGACATAAAAACTCAAGTCTGAACAATAGTAAACATAATCCTTGATGATCATATGTGAAGCTAATATGGAAGTCGACTTCCTCTTGTTATCCTTTCAGTGATTGCATCACGTCGAATCTCCATTGCTCTATCACCAGATGGAAGGTATGGAGTATGCTCAAGCTCTTCTACTGCTTGGTCACCATGATGTTCATACTCATTTACTGTTTCCCAATAAGTGAAATCACGGTCTTCATCAGATGAATCTCGAATAAAATTGTGAAGTGCCATAGTTGCTGTCACAATCTTCACCCACTTTATAACATCATACTTCGGATGTTTTCTATCTAAAATCCTCCACTTCGCTTTCCAAACACCAAATGTTCTTTCAATCACAGAACGTAAACTAGCATGCCTCCGGTTAAACAGTTCTCTAGAGTTTGTTGGTGGTCCTCCCCTAGCAAACTGGTCAAGATGATACCTAGTTCTACGATGCGGACCTAGATAACCGGTTCTAGTTGGATAACCGGAATCAACTAGATAGTACTTACCATCTGGTGGATGAGGGAAGAAGGGTTCATGTGTCGCACAATGTGTAAGAACTTTCGTGTCATGAGCTCTACCAGGAACTCCCACGTATGCGTAGATGAATCGCATTTTCATATTGCATATTGCGAGAACATTGATTGTCGGTTCTCCTTTCCTGCCTCTGTACGGTTCCGGATTATCAGACGGAGGACGAACAGGTAAGTGAGTTCCGTCCAAAGCACCAATGCAGTCTTCAAAAAACGGCATGTACCTGTAAACAAAAGAGAGATCAGAGAGAGAACTTAATGAAACAATGTGGAGAGATTATATCAAGAACCTACCTATCATTGTTTACTAGAACAGGACTTGGAGTAGTAAACTCTCCTATTGATGGCTTAATGATGTCTGCAGCAAGCTTTAATAGAGCAGAGAGAACTTGATCTAGTTTTCTATCCACCGTATCTACTGAACGTTGATATCTCTCAGCTAAAGCTCGAACTGTTAAATCTTGTGCAACCATTTCAACAAACATTGCCACACTCTCTTCATGATAGACGTTTTGTGATTCTTCAAGTTTGTAGTATTGTCGAAGCCTAAAGCACAGATTCTTAAAAGTACCTTGATTCATCCTTAAGATGTCAAAACATTGCTTGTCACTCTCAAACATGAGGCGCTGAACACGGCGCCAACCTCCACCTTTGTTTGTTCTGAGCATTTGTCGAGGAAGAGAAGGAAGATTTGTAACTCCATAAACATCTTCTAGCATATGATACACGAGCTCTTCCTCTTCTAACAAATCCATATCATCATCCTCAGTTAGCAATGCGAATGTATCCAATGTTGTTGTCTCGTCGCATATCTGCTAAATAACAAGTAAACCTGTTAAACAATGTCATATTCAAATACTGAAATTCTACCACAAGCATGAAGGTAAAAAGAGTTAATAAATACTAATATTTTTTCATAGAAGGAAAATGTCATGAATAAACAAGAAAACTTCACATTGTTATGCATAAAGATAAAGAGAAACACAAGACTCAAACAGATAGAGAGAAACACAATACTTAGACACTAGATAGGAGAACATAAAACTCATGCATATCTGCTTTCACCGGTCTCTTCCTCCAAATAGATAATCTTGTTCTCGTCATCTTCATAACTTAGGAACGTCTGTCGATTTGTAGCAGCTTCCCTGAGATGTTTATAAGCAGCTTTGTACAATGGAGACCACATTCTGATACTAGACAGTGAATGCAAGACACTCATAGCCTTAAGCTGGCTGCAACTCAAATCTGGATGGCTTTCTATTAGGTGGTTTTTGTGAGAGAGTATATCATCACGTGATTGAAGACTACTTCTCATAACATCTGCTGCTTGTTCTGCACGCCTTTTCCGAGAAGGCTTTGGGACACTAGAGGCTCGTGGAGCATTAGAGACTCGTGGACCATTAGAGGATGAGGGAGCATCTGGTTCAGGATTGGTTTGCCTTGCTGGAGGATTGGTTTGCCTTGCTTCAGATGCGGCATCATCATTCTCTACCTCCATATTGTCTAACTCATTTTCACCTTGCTGAGCACTCCACCCTTCAGCTCCACTTACATGAACCCCACTGAAAATCTGTTCCATTAGATCTGCATTTGCCACTGGTTTATCTTTGTATTTCCTAGCTCCAGGCCATTCCTATAATCAAATAACAACCATCACTCATGAT
>NC_027753.1:28950972-28983053 GCF_000695525.1 Brassica oleracea var. oleracea
GAGAGAGAGATGGGTTCGAGAGAGAGACTGCGTGAGAGAGAGAGATGGGTTTGAGAGAGAGAGGGCTAAGAGAGATCAGAGGTTCATGGTTGCAGAGATCAGAGGTTGAAGGAGATCAGATTTGCTTTTGATTGAAGACGGCGACAGATCTAGGTTAGAAAAATTAATGGCAAGACTTTGTAATTTTTAAAATAAAATAAGGGTATTACCGATTTTTAGCACTTTTGGATGAGCTTGGTGTAGTTGGAAGCGTTCAAACATCTCATCCAGAAATCCCGAAAAATCCGGATGAGTTTTCAAAATTAATCTGGATGCCGCGTCCAACTTAGCCTCCTGTTTCGAGCCAAACGAACATCGGTCCGCGTCTGCATCTGGATGCCGCGTCCAGTTTACGAAACGAACAGGGCCTCTTTAGCAAACCAAGTCAGCTGTGTGGTTCACAGGATGGAACCTGGTGGAAAAGAGTACAACTACGCAGCCGCTTCAAAAGGAGCAAAGGTCTTATCTTCTAACAAGGAATCAAAAGGAGCCACAAGCATCTTAAGCCCAGACAACGACAAGTATCTCATGAACCCGTGTTCCACTGAAGACAAGTTCGTTGTAATAGAACTTTCAGAAGAAACACTGGTGAACACAATCAAGATTGCAAACTTTGAGCATTACTCATCTAATCTGAAGGAGTTTGAGATTCTTGGAACGTTGGTTTATCCTAGTGATGCTTGGGTTCATCTTGGGAACTTCACAGCTTTGAACATGAAGAATGAGCAGAACTTTACACTAGTGGATCCTCAATGGGTGAGATATCTAAAGGTGAATTTCTTAAGTCATTACGGTTCAGAGTTTTACTGCACCTTGAGTTTACTAGAAGTCTATGGAGTGGACGCTGTGGAACGAATGCTGGAGGATTTAATATCTATTCAAGACGAAAACATAGTGAGACTCACTCAAGAAAGAGACAGTGAGAAGCCAGTCCAAGTGATAGAGGATGGGAGTAAACAAAAGGAGAAGGAACAAGAAACATCACCAGAGAGTGGGGTTGTGAAAGCTGAAGTATCAACTGAGAGAAAGAAGCTGATGGATACAGTGGGAGAGCTGAAACATCACCAACCAGGAAGCAGGATGCCAGGGGACACAGTGCTGAATATACTCATGCAGAAGATAATGTCGTTGGACTTGAGTTTATCAGTTCTGGAGAGTTACTTGGAGGAACTTAGTTTAAGATACATGAACATATTCAAGGAGATGGATGTAGAGGCGATCAAGAGAGAGAAGGAGGTGGGGGAGATGAGTCTAGAGTTAGATGAAATGAAGGAGAGGGAAGAGAAGATGAAGAGAGAGGCAATGGAGATGAGAGAGTGGAGAAGAAAAGTGGAGACAGAGCTTGAGAAGGGTGAGAATGAGAAGGAGAAAGTGATGGAAAAGTTGGAGGAAGTTTTGGAAAAGATGGAGTGGATGGAGAAGAAAGGTGTGGTTGTGTTCACCATCTGTGTTGGGTTTGGGGCTATGGCGATTGTAGCCGTGATTCTTGGGAAGTTGATAGGTTTAGCAGAGAAGCAAGCCGACTTGGCTTGGCTTCTGTTATTGATAAGCTCTATATTTGTTATGTTCGTTTTGTCGCTTTGATGACAAGAGCCTCATTTTTGGTCTGTCTTTTTAGTTTGTACTGTAAAGGCAGTTGAATATCTTATACAGAATAAAAATTCTAGTTCAGATAAAGATCAAATTTAACCACCTTCAGGATTATAGACAAGAAGCAGAATAATCTTACCCCATAGCTGAACTTAGCAGATGAAGTTTCTGCTAATGAAGCTAATACTGAGAAGCAGAATAATCTCACCCCTAAGGATGTAGATGCCCTTCTCGACCAAAGTCTTTTGCAAGCATTACATACAACACTGAAGGAGAAGGACCTTCCCCACCTGGAAGCACTCTATGGTAAGAACACCATTCAGATACTTGAGTTACTTACTTTGGAAACCAATCTATGTGTCTTGATAACTGATTTGTAGTGTTGGGTACATTTCTCTAAAACTGAACTGTACCGAATCAAAACTGAAACCAAACCGGATTTCATAAATATACGTACAGATCATATATATTCATATATATCTCTGGAGTCGGAAAACCCAATTACCCAAAAACTCAAATCATCTGATTGTTTTTATCCGAATAATTTTAAATTATCTTATAAATTATCCGAAAACTTGCCTTAAATTATCCAAAAATTGGAACTGAACGGGAAGCCAAATTGGAACTGAACGGGAAGCAAAATTGGATCCGTAAATTGTTTTTTTGGATATTGGTTGGTTTGCAACTTTGTTATCCCAAACAAACCGAAAACCGAAATAATCAAACCAAAAGCAAACTGAATTTCATATATACTCAAACGGATTTTATAGTTCTAGAACCGAAGAACCGGACCGAATTGAACTGAAATGACAAATTCCCAGGGATTTTGCTCTCACCAACCACAAACCCTCCTTGTACAGTGTCAGTGTCCTGAGCACACACAACAACGCAGAGACAGACGAGAGAGAGAGAGATAGAAAGAAACGATGGCGTTGGCTCTTCGCAGACTCTCCTCTTCCCTCAAGAAGCCCATCTTCTCCAATGGCGGTTCCTTCCGTTCCATGGTTATATCTCCAACTTTTCACGCTTTTATCTTTTGTATCCTCTTTGTTAGATTCTGATCCCTTTAACTTCTCAGTCGTCTACGCCAGCCTCGGAGAGATCTCGTTCCACTGTAAAGATATCATCTTTTCCTTTACATATTACATTGAATCAGAGATGCTTTATAATGATCAGCTTATATCTTTGTTTCTTTGATCAGTGGATAAGACAACTCAATGCACCTCTTGAAGAAATCGATCCTGAAATCGCAGATATCATCGAGCTCGAGAAGGCTAGGCAATGGAAGGTTATTATATTTGATTATTCACGTTGAAGGGTGTTGAAAGGTGGAAGCTTTATACTGATTTGGTTTTCAGGGATTTGAGCTTATACCGTCAGAGAACTTCACCTCTGCCTCGGTTATGGAAGCTGTTGGCTCTGTTATGACTAACAAGTATAGTGAAGGTTACCCTGGTGCTAGATACTATGGAGGCAATGAGTATGTATAACATTTGCCCCTGTTATACTTACAACGGTGTTCTTGCATTTTGTTGTTAAGTCTCTGATCGTCAAGATTGTTTTCCATCTTGTCAAAATAGGTACATTGACATGGCTGAGTCATTATGTCAAAAACGCGCACTTGAAGCTTTTCAATTAGATCCTTACAAATGGGGAGGTACTACTAGTTTATGCAGTTGACATAGTTAAACATATCCTATTAGAAACCAAACTTCAATAATGGTGACACTTGTGACATGAGCTACTCTTTTTTTTGTGTAGTCAATGTGCAGTCTTTATCAGGATCACCAGCTAACTTCCAAGTTTACACCGCACTTCTGAAACCTCACGAAAGAATCATGGCACTTGACTTGCCTCACGGTGGCCATCTTTCTCATGGTTATCAGGTAACCTTGAATATAATCTCTATAGCATAGTGTCAGTTTTTCGGCTTCCACTCTCATCTCCATGTGGAATTGATAATGTATCCTTTTCCCTCTCTTTTCATTGTGCAGACTGACACGAAGAAAATATCTGCTGTATCCATCTTTTTTGAGACAATGCCATACAGATTGGATGAGAACACTGGCTACATTGATTATGATCAGGTTTGCTAGTTAATAGCCATCTTAGCTTAATGCTTAATGGTATAATCGTTACCAAATATACCACTGAGACATGTTGGTATCATATATTCGCAGCTAGAAAAGAGTGCCGTGCTTTTCAGACCGAAACTTATTGTTGCGGGTGCAAGTGCTTATGCTCGTCTATATGACTATGCACGTATTCGAAAGGTAAACACTGTCTCTACTCTTGAGTGTGATGAAGTATAAGCACCAAATTTGCATGTTAACTAAATGTGTATTGCACTTTTCAAGATGATTCATTACACATTTACAGGTCTGTGACAAGCAAAAGGCGGTTATGCTTGCTGACATGGCTCATATTAGTGGGTTGGTGGCTGCTGGTGTGATTCCTTCTCCTTTTGAGTATGCAGATGTTGTTACCACTACAACTCACAAATCGCTTCGTGGTCCTAGAGGGGCTATGATATTCTTTAGGAAGGGGTTGAAAGAGGTTAACAAACAAGGAAAAGAGGTGGACTTCAATTTTCAAGTCATGTTTTAGATGAATTGTCTGGCTAATTTTAGTTGTATTTAATCATATCTCTACATGGCAGGTCATGTATGACTATGAAGACAGAATTAACGCAGCTGTTTTTCCTGGACTGCAAGGTGGTCCACATAATCACACTATAACAGGTCTAGCAGTTGCTCTGAAGCAGGTTCGATCATCAAACTCTTTTTACTGATTATATTCTATTGTCTAACATTTACCCATGAACACCTCTCACTTCTGGTTAAGGTCTAATCTAGGATTTTCTTGTTCGCTTTGATGATGCTTTTGACTTGTTGATTTCCTTCATTACAGGTGAAAACACCAGAGTATAAGGCCTACCAGGATCAAGTTCTCCGTAATTGTTCAAAGTTCGCAGAGGTGAGACGTGTTTGCTGATTGTCATATTCTTTGTTGAAATGACTCAAATAGCCTGCCATGTTTGGAACACCCGAGTATAAGCATAGTGTAATCATCTCTTTTTTCTTTTGTAATTGCAGACTTTGCTATCAAAAGGATATGACTTAGTGTCTGGAGGCACTGAGAATCACTTAGTTTTGGTGAATTTGAAAAATAAGGTACTTCTCACTTTTATCTTATTATTGTATGAACCCTTTAATGTCTAGATGGAAATGCTGGCTTTCGTCTTATATGGTTGGTTGTAGAGAACATAAGTTAAAACTCAAGAATTTGGTTTTAATACGATAAACTAAAACAAGTATGGCTTCTTGCTTCTCATATGTATTGTGTGATATCATTTTTTACGGACACTGCATGTAGCTACTCAAATCTAAATGTTTTGTTTCTGTACTTTGAACCTCACTAAGCAGTGCATAGGTGTTGCTAACTTTCTCTGCCAATGCATGATCTCATCCGAAATTGAGTTTTTGCAGGGAATAGATGGATCAAGAGTGGAAAAAGTATTAGAATCAGTACATATTGCAGCAAACAAGAACACTGTTCCCGGTGATGTTTCTGCTATGGTTCCTGGTGGCATCCGTATGGGTAAGGCTCTTAAAATAACACTGAAAGAAGTAAAGTGTTAGTATGTCAAAAAAGTAGTGCATGTTCATGCTGGTACTTACTAGGGACCTGGTGATCACTGAAAGAATCGTTTATGTTCTTCTAACAGGAACACCAGCTCTGACATCAAGAGGATTCATTGAGGAAGATTTTGCAAAAGTGGCTGAATACTTTGATTTAGCCGTCAAGATAGCCTTGAAGATCAAGGCAGAGTCTCAAGGTATATAAATAAGTGGTTCCGTTTTTATTTATTTTTTGACACGCTCTCTGAAAATTGGGGGATCTATGAATGGTGTAATGCAGGAACGAAGCTGAAGGACTTTGTAGCAACAATGCAATCAAATGAGAAGTTACAGTCAGAGATGGCAAAGCTGCGTGAGATGGTTGAAGAATATGCTAAACAGTTCCCAACCATTGGGTTCGAGAAAGACACGATGAGATACAAAGAGTAGTTTCATTTGTCAAGTGAATCCACATTGGTAGCAAATGTTCTCAAAGAGAGTTACATTCACGTTCTGATAAGACACAGAATCGACGTCTTTCATTTGCTATCTCCTTTTCTTCTTCTTTTTCATTTTGTGTTGAGAATAAAATGTATTGAGATGAATTTATAGCAGTTTTGATACGATTCACAAAACTCATGCATCCTTGTAAGATAAACACATTTAACCAATAAGTTTCTGAAGATTCATTTTGGTCTATATAAATAAATCAGTAAGACTTAAGATTCTTAAAGTTATTGGAAAGAACAAGAACAAAGAGAATCAGCTTCCTTCCCAGTGTAGAACTTGTGATACAACTATGACTCGGCTGTAACATGTTTTAGACCCTTGATCTCTTCTAGTGCATTATGGGCATGACCAGGCAGCAAAACTCTGAACACTGCATAATGGTGATTTAAACTCTTCTCTCCTTGAAGTCTATGAACACTCCCGAGACCGCCTGCCGTGGGGTTTGGAAAAGCATAGAATATTCGTTTTATTCTTTGATGCACGAGCGCCATAGCACACCTTGTATACATACACAGGAACATAATTCACAACTTCATCAGATTCTCAAAAACTTGCTCTTATTAGAAGAGTAATGCATATATGTATGAAGAAACTCACATTGTACAAGGCTCCCAAAGCAAGAAAATGTCATAACCAGTGCAGAGGTAGGGCTTTTCAATTGAAGCATCTCTAAGAGCTGCTTCTCTGCTGCTGTCATTTTGGACCTATTGGTGACACTCAAGAGTGTAAGAGAGACAGCTTTACTACTAGTCAAAGAAAGCACTTGGAGAGCATTCAAAAATGTTGGTTTGGAATAAACTTACATCTGGACTGTTACTGCTTGTTTTCTGCTTTTTAGCTGGTGAATCAGCATTTGAGGGTTGCGAATGATCCAGACTAAAACCCTCGGATGAATTGGGAAACAGATGCCTATCTCTTGCTGCAGATGATTCAATGGCAACTATGGAAGCATGCCTTAGAGGGTGCCATTGGCTACACTTATCAGCATCATGTGGATGCAAGCTCCATTGCCAAGGATTCAGACAAGCAACAGCAGACGACGAACCATTCAGTTTTTCAAGTACGCCGTTTAAGCATATCTCTGAACTACCGTTAATCACTCTATCTATACTCTGACAGTGATTAGATTCCCCTGTTCCATTGAAGGGAATGGTCTCTGAGGTAGTCATGTCGCAAGGAAATGATGGATATACTTGATCAGTTTCGGTAGCTATTATCCGCTTAACTGAAGGATCAACTATTACTGCAGCATTTACAAGCTGAAAAATACATCAAAAGCTTAGAAATTTGTTCAAGAGAAAACGGATTGAAGCAATACAAAAAGGGGATGATATGTGAAAAATCAAAACAGATTAATAGGAGAGGGTGATACAGAGAGCCTGATCTATTGTCCAGAACTTCATAACTGCATCATATAGAAAGGGAAGAAGCAAAATACTTACAGGCTTATGACTAGAAACTGCCAAGTTAATGGCAACACTCATGAACTTGCAGATTGATTGTGTGTCCTCCTCACTGAATCCACCTATACCATCTATATTGCTGTTATTTTCAAATGCAAAAGAAAACACCAAGTGAGTACATCATTATAAATAAAGACATGTTATTGCTACATTAATGCAGAGAAGGGCATGGAGCTTTTGGTCACAATATAATTCAAGAAATCAGAATCTGAAGAAAAGGGCATGGAGCTTACTAGGTTGGAGGATGAAATGAAGTTGGCCATATCTTACATTGTTCTTCCCACTCCTCTTTCGATACTGCAGCATATTTGCATACCTATCGTAGTTATAGCAGAAACATAAGATCCAACCAAAAATATAAATCAATGAGCAAAAAAATATTTTGACATGGATTCTAAATGTACAAAAAGCCTTAAAAGAAGAAAAGAAAAAGCAAGCACCCACTTCCGTAATAAAAGGACTCAACTCATAGGGACCGACGAGTTTCTGCACATCAGGTGGCATTTCCTTCGAATGATCGTTGTGCTCAGGTGCTAGACATAAGATGACAGTCAACTGAGGTTCCCCTGTACAAGAAGCTTGCAATCAAGACCTCAACGAACCAAAAAAAAAAAAAAGCTAAAAATGAGAGATACCATGATCTGGAAGAATCTTCCTCCGCACCCTTTTAACATGACGAAGATCTTCAAGAGGAGCAATCTTACATAACTGCCTATTATATAGCAAAGTCAAAAACTCTCTAGTTATAGCTCAGAGTCGAGAGAAACTGAGCATGAGATTACAGCAATGAATCAGAGTGGAAACAACATAACAAACCTCACTATAGTATTGGCACATTTGGGCTTGATTACACTCGCATACACCTTCACTGTGTACAAAGAACACACAAGCAGACGTCTGAGAGATCAATCCAAAAAAATGAGAAACCACTCTTAAGAGACTGAAAGCATACAGGTGGGCTGATGCTCAGGTGAGAATGCAGGCTTATCAGGTATATGGATGATTTCCCATGCACTTGAATCCATTCCTTAACCTCAGCCTTATCTGCAGATAGGTTCATAGCACAAAGAATTAGTGAGAGAAAACAGAGGAAAGACTCCAGCTTTCTCTGTGGGAAACTGGTAAGATTGCTTTAGAGAACTTAAAGGTTCTAACTTTATAACCAAAGAGCAACTTCCACATTACATTACAGATTCATTAGGCATCGTAGTAAGTAAGTAAAACCCAGGTCAGGCTGCTTTGTCTAAGTAAGTATTCCGAGGTACAGGATTATCGAATTCACTAGTTAATCACTTTGGATGCAATCCCAGAAACATAATCACTAGAAGAAAGGTTACTAATCATTAGAGAGAATTAGATATACCTCACGCTGGAGCTTAGAGGAAAGCACGGGACAGAGACGCGTGAGCTTGAGAGAGAGAGAGAGAGTTCACCTAAAAGACACGACGGCGAGAAAGAGAGAGAGAGAGAGTTCTCCGAAGACGAGACCGGAGAACACTTGCAACGACGTCGTTTGCTCCCTTGCATTAATTAAGCCTAATAATTTAAAATTAATTGAACGATTAATAACAGCTTTTGCGGTCGGTAGCGGTTGACAGCGTTCCGGAACAATCATACAAACCGCTACAAATTGCTCCAAACCGCTCCGAACTTCTTAAAATCAAAAGCTGGTTCCACCTATCATTTGCGGTTGCGGGTGAAAAGATAAATATAAAATTATTTTTAAAAATATTTTAAAATTTGGAAATATTATAAATAAAAATATATACATATTTTATATATTAATTAAAATTCACAAACAATATCATAATTTTTTTTATAAAAACTTTAAACTAACTATTTATTAGAATTTTTAAGCATTAATATAAACACATACATAAAGATATACACATATATAAAACGAAATAAAATATTTTTTAAAAAGTTTTAATATACATCTTCGAAACAAATTTTATTAAAATTATAACTTTCAACTAATTTAAATTTTTTATAAATAAACATAATATTTTTATTAATCATATTATATTGATAATTATTATATTTTATTACAAAAGTACTTTTTTATATTTTTATAATGTTATAATATGTTAATATAGATAATTTATCATTAAACCACTGCAATATCTTATAATCAACCAGTCACAAATATTCCGCAAACGTAACAATTTTCAAACGTTGTGTCTGTCATACAAACCGTTTAATAACTCTTGAAACCGCAACTATCCGTATCCGCAATCTCCCTCACCCGCAACCGCTGCGTTTAAACCAGTTGGACTTCGAAATAAATTCTAAATCAATAGTATAAAAGAGTCGGCGGGACAAGACATCTAAACCACCCTTGCAACGACGCCGTTTCACAAGACATCTAAAACCCTAAAGCAGAGCACTTTCTCCGGCGAAAGAAATGGCGGCGAGTCTAGGGTTACGCCTCAAGGCGGCTACATCGACGTTGAGGAGCGGAGCAGCTGCTACTCTTCGTCCAAGGACTTGGTCGTGGGAAACGGCGAAGAGATGTCGCGGATTCTGCTCAGAAGCAGAGAACGACGTACCAACATCAGGAATCGGGAGACCTCTCGCCAAGATCCTCAAGGAGCTCAACAAAAAGGTTCCAGATTCCGCCATCAAGACCCGCGTCGAAGATGGCTTCTCCATGAAATACATTCCTTGGTTTGTGTTTTAGTCTTCTTCTCTTTTCTGAGAGAGAGAGAGAGAGAGAGTGTGTTGGTACTTACTCATATGTTGTGATGATTGGTCAGGCATACTGTGAATCGGATTATGAACCTGCATGCTCCTGAATGGTCAGGTGAAGTTCGGAGTGTTACTTACTCTCCCGATGGTAACACCGTCACTGTTGCTTATCGTGTCACTCTCTACGGCACTGATGCTGAGGTATGCCCCCTCTTCTTTTAGCTTATTGTTTACTGATAAGCCTTTAGTACTAAACCCTAAACCCTTAAAGCCAACACAGCTCAGACTTAGAGAGGATTGTTGAGAAAGCCCAACTCCGTGTTAGGGAGTTTTGGTTTCTTACTCACTGTCTTGTGTGTTTTTTTTTTTTTCATTTTTAGCTGGAATCATTTGCTGCTAAAGTTGACAATTGTTTTTTGTGTTGTGAAGATTTACAGGGAATCAACAGGCACCACTTCTGTAAATGACAAAGGCTATGGTGATCCTGTGCAAAAGGCTGAAGCAATGGCGTTTCGCCGTGCCTGTGCCAGACTTGGATTGGGGCTTCATCTCTATCACGAGGATGCTTTGTGAAATCATGCTTTTTTTTAACCATGTGAACAAACTATATTTTGGGTGTTCCCACTGCCTTGGTAGCAATAGTCGTTGAAGGTAAAACTTATGGGAAGGCAAGTTTTGTATCTACTGATGCCCTTTGGATTTGAAATCGGTTTATGCGATGAGCCTCGAAAGACTTATATGTAAAGAAGCTCATGCTGCGTATATTTTTCAAGGTTGCGACTTAAACCAGTTTTATTTAAGTTTGCAGCAATGGCTACTGAGAATTGTACGATTCCAATACACTCAGGCTTAGAAAGAATCAAGACTAAAATGGGTAAACAGTTGCAGAAAGCGTTTTGAAGGATACACGTCATGCTAACGCATAACAGCAGCTTTAGATTTACTTTGAAAGAGTTAACTATCTTACATACTATCTCTTGATAAGCAGCAACATATATTATATCTTTTAGAAAGTCTTGGGAGTACTTGTTGATCTAGAAAATTATAGACAGAATGGATACAAGATCCTTGTTCAGACCTTATGCAGCTTGCAAAATCCTCATATGATATCTTTGTGCATCAAAACATGATATGCTCTGTCTTGAAACTAGCTTTATAGTTTGGGGCTCTGCTCATTTTCATTATCACATGTTATTATACGATAAAAAACATTTTTGTTTCAGCTTTATACACAAGTTCAAGTATCATAACATACAAACTTTAAAAACCTAAAACCAAACACATAAAAAACTAGTGAAGGAGAGTCATCTGTTGGATATTGACAGGATATGCGTCGATAGGTGGTCCATAGAAAGCTCGTCTAGCCAGAACAGAGAGAGCAGTCTGAGTAGGATGAAATGCATCCCAAAACAGATACTGTGACCTGTTAGGACAAGGGTTCTGCATCGGCAAACATGTGATTTGTCCTTGGTTCCTCCCAACCCCACAACAAGCCCTGTCCACTACACTGAATCCTGTACCACACATATATATAAACATCGTTTGATAAGCATAGAAGAAACTCATTTTAGGAGCCATGTAATCTAGACTATACCAAAAGCAGCTGGGTTGTTTAACATGTCACCAAAGGCGCCATATGTGTTGCCGTATACATAGATGGCTCCAGGTAACCTTTGGTTCAGCTGGTCGACAATTGATTTTATCCCTTGGTTAAATGTTCCTAGTATCTCGTTCACTGCGTCAACGCATCTCCCGGGTGGTCCAACGCTTGTGGCTCTTTGGTTTGGTATACAGCCTAGTGGCGCTACTCCAGTTATGTATATTTTCCTTAGACCTAGGCTGTATAGAGTCTGCACACATGGATTCAAAATGGTTATTAGAAGATTCATTGAAGGATAATAATACTATTATAAAGATTTGATGTTAATATACAAGAAGTTGTCTAGCGTATTGACTGAGAAGTAAGTTAGCGAACTCAGGCGGTCTGTATCTGAGGCTGGAGGAGTAGAGACTAGGCATAAGGTAGTTGTTGATATAGTCATTGCTTCCAAAAACGAGAATCACAAGCGATCTTGCCAAGTAATCCGTTAAGTTTTGGGGACTCATCATTGTTCTTAACTGGCTTAGGGTCGTCCCTAGGTTCAACACTTGCCGGTTCATGGTGAATCTATCTCCCTGCACATTAAAGCCATCACCACCCTCTTGTCAATAAACACTATACACCAATTTAAAAGTGTATGACACAGAGAAAGCTCAGAAGTTACATAGTTTTGGCCTGATTCATCAAGGATGCCAGCAGCTGCAGATGCAAAGTTAACTCCTCCAAGGATTCTGTTGCCTGATGTGGTTGGATCCGCAAAGGGAGGAGGCGATGAGATTCCTAACAACTGAGCTGTTTTACAGAACAGTTTTTTTCAGTAAGACAAAACTGATTGTTTGACAGAGACTTTTGTTAAAAGTGTATAAAGCCTTACCAAGCAAGTCAATGAAGTTCATGCCGTTACTAAACCTGCCAGTAGGACGTAAGTTCAAGTCTATACCATAAGGGAAGTAATTGGCTCTAGCTATGGATGCTACTAGAAAGTTGTTGTTCCCAACATCGACCAGCGAGTCTCCGAGCACAAACATGGCAGGAACTCTAGCTTGTCCGTTCACCAACTCAGGCTGCTGTATTATAACAGACGCCACCACTGCAACTATAATAAACGCATATCCTCTCATCATTTTTTTTTCTCGCTTCTGTTCTTTTGAATTTAGAAATGTGTTTATGGAAAGGTTGTTATATAAAGGTTCTAAGGAAACACATGGAGCATGTGACACATAGGAGTTATCTTCCGGATTCTCTGTTTCAATTTTTGTAACGGCTCTCTTTTTCATTTCGGCTGCTTGCATGTAAACGAGTAAATAAGGTTGCATCATGTTTGAAAATTCATAAGAAGAAGCTAGAATTGCATATGCAAGAGACAAGACCATGACGCGTGTATTCGCCTTCTTCAGATAAAGATCAAGAAAAATAATGAGCATAGGATTATCTTAAAAGAACCAAGGTCAAGAAATGTGAGCAGTCTTTACCTGTTAAAGGGCTGAACTGGCACTTAGGTTATTCATGAGATACAGAGAGGTTTTGATTAAAAACTAATATCTATAGGGCTTTGTACTTATCATATACATCTACCAAACAAGAGAATCATTTTTAACTACATTTGATATTTGTACTTCCTAGGACTGCATTTCTTGAGCAACTCCTGTATCTAATACATGCAACGGACAGTCACTAGAACGGTTGCAATAGAGAGAAAAACCAGTGCTAGTAGTTACCTGACATGAGATTTCGAGTCGTGTAACCAAGTTATATAACAGCACATGCTAGTTACCTGTCAAGACCACTATCAATGGCAAACAAATCACATGATTCTTTCCCCTATTCCTAAATCACTAGATAATAGCGAGAAGAAAGTGTTGCAAAAGAAACACAACTGGCTGAAAATGAAAATACATTTTGACACCAAAAGAAGTATTCAGTGGGAATTTGGTGGACATTTCTACAGCAAAAGAATAGTTCAATGAAATGATAAATGCGCTAAGATAATAGAATCTAAAGGATACTCTGTTTCTCATCCTTTTTCAATAGCACAGTTGATGTGTTTCTGCAGAATGATAAGCTGCCTTGCCATACACTGTTCTTTTAAAGCATTCACACAAGAAATATGAGATGCAGCACCAAAAACAACGGCTGTGCAACCAGTTCTTTATCTGCCTTACGAAAGGAAGTATATTATTGGATTTCAGAGATGCTCACATGTTTTGTTATATATCCTCATGGATAGCCTTTGCCTTTTGCTCCATCTCAAGTTCTCAACCTACAAAGAGATTCTCACCACAATGGAGGTGAACATACACAGAGATCTGGATTGCGTTTTAACAACTTACAACAGCTGGCTGTCTCGAAAGGCCACTCATCACCTTTTGCATCAAATCTTCAATCTCCTCCTGAAGGAGAAGTAAAAAAAAATACTGATACAAAGTACGTACCTGTTGGTGTTAATCTTTTTCTACAATAAGAAACAGTGACCCTTAAAATCAGAATATACATTAAGCTGTGCCACTTTTGAGTGTAGATTACATATCATTACTACTGCTACAAATAACTATAAATATTACAGGGCCAAAGTACGCTTAGTCACTTCCATTTTGGTGAGAAGCCCTCTCATCTCTTCCTCCATTCTCATCTTCATCTCGTAAAACTCTCTCTGCCCTCTCTCCATCGCCACCAACTCCTCCAGCTTCCCCCTCTTCCTCTCCTCTACCTCCTCCACACTCAGCTTCCCCATTCTCCTCTTGTACTCTTCTTCTATCTTCTCCTTCTTCGCTATCGCTATTCGCTTCAGCCCCTCTGCTTCTCTTCTTGCATCATCCGCCCTCCCTTGGAACATCGCTGCCTCTGCTTGCTTCATTCTCACTATGCTCTCTAGTTCTTCAAAACGAGGTTCCGTTGGGATTTCCCTTTTCGAACCCGTCTCCACTCCAAATATTTCGCCTTGTCTCTCTATGTGGAATCCATCAACTATACTTGCTGATCTTTTCGGCTGGTGATGCGGTTTCTCTGAGCACACCGATCTCAGCCATGCCGTGTCCTGACTAGGGCTTCCCCTCTCGTGCCTTGGTTTTGGCTGCTCGTATCTCAACGGCGCACAAGCTTCGCCAGGTGTGGAGGAATCACAGTCTGCCATTACCAAGCAAAGTGATGATGATCAGCAATGACAATTTTTTAAGTAATTAAAAAAAAAACAGATAAAGACAGTTATGCACACCTGAAATGAAACCCAATATCTTATTGCATGCTTCAGGAAGGTCTATCAATTTACTTGTCAAACTTGCTAACATAGCATCAACAGCTTGTCTAAGCTGTTTCCCTCTAAAGTCTTTGCTTGATGAAAATATCTTACTGACATATTCCAGTTCCTTGCAAAACCGCTCAGATTTCCATTCCCTGGCAAAATTCAGAAACACTTCTTTTACAAAGCCAAACATCTCCGAGGGATGGTTACAGGCGACACAGTGGAACTGCATCTCGGTCGTTCCTCGGCCACCAGAAGCGCTGATCCCATTCCGGATGTAAGATTCTCGTATCCCACATTCTGTGTGACACCAGTGAAGACACACATCACACCCAACCCAGCTACAGGTGTTGGATGCCATATCAAAGTTTGAGCACAAAAGACACATGCAAGCACTACAAAACCCATCCTTGCTTGAACAAACCTTGCAATCACATTCATCCACAGGCACCAAAACCCTGCACGAAAGGTTTTTACATCTCATGTTCATGTAGATCTCAGCTAAGTGGGCAGAGGAGATACTGTCGTCCAGCTCAAGGAAATCAGAACGTCCAGTTTTCAGAGAGACCAAGATCTCCAACTGAGCACGATGCGATTTTGTAAGCAGTTCCAATGTAATATCAGTCCTGTTCTGCAGAGCATCTTGCAAAACACCAAGCCGTGCATTCTTATCCTTGTTCATCATCATCTGCCGGATGTATTCCTTCAAGCTAGCTATGTATCGCGTGGTCATCTCTTGAAACCTCTTGGTCATCACATGCATCGAATCGGAGAGAATGTATCTCATTACAATCTCAAAAGATTCATCCCCACCAGCGTTAATGCCACTTATCCCGGAGATGCTGCCACCAAAAAAGTCCATGGCTTTTTTCTTCTCAGCATGGAGCTTAGAACCATTTTCGAGAGAGCCAGCTGATCTAACATCAACAGTTTTCTGGAAACTGAACTGTTTCTCAACCCTATCTACAGCCTTAGAGCTCCCATCGGTCAATCTAAGATGCTCTTCATCAGCTTGACCCGGAATTAAAATACCTTTCATTGACTGAGGAGGAACTGAACCATTTCCATTCTCCATCAGTTTCTGATAGACTGTAGTCTCGTTGTACCTTGGGTCATTATGAGACAGGGCCTGCCAATCTATACCCTGAAATATAGGCCGGCTATGAACTGACTGCTCATTATCTCCAATGTTGTGATTCAACGAACAGCTTGGGTTGTGATTAAACGAACGTGAACCTGAAAAAGACATAGACATGGTGAAGCCTTCGGAATCAGTACGAAACGTGTCTGTCATAGAACGAACACTTCCAGAACGGACTGGTGAACCCATAGGCTGATTAGTATCCTGACCACCAACTGGTAACAGCACATCTGGTAGGCTAAGTGAAAGATCCAGTGGCTCCAACAACTTCTCATCCTTTGACTTATTGACACCTGACTGCTCAGTTTTATTTGTTTTTCTGACGGGAGACCTGGAAAACAGTTCGAATCCTCTGGTACTTGGTCCACCGAAGTTGTCATCTTCATCTCTATCCCTGTCAGTAAGATCCTCAGGCTTTCTTTCAGAAAAGACAGCATTTTCATGTAAATCATCGAACGGGACATCCAAATTTTTGCTATCTGATACAAACGGTGTATTCCCTAGAGCATTTTCCTCAACACGTTTTGGGGATTCAACTTCTGCTGCGTTGGCGTCACCATCACTACAATTCACTCGATTAAGCTCCTCTGCCTGAGACTGTTCAGGAACAACAGCAGGATAAAGACTTTCTTCCAACTTCACTTCATGCTCCTCCTGGTATCCCTCTTCTTTATCATCGACCACATCTGTAACCTCATTGACAACAGCAGTGTTTCTGTCATCGCTAACCTCATGTTCACTAGCCAAAGCTGTAGAGCTATCATTCACATTGTTTTGAGAAGTATGCATGCTCTCTGTCGCATGCTCAGCCACATTATCCCCTTTCTCAACACTTTCCTTACCCATCGTACTCTCAGCCGTTTTCATTTCCCTATCATCATCAAAGTCAGCGTTTTCCTTCATTTCCTGGAAGCTGCTACCAATCCTTTCACTGTTTTGATCACCAGTAGCGCAGGAAGGGTCTTGAGTATCCCTAGATACGGTCTCTGGTTGAGACTGTGGCTCAGGCTCAGGCTCCAGCTCTCCTTCCTCCATCTCGCTACCACTCTTACCCCCATGCACCTCCTCGCTTTTCTTCCCAACACTCTTAGACTGCTCACTCCCAGAGTCTTTAGACCACGTCGGAGAAGCTAAAGACTTAGATCTAGACCTCGAATTCCTCGAATCCACCTTCACTCTCACCTGCTCGTTACTCGAGTCTCTCGACCAAGAAGGAGACTTAACACTCCTCTCCCTCTCCCTCTCCCTCTCCCTCTCGCCATCCCAATGACCTCTCCTATCTCTCCCAAAATCATTCCCAGGACCACCAAACCTCCTCCACGAAGACGACACGCTAGCTTCCCTGTTGGGCCTCTCTCTCTCGGAGCGAAACCCCTTCGGAAACGCCCTCCTCGAAGAAGCGCTCTCAGATCGATGGAGAAGCCTGTCTTCTCTGCCGAATCGCACATCCGGATCTTTAATCCTTCGATTTCTACTACCACCGTCGAAGTCGAGATTAGATCGCCTTCGGGATAAGGACCTCGAGAATCCAGCGGCGGGATCGTCGCCGCGGTCGCGGTCGTATCGAGAAGGGGATAAGGGCCCTCTGCGACCCCAGCGGTGGGAGGAGGCGGAGATAGGGCGGTCGGAGGAGTTGAACGGAGGATCTCCGTCGACGTTGGTGTGATTATCGGTGTATGAATCGAGATCGCTGCTGGATCTTAGTCGCTTCATCGTTTTTTTTTTTTGAAAGAGAGAGATTAGGATTAGGATTAGGGTTAGGGAGACGTATCGGAAATAGAGACGTAGAAGAAGAGACGTATCCTCCAGTCAACGATTCTCAGCGACACATCTTTTTGATCTCCGGTTTGGAACAGTGATAGCACCCCCACGTTCTTCCACCACTCGATTCTTTTAGCGCGTGTAGGATGCTTCGTCTAAAACGATCTTCGCATGAGATATCTGTGTGATTGCACGCGCTGATTAGTGCGAGTAGGATGTAAAAGTGGATCGAGTTGTTAACCGGTTCGAGGCGATTTACTTTTTGATTAATTACAATATCAATCAGTGGATCTTGACTAGAGGTGTCAACCCATTTGACCATTTTCCCTTTTCTTTTCCTTTTTTCAAAAATTATGTCCAAATATACCTAATCCCAAATAAAATTATGATAGAATGGATAGTCCGCGGATCCAAATAATAAATGGGAAATTGGACCTATAACCATGAAAAAAACTGTAATTCACACGCTAACCATTTAACCTAACAATCCGATACACGCCGTTAAATATATATATTAATACTGTAATACCTATTCGTATAACCGGCGCAACCTGGAAAAATAAAATTAAAATTATTAATTATTAATTGTGTACAAAAGTAAAACTGTGTCTTCCCCTACCTCACATCTCCCATTTTATACTTCATTTGGTAACTTTCTCGAAGTCGAAAGGTCACCGACGCCGATTTCCTCCAACGCCTCGCATCCGCATGCAATCGAAAGCTTTTACATCTCCTTCGTATTCCTTTGTCAATCGCCTTCCGCGTTAGTGTTTCACCGGCGGTTAGTAACACAACCTTCCTCTTCAACTTCACGAATTCGATTCTTCTCAGATCTTTGAAACTCCTGTAAGTTCTCCGTGTTTTTCCTTAGATTATCTTCATATTCTCTTTGTCTGTGTCCAAATCAACTATTCCACTTGTGTTTTTATCTCATATGCATAGTAAATGGTGTAGTAATATTGTTTCGATATAGAATAGCATTTGCGTTACATACGGGTTTCACCGTCTAGAAATGACATGATATCCGTTAGGTATATTCCATTTGACTTGGAATAGAATAAAATATAGACGTTTATATTCCATTTGATTTTGAATGAAATCAATTCGAACGTTTTATATCACCTTCTTTAGATTCTGAATTCATACTTGTATTTATATTTACTTATTTTTATACGGGTATTAGGGTTTACATTTCCGTGTAGGGTTTAGTGATGATTGGAGAGGGGTCAGTTTCGGAATATTGAGTTCGTCATTGCAAGATTGGGATTGACATTGAATTAAGTGTCATATTTCCGTGTAGGGTTTCATGATTAGTTGATAGGTTTCTTATTCTCCTGTGTGGTTTAAGATCGTGAGCTATGCATATCGTTACGTCTTACAGAGTTTCCATTCCATATTATTGTTATACTATATAATTTATTTTACATTTACCTTGTTATATGAATCCTAACACATTTATCTTTCTCTTGTTTCTCAGGTTACAAATGGAAGATTTAGGCTGTCAAGTAGATTATTCGGGATTTGAGCCAGCTGATGAATATATTTTCATTTATATGTAATGATGCAATGTGTATATAAGTGAAATATATCGTGTGTACGTAAAATGGAAAGACCATTCATGTGAAATGGAGTATATAATCTTTATTATTTGTTGTATTCTATTATATACGCAGAACATATAATAGAAATATGATTGTACAGTGCATAAGCATAAGTTATGTTTTATTGTTGTATTATTGCTATGAATCTTAGTTTATGCGTATTGATCAAAACTAAGAATTTAAAACTCAATTTTATCACTTCGTTAACCCGATCCACATAAGTGTAAACTTCACACAAATTTTGTTAACCACATCTACATTTGTTGTTTGGGTTTAAGGTTTATATTTGAATTTAGGGTTTAGTAAATAAAGTTTAAGGTTTAGAATTTAGAGGGTGGGTGAGATTGGGGGTTAGGTCTATGATTTAAGGAAATTAATTATTTTACATATTTTTAATATTTGGGTTTATGAGTTATATTTGGGTTTAGAGTTTAATGATTAAGGTTTATGGTATAGTATTTTGTTGGTGAAAGGGGTAAGGTTGAGGTTAGCATTAACTTCTTCCATGATATCATAAACATTTCATAATTTCATCAATATGTATTATGCTATTTATTTAGTTCCATTCTATTTAGGTTGAATGTTTATATTTGAGTTTAGGGTTTATATTATAGTTTAGGATTTAGTGATTATAGTTTAAATTTAAGTATTTAGGAGTTTATGGTGGAGTTGCTATATGGTTAATTATTGAGGGGTTGTATGGGGTTGGTGTTATATACTATTTTGGTATGGAATCGAACACTCTTGAACTTTCATATTATATTATTTATTTTGTTCCATTCTATTTGAATTTATGGTTTATATTTGGGTTTAGGGTTTATATTTCCATGTTTGGGTATAGTGATTACTTGAGAGTGTTTGAATTATAGTCGACTTGTGTTGACATTTGGGGCCAGAATTACCAGCTTCATAAAGCCATATCCATATCAACATACGTTTATGTCTACAAAATTGGCTTTGTCATTTGTAGTTGGCAATTTTAAATTTTCTTATTCCACGGGTCATATAGAATAAAAATTCATCAGCCTGCTAGTTCACATTTTCGGTTGAGTTTATATTCGACGCGCTTTAGGTAGACTATGAATGCATCAGCCTGGAATTTCACACTTTCGGTGACATGGGTTCATATTGGATTAAGGGTCATATTCCTCTGTAGGATTAGTGATTAGTTAATAGGTTATAACACATATTCATTTATGTATTTTATTTCCATGCTATTTAGCCTTTACGTCGTCGCCTATTCTATTTCGTCATATATAATTGCATTGTTAAGAAATTGGTTTCTCCGTTACGTTTCCATAAGTTGTAAAACGTGTACACTTAGTATCCCCTTATTTTCCTTTATAATGTAACTATCATACGTGATAAATAGTTGGCGTCTCACCTTTGTATATGTATGTACGTGATTATATTTGACAGAAAAGCACAACGTCACCTATTTTAACAATTGTAACTGGTAACTTGTAACTTAAAGGGAGATAACCGGCTGAAAAGTGAGCAAAAAAACAGACATTAAATTATGTCAAAATCAGTGTTAGTTACCTTAATTTATCTCTGAAAAATGGCTATTTCAGCAATAAACCCATAATAAATTAGATTATATTAAATGGGTTTTGTTTTTGGTATGAAATTATATTAAATGGGTTGTCCATGCCTAATATATATCTGTCTACATAAACATTTTCTGTGTATTGATGATGTTTCCCAAAATATTTTCAAGTTGAGGTTATTTAGACTGTATAACATTGTTAAATGTTATAGTATGTATGTTTTCAAGCAGAATATTGCGGACAAAAAATGCTTATTAATCATAACAGTGTCGAATTTTATTATCATTTGCAAATTGCAAAAGTAGTGAAACTTAATCATAACTATACTGAGATTATTCTTCTGCACAAGGTTGATCTACTTCACAAAATGTTGAGCCTATCTAGTTTAGAACATTGCAAAAATGCAAACTATAGTTGATTCTTCACTCTCCCAGGACAGTTTTGCTGAAATGTGTCTTTGAAACTGGTACTTCAAAAAAAAAAAACTAGAAACCTTACCTAGCAATAAAGTTTTCTTCTCTTCTTTTGAAATTAGAGGAACCTGCATTTACAGTTCTGCCTTAGATTCCAGGTCTTGTTCTGAATCTTCAGAGATGTCGCTTGAAGGAGAGGGTTAGGATTTTCTGTCGCAGCAGCGACAGGCTCGTTGAGTTCCGTATCTTCACCCAAGATTTTTGCTGTGAATTTCCGTGCCTCGAGAGCAAGATCGGGCCATTCTCAGTTACTATTCTTCTAGCACCCTGTGGAAGAACACAACATTTAACAAATCCTTAATCATTCTAGTCGATATGGAGCATCTAGATTAGTACAAACCATCAGTTACCTGAAGCTTTGAGTCCTTTGTCATGGGATTATTGCAAAAATATCGATTGTTCTGGCCTTGGATTTTGTGGCGTTTCCACACCAGGATTTCACACCACAACCACTCTTGGGGAAGTGAAAATATAGGAACAGTATGCTGAGCGTAATTAGGGAGATCCTGAAACAAGATAAATCCATGCCAATCAACAAGTTTGAACATAGAAGTCAAGAAGATAACCCCAAACCAGCAGTAGAATGTTATTAGATTCAAGACACAAATATACTGACTGCGGCCATTTCGAAACTGTGTTAGGATAAGACAAGGCTTTCAAATAAAGGAAAACGCTGGTGCGACCATCAAAGAAAGGTTATATATAGGTGCCTAACAACTAGACCAGAAAATTTGGATAAACCATATTGAACAATTTGCCTGATATTGAACAAACTGTTTGGATCATAGAATAGAATACTCGTAGATTAGATTATCTAAGGATCCATTAGTAATTTACCACATTACCCTTTGTTGTAATTCTGAGCAATCGCAATTACCTCAAAACGGAAAAGAAAAGTCAGTGAAGCAAAATTAGGAAGAGTCAAGCGCTCAGAATCTCTCATCAGAAGACGATGAAGAAGAGGACGATATACTCATGGGGAGCAGCGATTGTAATCTTCGTCGTTCTGATGATCGTCACTCCCACCATCCCTCAATCTCAGGCCTATCACGATTTCGCCGATCAACGAACCTTCTTTGGTAACTTCTCCTCTTTCTCTCATCATCATCATCTTCTTCTAGGGTTTTATCTTACGATCCATCAATCTCAGGGATCCCGAATGCTCTGAACGTCATCTCCAACTTCCCTTTCCTCATCATCGGCCTCATCGGCCTCGTCCTCTGCTTTTACCCAGACGATTACTTCAGATTCAGGTCAGTCAATCTCTACTTCGTCAATCTTCTTCCTAGTGAACAAAACGGATTTCAAAAATTGAATCTTTCTGTGTATGGAAAACAGTTTGCGAGGTGAGAAGTTGGGATGGACTTGCTTTTTCGTCGGTGTGGCTGCTGTTGCTTTCGGATCTTCTTACTACCATCTCCACCCTGATGATGCTCGCCTCGTCTGGGATCGCCTTCCTGTATGGCTCTTTCCTCTTCTGTGTCTCTCTTTGTCTCTCTCTCTCTCTCTCTCTCTCACTGGTGTATGCTTTGTTTTTGGAGTAGATGACTATTGCCTTCACGTCCATCATGGCTATATTTGTGATCGAGAGGATTGATGAGCACAAGGGCACTTACTCCATCGTCCCTTTGCTTCTCGTTGGCCTTGTTAGCATTCTCTATTGGAGGCAAGTCCTAAACTTTTGAGTGGGTCTCGATAAGAACCGCTTGTAGATGGTAACTTGTGAGGGTGTAATTTGCAGGTTTTTCGATGATCTACGTCCATATGCTTTAGTCCAGTTTGTTCCCTGCATTGTCATTCCACTTATGGCTATTCTCTTGCCTCCAATGTATACACATTCCACCTATTGGCTATGGGCTGCAGGTTAGTGTACTCACTCACTGTTGTTGAGTTGATATCTTCTTCAGATTGAAAGCTGTTCTTATTCTAGCTTCAATTGGGTTTCAGGATTCTATCTCTTAGCCAAGGTGGAAGAAGCTGCAGATAAGCCTATATATAGCTGGACTCATCATATTCTTAGTGGTCATTCTATAAAACATGTGTGCGCTGCCATGGTCCCTGTCTTCCTTACCCTCATGCTCGCTAAAAGAAGCGTTCAAACCGAGAGGTATACATATGAAATGATCAAATCCATTTTCTTGGACTTCATGCTTTAACCCCTTTTTTGCTGAACACAGGATTAGCTTGTATAAGACATGGAAGATATCATGGACGAGGAGTAGAGGGAAAGGAACAGAGGAAGAGAGCTTCGAGTGTACCTACACCAACGTAGCAGTCGAAGAGGCTCGGTAGGTTATGTTGGTGGTTAATGTAAGATCCATCTTTTACTAGTTTTAGCCGAGTATAGGAGGGGGGTGGAGGTTGATAATTCAATTTGAAACTCGTGAGCTTTGTAATCTTATGACAATGCAAACGTTTTATAGTGCTAACAACACTTTGATGTTATTATGATACAAAACTTCAACTAAAATTGGAATACAAGTTTCCCTAATGAAATCATCAACACTTACAGAAGTGTCAAGTAGTGTTATCAGGAGGAAGTGCCGTTAAGTCTCCTAATAACAGAGACGACACCTTGAATCCGCCTAACTTCCCATCTTCATTCCAGTGAACAACTGTTGCTCAGAGCAGTCCCTGACATCGCCTCTCCTCAAGATTCTCACTTCTCAAGAGTCAAGTTTTATGCACTGCTTTGAGAAGGAGAAACGTTGAAAGTAGAAACAATCTTCCCAGTTTTCTATAATTTAATATGAAACACCCAGTGCCTTTGGTGAGAGAGAAAGAAACAGTGATTGAGCTTAGCAACAGAGACAAGAGTCTTCTCAACAGACACGTAATGTTCATTTCCCGTAATGTTTGGTCACGAGAACTCAGTTTCATCCTTGTTTTAGTCCCTCTTCACATGCTTACCCTGTGATGCAACAAACTTAGGTGCCCTGTTCCTATAATCCACATTTGTCACAAAAACAAGTTTCTGTTTTCACCATCTCTCTTCCCCAGTTTAGACCAACCTGGCGACATGGGACCGAGTTTTCCTTTCATCGATCAAGTTCTCCTTATCTCCCAGACCTTAATGAGCTTTCCCCACCTCCTGGTAATATCAGCCTGCCTCCTCGTTGCAGTCTTTGCTTACCATTCCTTCAGACCAAGATGTATATACCTCATTGACTTCTCATGTTACCAACCTCCAGACTTCTTACGATCTCCAATCGCCAATTTCATTGAGCATCTTAACCTATCCGGTATATTTGACAGAGAATGCCTTGATCTCCAGCAGAAGATTCTAGAACGGTCAGGGATCGGAGATGACGCGTGCGTCCCTGTCACAGTCCATGAGATTCCACCACACTCTTCTCTCTCAGCAGCTAGAGAAGAAACTCATGACATCCTCTTCACTGTTGTCCAAGACCTTTTCTCAAAGCACAAGATAGATCCAAAGAGCATTGACATCCTTGTCTCTAACTGCAGCCTGTTTTGTCCTTCTCCATCCATAACCTCCATCATCATAAACAAGTTTGGCATGAGGAGCAACGTAAAGAGCTTCAGCTTGAGTGGAATGGGCTGCAGCGCGGGACTTCTATCGATAAACCTGGTCAAAGACCTTATGAAGATCCATAGTGGCTCTTTGGCGTTAGTGTTGAGCATGGAAGCAGTGAGTCCAAATGGTTACAAAGGGAAGTGCAAGTCAATGCTCATCGCTAACACAATCTTCAGAATGGGTGGAGCAGCGATTCTTCTCTCCAACAGAGAGCGAGACAAGGACAAGGCCAAGTATAAACTCCAGCATCTTATCAGAACTCATCTCGGATCAGACGATGAATCATATGAGAGTGTGATGCAGGAGGTTGATGAGGAAGGACTAGTGGGAGTAGCTTTGTCTAAGCAGCTTGTGAAGGTAGCATCAAAGGCCTTGAAGATCAACGTGGTGGAGCTAGGCCCTAGGGTGTTACCTTACTCGGAGCAGCTCAAGTACATAATCTCATTCATCAAAAGAAAATGGAGAAATCACAAGGAGAAGGAAGTGTACACACCTAACTTCAAGAAAGCTTTTGAGCATTTCTGTATACATGCTGGAGGAAGAGCGATAATAGAGGGCGTGGAGAAGCATCTGAAGCTGGAGAAAGAAGATGGAGAAGCGTCAAGGACAACGTTGTACCGTTATGGGAACACATCTTCGTCTTCTTTGTGGTATGAGATGCAGTACTTGGAAGCTAAAGGTAGAATGAAGAAAGGAGATAGAGTATGGCAGATTGGGCTTGGAAGTGGGTTTAAGGCTAATAGTGCTGTCTGGAAATGCGTTTCTGAGATTGATTCAAGAGACAAGAATGCATGGTCCGATAGAATCCATTTGTATCCGGTCTGTGGAGATGCATCAGGTTAGAACTTAGAACAACTCTCTTGTTTTAGTCAACTTTACACAAATGTCATTTGATTAACGATCATTAACCTCTTATTTTATCATTTGTCACAAGAAAGAAGATGCCAAAACTCGTTGTGCACATTCAAACCTAATAACAACACAACATTAAATGATTCAAAGTCTTTTTGATATTAGCTGATCAGCTCTACACGTTCTTCTTCATTATCTTTCTCCTCTTCAAACTCCTCACCCATCACTCTCTCTCTCGCCTTTTTGGCCTGTTCATATGATTCATTGGATGTTAACATAGACAATCACTTCCACTTACTTCAAAGAATGAAAACAACATATGAAGAAGGACATGACATTCACCTGTTGTTTCCAGTTGGTGAGGCTGACGATAAGACCAAGCAGAACGGCTTGCACAAATGACCCAACTGTAATACCAATCCAGAGTCCTTTTCCTCTCATGTCAAACTTAAAACCTAAAACAATAGCAGTTGGTATTCCAAAGAGATAGTACGCAGCAAGGTTTACATATGCTCCAATATCTTGCCTCCCTGATCCTCTTGCCACACCTGTTTCATCGCCTCACCTATCAGCACATGTTTAGTACTCACTAAATGACTTTTAAGGATCAGAGTCTAACCAGAAAGAACTGCGTGAAGGGCGTCGAATATGACTGATAAAGAAACCAGAGGAGCTATTGATCTTACATAATCCACAACTTCGGCTTCAGAGCTGAATAGGTAGCCAAATACGTTTCTTGCAGCAAAGACGGTTGCACCCACTAGTACTGATTCTACTCCTGTCATGACCATCACTGTGTACACCGCCATTCGAGCTTTTTTCGGGCTTCCAGCTCCTAACTCATTTGCAACTCTTGTACTGCAAGCAACCAAATAAAACAAAAGGAAGTGAGACTTAGGTTTATAGATATCTACATTTTGTAAAAATCGATGGGTATATAAGGAGCAAGAACCTTGCTGCGGCGCCTAGACTCTCTGGTATTTGGTACAAGGTGAAGATTGTTGATAGACTGTTCAACAAGGAAGCAAGCAAGCAAGATTGCATAAATGACATTTCATTCCAAAACATGAGTCTTTTAGAAGACAAGGAACATACTATTCCGGTCTAGTTTCCATACCAGCTCTAGTTTGACTAACAAAATGACTGTTTTATTTCAAAAAAATAAGAAAATATGACAAGAAACTCAAATGACCACCACTCCAGGCTGATTCAACCACCATAAACAACAAACAGATTCAAGTCCATTCAAATGTAATCACACTACTCGTTGCAAATAGGATGTTCATAATCATACCAAATCATGGATGCAGATGGGATACCAAACTGAAAAAACTCTCTCATTCCTTCAAACACACTCATGGAGATCTTCCCACGGCTCTCGCTACAAGTTGAAGAAAACATCATGTACAATCCAAGCACAACCACGTTCAACCAATAAGAAACGCTGATGGCAATAGCTGCACCGATGCTTCCAAGCCCGAACTTGAAAACCAAACTCCAGCAGAGAACAACATGGCAACACACAGCAGAGACTGAGCTTATCATCAACGGCAGAATCAAACTCTGCGCTTGGAAAAACTTAACAAGAGGCTGCATTGTCGCGTAACCAAAGAGAGCTGGTATGAGCCAAGTCGCAAACTTCCCCGCTTCTTGAGAAACCTCAGGATCTTGTCCGATGAAAGAGAGTATCTCAGCCATGAAGCTCCACAGAACAGACAAAGGGATGCAAACAAAGAACAGAGCTAACATCCCTGTGTAAGTATGTTCTCCGAGCTTCTCGAACTGCTTAGCTCCATAGGCTTGACCACATAGAGTCTCCAACGCACTAGCCAAACCAAACTGTGAAAGAAAGATCATCATTTAAAGAAAGACAAAGAACCTTCAAGAATGGAGGATAGGAGAAAGAGAACATACGACGAGGCTGAAGCCAGTGACGCTGCAGAAAGAAACGGCTATGGCTGTGCTTGATAGGTAAAGCTCACCGAGATGACCAACCATCATTATCGATATCACTTGGAGAAAGTACATGGACGAGTTCACGGCAACCATTGGACCTGCGATGTAGCTGAGCCTACCCATCTCCCGGAGTAACACATCTTTCGTGTTGACTTCTTCTTCTTCTCCGTGGACGAGCAAACCCTTCTCCGCAGAATCCATTTCTTGTTTCTCCGGAGATTTCGAGATTAATTTGTTGGAACCTTTTAATAAAATCTTTCTACTTTTATAGTGTAATGTATTTTTTTTGGGAATCTTCGTCTTCAATGCATTGTCAGAAATATAATTTAATAATGTGCATGTTTGTCATGTGAAGTGTGAACCAATCATGTATAGGTAGATTTGTTTGTTACTTTGACTTTCTTAATCATGGAGTACTATTTTAAACTTAACATGTGTTTCATCACCTTTTGTTTTTGTTAAGTTGTGTTTCATCACTTCTTGTTTAACCTTTCTACGTGTTTCATCACTCCTTAATTAAAGAACTTTCGATTTGGTTTCCGTAAAGTCCTTAACCCATAATTATATACGCATATATAATATATACATATAAATATATGTGTATTAAGGATCCAAGAGCAAAGACCCCCAATAATTATGCTTTTATTTTGTATTCTTTAGAGATGTGGAGAGCTGTTTGGTCTCTTAAGTGTGCATCATTTTAAGGGGTTTTTTTTTTTGGGAACTTAAGCGGCGTGCATTGCCGTATACTTCTCCTGAAAACAAGGCGTTGACTTCGGCCGCCTGCAGTCTTCGCAGGTTAGTAGAAAATATGATAAAATAATCACTAATGACAGCTTTTCTGTATTTCTTATCTAATCACGAGGTATGAACATGTAGTATAGTTTAGGGAAGCTATCAATCAGTCCTGTTATCAATACATAAATTTAATGTAGGGGAGTTTATGGTGGCGATGTGGTGCGCAACTTATTATTTTGTTTTACACAACTTATTATTTTGTTTTACAAAAAAAAAAAAATCTGGTTCAATCGAGCATAACTATTTTTCTATATTCTATCAAGTGTATAAATATTTTCCAAATTTTTAAGTGTATACAATTGTCCAAAATTATGTGGATATGCTTCCTAATATCTAGTTTTTTTTGATAACTCTGGTATCTGGGCAGCCACATTCCCAACTATTCCCCCGTAGGGGGTCCAGCGCCCCAACGGAAGGGATGTTAAATCCGCTGTGGCCGGGGCTCGAAGTCGTGATGGCGGGCACCTCAGCCGAGGTTCCTTTACCACCAGACCACGAGGCCCGGTTAAAGGAGACCTCTAGTGTGTGAGACTAGCGTGATAACCGACTACACCACCCAGACGCTGATTCCTAATATCTAGTTAATATTTTGTTATTATTAAATAAAAGCTACATAATTACGTAATATTATAAACATATATATGATAATTAATGATTATGAATAATACATATTTGATAACGATTTTTGTATTTTCTGTTTTTTTTGTTTATTTTTATATTATTGAAAGAAATTAAACAATCACATTAAACATATAATGAAAATATTTCGATTTTTTCTTATATGTTATATTTTAATTTTTTTTAAATGACTATAAATTATTAAAAATAATAAAAGTCTCACATTGAAAATTTTGTGATCAGTGGTTTAAATTTTTTTTGTTCAAGCAAGATACAAATAATAAATCGTATGAATGTGAAATCTCATTAATAAATATTCATATTATATATATATATATATTAATATCGTTTAAATTAAATTATATACTATATAAATATGTTAATTTCAAAATTTGTATTGAAAAATTATTGAGATCTTAATATTTTAATTTTTAAATTTGTATTGAAAGATCTCACATTAAAATTTTTGTGATTAACGGTTTAAATTTTTGTTACAACAAATATACAAATATTAATAAAATCATACAAGTAGAAAGTGTCAATAATAACTATTTATATTAAAATATTTTATATATATATATGTCAACATCACTAAAGTCTAATATGTTATATAATCCTGACAATTCCAAAAATACACTTCTTCAAATCAAAGTGATTTTTAATATTGGAAGCATATATATATATATATATATATATATATATATATATATATTCAGATTAAATAATTTAGTCTTTATTTTTATTCCTAAAAAACTTTTAATGAAATATCATAACAAGATTTCAATCATATGTTTTTGAGTTTGTTCGAAGAATAAGAGACTTTATCATTCGTCTAATATGTGTTTCCCTCTAATACCATATCTAGCTATTATAATTGTAAGAATGAGAGATTTGAACTATTAATTATAACTTTTCTGTTTTATCATTTAATAAATCAAACATTACATAGTTTATACATAATTCACATATACTAGAATGGTAAAGTATTATATATATTTTTTATCGGTATACTCTTAAGTAACTAAACCTCAAAAGCGTAGGTTAATAAAATAAGTAATTTGTTTTGTTGTTTTATAATTAGATGATTTTTAAACCGAACTGATGAATATATATACTAGACATACATTTATATTTCGAGTCTCCTATTATATTCTATAACAACTTGATATATTAGATTTGAACACTAACATGTGAATAGAGTTTGGCGGTGATTTTCTTCCAAAATTTTGATTCTTAGATATGTATATGAAGTGGAATTAATTTTAACATATGTCAATCTTTTTAAATTGATACTTATGTAATTCACATAAGAGATTAAAAAAAAAGAAACAAAACTCATATCAGTGAAACAAAAACAAGAACGGAAACACAATTTTACAGAGTTAGAAAATGAAATAACTTATGGAGAGTCAATAGTAAAAAAAATCGAGAGCAGAAAATCTAATCTTTTTTTGTCATTTTACAATCGATGTTGCCTATCTGGTTTTGGTAATTTGTGTCATCCGCTAAACTTAATTTATTTTGTGTATTTAAAGTCTTAAAATAATTAAAATGAGTTGTAATACGTTAACTTTTTAACAACAAGATGATACATTTAAGAGACTAACATTTGTGTTAGTCATTTTACAATTGATAAAGATTGTAGTGTTGCAAAATAATAAAATCGTTTAATAAACAAACATTAGTATAAAAAATTCACTCCGCGCATGCACACGGATTATCATCTAGTATATATATGACTCTCTAGTCTCTCTATATATAACTCACAACTTAATGTTTTTAAATCTCAACTTATTGTGTAAGTCATCTCGTTATTTTAAGGGTATTTTCTCTTCATTTTTTTTCAATTTCATGTACAAAAATACTCTCGAACTTGGTATTGAATTAACTCGTTACAATACGACAAATTCCAAAGACGATTGTATTTATGGCTGATAAGCTTACACGTGATGCTCAGACTCAGTATTCATGTGTGGTCTATGTTGATTCAGTTCCAACAAATAGACTTTCGGATTTGGATGCTTAGTTGTTTAGTATAGCCATTGTTGTCATAAAAAAAAAATTAGCTCGTAAAGTGAAACCCAACAAGTGACATGTAACGTACACGATAAAATGTTTTCTCTTTTCTAACGCGAAGATGGTGTGATTGAAAAAAATAGAATAATTAGGTGAGATATAGTGAAAAAAATGAAAAGTTGAGAAAATTGTTATGAAAATAAGAGGAATCTGTATTTTTATTAGACAATAAAGAATTATTTATATAGGGAATTACATAAGTACGAAACACTAATATAATATGAGTTAGGAAATACAAAGACTTATGAATATAGGCCTTCGAATATGGGCTTCCACCAGACTTTGGTTTATAACACTCCCCTTTGGAAGACCATCTCCGAAGTGGTTTGTAATACGCTTTGGATGTTGCCTCATTAAAATCTTACCAGGAAAATCCAATGGGATAAAACCATGGTGAAGGAAAAAGAGTACAACATGTATTACTCCCCCTATTGAGTACATCTCTGGATGTTAGTAACGTCTTAGTAATTAAATCCACCAAATCCTCGCTTGAGTGAACTTGGACGGACAAACAACTTGTATCACCAAAATAATTTACTCTTCTTCGGGTAGGTTAGTATCAAATGGACCCAAGTCTTTAGTTTCTTGTAGGTAACAAAAATATGTATAATCCCATTCTAGTGCCTTTGGGTCGATCATGAGATATATCTAGCTAATAGATTACGGCAAATTATTTATCTAGCCTTGTATGGCTCGCCAAATCCGTCAAAACTTTATGGCACTTAGACATGGCATTTCGAGACCAAGGATCTCCTCATTTTCTTCATTAGGGCCGAAATTATCTTTTTTTATTAAACCGAGGGACCTTATAAATATGAGACTTGTCAATTCGTAAGCTTAGTCCATATCAAACTTCTTGAGCACGTTATCTATGTATATCATTTGATGCATAAGGATTTTCTTTTCAAGGTGCTCAATGTATAATCCAATATATAATCTTGTTTTCCCAAAACCTTTCATGTTGAATTC